>NC_088684.1:261905886-262210283 GCF_028017835.1 Emys orbicularis | reverse complement strand
ATTCTTTATGACAGACTAACAATCTCAAATTTTTGTCAAATATTTTTATATTTCACACTGAGATAGTGTGCTTTTATATGCACATGCATTTTAAATCAGATGCGAGGTTTAAGGCCAATATAAACCTGTTAAACATGTTTGGGATTCCTACCAACACCTCACCTCCTGTGGTACAATGCTACTCTAATGATCTGTTACAGCCCATTATTAAAGAATGGTAAAATAATAATCCACAACATGGATGTCTGATGAAATTGCAGTAACCAGAAGAATGCAGCTCTCCACTGGTGTGAGCTGGTGCTAGACCCCGAGATGGGTTTGTAGCCTTGTTCAGTTTTGCTGTGTTATTTTGCATACAGTATTGGTCGCACCCAATTTAACAGGAAAAACACTTGATGAAAATAAAGTACTGTTACTACAGTAACCCTGTGCAGATGTGCAGCAGATCTCAGATTCACTAATCCCGAAGGTATGGGCCCTAACAATGAAAATCTGGGAAGGAGTGCAAGCTACAAATGTATGAGAGTGAATGTGTGCAAAGAAGGAATGCACTAGGCACAGAGAAGTTAAATTTATAGAACTAGAGGAATACAGAACCTTTGTTTTGAAAACATCACTCCTGGCTGTTGGCTGTGTTGCCATATTAAGTCCTTCAGCACTCTCATGCTCTCTCTCACAAGCGCGCACACAGCTCTATCAGGCAAGAAATGGCTGTAATGCTTTTCCTCTTTGCATTCACAAGCTTCTCACCACCACAATATCCTTAACTCATGATGGCTAGAGGAGAGCTGGTTTTCATGGTCCTGATTCTCTGCCCAGTTATACTAGTGCATCGTCACTGAAGTCAATGGAATGATGTGATTTACACCTGTGTGCAAGGTGAATCAGGCCACGTATCTCCATTTCCTGTGTCCTTTGTACCATCAGCCAGCAACTTCACTTCATTCAGGACATAAGGCTGTGTTTGTGAGGTTACCCTAGCTTCCTATTCCCAGCAATGTTTATAAAGGGGGAAGGGGCAGAGTAACACCCACTAAAATTTTAGGAATTCTATCACCATCGAAATGCAGGATAGCCTGCCCAGGTGAGTAATGTCTGATATACAAACATGGAGACGATGCTGGATAGGGGCTAGAACCGGGAAAACATGTGGACCAAAGCGTGAAGTTGCTGTACAATGAAGCATAACTGGGACTGAGTGTTTTTGGAACACGTAGAGTTAAAGTGTATGCTCGACTGAGCAGTACCAGTATTTCTTTTGTTTTTATGTTTGCCTTTTTGTTATCTCCCATTTTCGGTTTGTGGCTGGTCTTTGCTTCTCCCTCTGTTTTCATGCATATATGCTAGGCTCTTGGTATGATCTAGTACAGTGGTTCTCAACCTTTTTTTCCTTTATGGGCCCCTAAAAAATTTCAAATGGAGGGGCAGACACCTTTGGAAATCTCAGACAGTCTGCAGACTCCCAGGGGTCCATGGATCACAGGTTGAAAATCACTGATCTATGGTAACTACAACCTTCGGTGGACCCTTTAGACATAGTCTCCGAATCTCCAGGAGTCCACAGACCACAGGATGAGAACCACTGACCTATCACACATCTTAGGATATGCTCATGGTGGAAGTGTTTGCTTCTGATTACTGAATAAAAAGTTTTTGGGGAAAATGAACAATCCCTCTTGAGATACAACAACAATATCAAATTGTCCCCACTAAGAACTCGCTGATGCAAGATGTCAGGCACTGTTAATTCCCTTTGAAGGCAGTGTGAGCTGAGGACCCTCCGCACTTCACTGAGCCAGTCAGATATTCCCAGGAGCAGGCCTTTGGTGTCAGAGAACAGTAATTGACTAATACATTTAACTCATGGGAAAGGAGTTGCTTGTGATATGCAGCACAATATAATGGAAGTTTTCTTGCTGTAAGCATATAAGGCAATAATTTTAGCCACCAAAACATGCTTTGCTAATGTACAGTTCCTAATTTGATTTTTTTCTGCAGTACATATAACTACAGTACAGTGGTGATCGTATAATTAGTATTCACACTAACTCAAATTATAGGGTTGATTGCAGAATGTGGTTTCTTCTAGTAACACGAGTAATAACACTTCAGTATTAGAAAAAAAAAGATGACACTATGACATTTAATACAACAGTGAGAAAGGGACTGTTGTCACTGGAATTAGTTCTGGATATTTTTCTCTTTCTTTTAAGAAGATTCCTTCAAATTGTGTAAGAAAGAATTGAGAAAAATGCACAGAATCCATAAGTATTTAGTGCAACTAAAATTCTAAAAGAATAACCTTCCTTTCCTAATCAGAATTTTAGTTCTATTAGTCAGGATTTCAATCCATAATTCTTTACACACATCTGTGAATTAGGACTCCTGCAATGAAGTATTATAACCCACATGTTTACAGATGAGACATAGAGTAATGGACTTACCCAAGGTCACAGATGAAATCTATGGCAGAGCAAGGAACAGAACCTAGAGTTCCTGATTTACAGTCTGGGGCTTTAACCAGGCCATCCTCTCTTCCTTCCACTCTGCCCCTCCCAATGGTCAAGTCCATTGGTTTAACAAAACAGGACATTGGCTTCCAAGCAGCCACAGAAGACTATATATGGTCAGACATACTTTCAGACAGATATGCAACCATCTCACCTTCGTTTTGGACAGCAATTCACTGGATCACAGTCAACTGCTTCTATGTGCTAGAATCCCATTTACTATTCCATGGTGCTCAGAGCTCCAGTTGGCCAACTTGATCCACAAATCTAGTAAACCAATTGCAGATAGATGCTGAGGATTTAAACCCAGTTTTTTTCTGTCACTACTGTAACACAATGTCTTACTCCAGAAAAAAAGAGAGAGAAATGGTCCTTGAATCTCCCAGTGGCCTGTTAGATTCAGGGCTCTGCAGCTAAACACCTGAAAAAATAGGACTTAACTTCTCCCAGAACCAGGGCCGGCTCCAGGCACCAACCGACCAAGCACGTGCTTGGGGCGGCACCTTGGGCCGGGGCGGCGCTTAGGTTTTTATTTATTTATTTATTTATTGGTTCGTCGGGGCAGCGCTGGAGGGGTTTTTTTGTTTGTTTCTGCGGCACGGTGCTCAGGGGGCGGGGCTTCGGGCGGCACGGTGCTCAGAGGGGGCGGGGCTTCATGCGTCACGATGCTCGGGAGGGCGGGGGCTTGGCGCGGCGCTGGGGGGGCGGGGGCTGGCGGGCACGGCGCTCGGAGGGGGCAGGGGCTTGGCGCTTGGAAGGGGGCTGGGGGCTGGCGCGGCGCTCGGAGCGGGGCTGGGGCTTGGCGCGGCATGGCGCTCGGAGGGGGACGGGGGTTGGCGTGGCGCTGGGAGGGGGGGCGGGGGCTGGCGCGGCGCGGCGCTGGGAGGGGGGCTGGGGCTTGGCGTGGTGCTCGGAGGGGGGCGGGGGCTTGGCGCTTGGAGGAGGGACGGGGGTTGGCGCTGTGCTCGGAGGGGGGACGGGTGCTGGTGCTGGCGCGGCGCTCGGAGGGGGGGCGGGGGCTTCGGGCGGCATGGCGCTTAGAGGGGGTGTGGCTTCGGGCGGCGTGGCGCTCTGGGGGGCGGGGCTTTGGGTGGTGTGGTGCTGGGGGGGCGGGGATTTCGGCAGCGCTGGGGGGGGGGTACGGCAGCGCAGCGCTCGGGGGGGGGGGCGGCACTCTTCTTTTTTGCCTGGGGTGGCAAAAAAGTTAGAGCCGGCCCTGCCCAGAACAGAAGATAGTATCATAGAACCATGGGGTTAGAAGGGATTGCAAGGGTCAACTAGTCTAATCCCCTGCCAAGATGCAGGATTTGTTGTGTCTAAACCATCCAAGACAGATGACTATCCAGCCTCCTTTTGAAAACCTCCAGTGAAGGAGCTTCCACAACCTCCTCAGGCAGTTTGTTCCATTGTCCTACTGTTCTTACAGTTAGGAAGCTTTCCTGAGATTAATGTAAATCTGCTGTGCTGTAGAATCATAGAATCATAGGGTTGGAAGGGATCAAAAAGGTCATCTAGTCTAACCCCCTGCCAAGATGGATGGTTTAGACACAAATCCTACAAAACAGATGGCTATCCAGACTCCTTTTGAAAACCTCCAGTGAAGAAGTGCCCACAATCTCCTGAGGCAGTCTGTTCCATTGTCCTACTGTTCTTACAGGTAAGAACTTTTTTCTAAGATTTAATCGAAATCTGCTATGCTGTAGTTTGAACCCATTGTGTCTTGTCCTGCCCTCTGTGGCGAAATGAGAACAACTTTTCTCCATCTTTTTTATGGCAGCCTGTGATGGGGTAGCTGCCCCTCACTGGCAGAAAAGGAGTTAAAAGCAGCCCTAGGGAGGCTGCACCAGAGGCAGCCAATTACAAAGGGGCTGAGAGTAGAAGCTAATCATGGCCCGGCAGGGTCATCTAAGAAGGGCTGCAGGGCACAGCAGAGTTCAGTAGCTGACGGGAGCTTGAGGGGAGAAGACCAGACTCCTAATAGGAGGAAGGAGCCCCTGCACCTGGGATAATTCAGTGCTGCAAGCAGGGACCAGGGGAACTAGACAGAGCTCCTGGCGGGCTGCTAGGGCCAGCAGGTTGAGGCCCTGAGGTAAGGGCAGAAAAGGATGCTGGAGCCACGTGGGAAATGGCCCCAGGACAAAGGACTGTAATTGCCACTGAGGGAGTGGCTGGATGGAGATTGCAGGTCCCCCGGAAGGGGACAACATAGAGTCCAGCACAGCCAGAGGGCAGTGTCACTGAAGATGATGCTGCAGTCCTGGGAGTGACGCAGGTCCTGGAACGAAAGTGACATTGGCGAGGCACCACCAGAGGGCACCCTGGCAAACATAGTTAACTCTCATGACAGCCAGCAGGAGGTGCCAGAGTGGTGAGTCCCACCCCGTCTCACAATTTTTCAAGTATTTGAAGACCACTATCATGTCCCGTCCCCCCGCCACTCTCCTCTTTTCCAAACTAAACATACCCAGTTCCTTCAGCCTTTGCTCATGTGGCTTGCATTCCATCCCTTTGATCATCTAAGTCACTTGCCTCTGGATCCTTTCCAGTTTCTCTGCATCCTTTCTATATATTGGTGACCAAAATTGGACACAGTACTCCAGCTGAGGCCTAACCAGCGCCGAGTAAAGTAGTACTATCACTTCCCATGATTTGCATGCTATACCTCTGTTAATGCAACCTAAAATTGCATTTGCTTTTTTAGCAACAGCATTGCATTGCTGACTCATGTTGAAGTTGTGATCCACCACAACTTCCAGATCATTCTCAGCAGTGCTGCTGCCAAGACAGTTTTCCCCCATTCTGTATTTGTGCATTTGGTTTTCTTCCCTAAGTGTAGCACCTTATAATTGTCTTTGTTGAATTTTGTTTTGTCTATAGCCCAGTTCTCCAATTTATCAAGATCCCTCTGATTTTAGCGCTCTCCTCCAAAGTGTTGACATCATCTCCCCTAGCTTTGTGTCATCTGCAAACTTGATCAGTATGATCTCTATTTCTACATCCAGGTCATTAATAAAGACATGAAACACCACCAGATCCAGAACAGATCCCTGTAGAAGTTTGAGACCTCTCTCCAATCCGACATCATTCCATTAATAGTTACTCTTTGTTCGCAGCTGTTTAACCAATTATGCATCCACTTAATGGTAGTTCTGCGGAGCCCACATTTCTCCAGCTTATCAGAATGTTATGTGCGACTGTGTCACAAATCTTGCTGAAGTGCAGGTATATTATGTCCACCGCATTCCCCCTACCCACCAAATCAGTTACCCTATCAAAGAAGGAAATCAAGCAATTTGTCATGATTTGTTCTTGGTAAATCCATGGTGGCTGCTAGAGATCACCCCTTCATCCTCCAGGTATCCACAAATCGAATGTTTTATACATTGCTCTAATACCTTTCCAGGTATCAAAGTCAGGCTGACTAGTCTATAGTTCCCAGGCTCCTCCTTTATCCCCTTTTTAAAGATGGACTCTACGTTAGCCCTTCTCCAGTATTCCAGGATCAATCCCGTCCTCCATGAGTTTGTAAATATTATTGCCAGTGGCTCCGAGGTTTATTCAGCTAATTCCTTCAGTAACCATGAATAGCATTAGGCCCCGGTGATTTGAATTCATTCAAATTAGTCAGAAGATCTCTGACGTGTTCTTTACTTATCCTGATCTGCATCCCTTCCCCTTTATTGTCTATGGTAACTTCGCTAGTCCTCTGGTCACATTATTTTTTCTGAGAAGACTGAAGCAAAGTAGGCATTGAGCAGCTCTGCCTTCCTATCATCTTCTGTTACCAGCTCACCTTCACCATTGAGCAGCGGGACCCACAGCGTCCTTGATCTTTTTTGTCTGACATATTTGAAGAACCCCATCTTGTTGTCTCTAACATTTCTTGCCTGCTGTAACTCATTCATTGCCTTGGCTTTCCTGATTTTGTCCCTACACGCTCATGATATTCCCATGTATACTTCCTTGGTGACATGCCCCTCCTTCCATTTCCTGTATGTGTCTCTTTTGGTTTTTAGATAGTTAAAAAGCAGCTTGTGCAGCCACATTGGCCTCCTATGGCTCTTCTTATCTTTCCTCTGTGTCAGAATAGCGTGATTTTGAGCCTCTGTTATTACATCTTTTAAGAACTACCAGCTCCCTTCAACTTCTGTTCTTCCTAATTGGTCTTTCCAGTGGACCTTGTCTACTATTTCTCTGAGTTGGTTGAAATCTGCCTTGAATCATATGTGTGAGAGTAGAGTTTATCTGTGTACGCTTCCCTTTGCAGATCCTATTGATCCCAGAGTGGCTAGATGAAAAAGGTAGTTTTTGTGGACAAGTCAATCCTGCTGCTAAAAGGATTAAAGTTCTGAACATCCCTGCAATGTTTCAAGGCCCTAGCCTGTGCTGAGTCACATGACAACTGCAGAAGCGGTGCTTCCAGTAAGCAGAAGCCTGCTCAAATGGAAAGGTGAGCCCAGTCTGGGTTCTTTGTACCAGACCATCCTGCAAGGCTCTCCTGTGGTAAAACCAGGATTGTGGGAGCCTGGGGGAAGCCTGCCAGGATTCAATCGCAGCCCCTAGGAGGAGAGCTGTGAAGAACCTTCAACTAAGAGCCACAAGGACTTGAACTGAGAAGCCCTGATAGTAAGGCAAAGAATTACCTGAGCCCAAAGAAGGGCTAAAGGAGCTGTGAGTTTAAAGGAACGTAACTACTTGTGCCTGGAAGGGTAAAAGGGACAGCTTATATTTATTTTGTGTTATGGGTTAATAAACCAGTCCCCACAAGTTGGAATTATATTTGAAATACATACATAGGTGCATGAGATTTCAGAGGGAGATATAGAAGCACTGCTCCAGAGGTAAACTGAGGCAGCAGCTGACCCTTGCACAATCGGCCTGTTCATCAAGCCAACTTCCATGAGTTTGTTTGGGAGATGATGCCATTAAATCAGTACAAAAACAGGATTTCTACAGTGAATTAGAATGCAAACATCTATATTTTATTACATGGAACTCAGACAAAAGATACCACTCGACAGTTGCCACAGTAGTGGCTATAAAC
Organism: Emys orbicularis; assembly: GCF_028017835.1. Lineage (NCBI taxonomy): Eukaryota > Metazoa > Chordata > Testudines > Emydidae > Emys > Emys orbicularis. The sequence continues at coordinate 262,202,729 of NC_088684.1, read as the reverse complement.
ATTAACATAGGTACAGATATTATTTAAGCCAAGAGAGAGAAGGCTGAAGTGCTATAAAACATAGCTATTGAAGCACTACAAAAATAGTAGTCATTGAGCTAGTGAATTTGAAAATGCAAATAAGTCCTAGTGCTGTTTAAGACCTAAATCCTGCCCTGTGCAGCATCAGTGTCCATGGGGAGTCCTCCAGCCACAGGTGGAGGGGGTGCAACCCAGTGAAGGAGCCTGTTCAACTGCAGGAAACCAGCACAAGATTCTGCAGCATCTACACTCCCCTGACTGCAGCAGCGTGGCAGGATCTGGCAGGATCCTTGGATTATTACTACAGCAGTTAGAGGCCAAATGATTTTATTTGCCTAAGAAAAAATGTATAATTGTCTTAAATAATAATTCCCCAATATTGGGTCAGCTTCTGCCAGGCACCAAGCACCCTCCTTTCACACTGTTTTGTCCACAAAGGTGGAGTTCATCCCTTTGGATGATCTGGTCTACTGTGAGAAAATTAGAAAAAGATTTAGAGGTCGGGGTACGATATGGTGTTTACTTTCCGTTAGGGAAGATAGATATTTTGGTTGCTAAGGAAGGAACCCACCTGGTATGGTCTATGAATATCTCAGTATCAGAATTCATGAAGCCTCTCAGCTTCCACTTCAATTAGGGCTAGATACTGCAAGGTGCTGTGCACCCTCTACTCCCTCTAAAAAACGTGGAAGCTGATAGCACTCACACCTCACAGCAGGGACTCAGCCCTTCGTAGAATTAGTCCTTTAGTCAAGATAACCCATCAATATTTTTGTAAACTGCTGAAAATGATGCTGACAAGAATAAAAGAAAATAGAAATTTAGAATTTGGCCAAGGTACCCACTCTAAATCATTTCCAACTACATTGAAGCATTGCTCCTGTTATACAGAGTTAATAGAGGAGACTATTCCTGTTTTATAAACTTTAATTTTTCTACTTTCTTAAAAAAATGTATTTGACACATTTTATTGTATGTCAAAAGTGTTCTCTTTAATGCGGGGTTTTCAAACGTCTCTCCCCACACTGAACACTCCACTGCAGAAACAAAATTTTTATTATTCTTTGAAAGAAAATGCTACATACTAGAGGGAGAAAAATTGTCAGTAGTTCAAAGGGAATGACAAATGACTATGCCAGGTAAGCTAGTGAATACTCAGGGCTACATCCTGTCCTGTGCTGCACTGGTACCCAAGAGGGATAAGAGGAATTTAAGAGTCTTATTACACCACATAAGAGGGAAAAATCTCTCCATAGTGCTCCAGCAAGCACTAAGAAAGCCAACAGCTAATATATGCAACATACCTGTGTGGGCATGATCTACGGATGAGGGACTCTCTTTAGGCTCCCAACTTGTTTGGACCCAATTCTGCAGGGTGCCAATTGTCTCCTGACAAATGCTGAGCAACCTCAAGTTCCATTCAAGTCACTGGGAGTAAAGTGCCCTCAAGTCACTGAAGAGGCTCAGTACTTTGCAGGCATTGTTCTGAGGGCCCATTATGTGAGCTGTTGAGTACTTTCTGCTAGATGCTGCGTACTTTCAACCAGAGTTGAAGGTGCTCTGAATCTGACAGGACCTTACAGGATCTGGCCCCTATGCACATACAGAAAGCTCAGTTTGGGTGCTCACACTCTGTTCCTGATCAGAGGGGCAGAGAAGTGTGCTGCCCCTTCCCATCATGAGAAATCTTGCCTCGAGCAGCAGGACTCCTGCAGAGGATGCACTGGCCAGGATTCCTGGTCCACCATTCTGCACCAGCCAAGGTAGGATTTGGTCCTCATATCACTGTCAGACCCTGACAGCTTGTCTATTTTATACCTACTTCAGCCCCTAGAGACCAAAATCGTACCTAATAAGTCAGTCTCTTGCTTTCCATCAAGGAGGGGTTGGAAATGTTTCAGAGGAAAACTGATTGCATAATAAAAAAGAGTTACGATTCTCTTGGACCTGGGGAGCTCTAACCTATATATAAAGGTACAAACAGGGAAATGGTTATAATACTGGGAAAGCCAAAGCCTGGGCCCAGGTCAGATAACCACTAGCTTTCCGTGAGGAAATAAAGAATAAGGACTGATTCTACAAAGAGTTTCTCCATCACAAATCCTTGCTCTCACATGGAGTTTTAGTGAAACATGAGGTAATAACTACTTGTAGGATCAGGCAGAAAAATCAGAAAAGGAGGAGCAAAACTTCAAAAACTAATTATATACAGAACAAAATATAACTTGCTGGAGACACTGAACTCCTTCAACTTCCATTGAGTGCAGTGGGAGTTGAAGAGGGCTCCCAAGTACATCCAGGCAGTGCTCAGCGCCCTGCAGCATGAGTGACTTTTGAGAAACATGAACTCCTGACATTTGAGAATCCCTGTTCTCAATGTGAGCTTACACAAACACTACAGCACACACACACAAAATCAAGGTTATTTCTTCAAACTGACAAAGGATTAATAATGGTGATTAATAGTTCAGAAAATAGGAGAAAGATAAATATTTCAGAATTCAGCAAGAGTTTCTGGCTATACTGTACTGTATTTTCCTGCTCATCATAAAAGAACATATGAGAAATAGAGTATTTTAACAGAAAAATCGAAGCATTTATAAAACTGGTTGATAATTTTCCACCCTTTCCAGAAGTGCATCAGAATATCCAGGAGAATAATACCTGAAAAAGAAACATTTTGTCTGTGTATTAGATAATGGAATATATATTATGCTAAATATTTAAATTATATTAATATCTAGTGCATTTATTAGAAAATTGCTAGACTCAAACTTTGGTTATAGCTCAAGAAGATCAGTAATTATCCGCCTGTAATCCTTTAAGAGACTGTTTCTGTACTACCTTGCATATTGTGTCGTCATTTACCCCTGAGCAAAATGACTGTAAAATGCCAGCATTCAGACCTATAAGTCTAGCTTTTCAGAATTGCTCAGTATTCAATTGGAGTCAGATTTTCAAAAAGAGCTCAGCTCCCAATTAGGCACTTAAAGGAAGTGGCCAGTTTTCAAGAGAGCTCAGCATCCAACAACACTCTTCTCAATGGGAGCTGCTGGGTGCTGAGCTCATGAGAAACTCTGGCCCTTAATGCAAAGCATGAGTTTCCACAGAATGGCTGTCACAGCATAATGGTTTACGGCTGCCAGAGAAATGCAAGTGCACGTGTCGAAAACTAATGCAGAGGCAAAAAGTTGATTAATGTACAATGTTAGTAACAGTGATCTTGTAACAATGTTTTATGGCAATGATCTTATTTCTGTAATACCAAGTGACTGATGGAGATTATATTATTCAAGAGATTTTTATTAGAGTAGAAATTCACTGTGACTTTATTGACCTACTGCATTCTGACTGGCTTTGAGAACAGCCCAGTTGTGTGCCTCAAGTAATCAGAGGCCAGCATTTTTTTTTTTTTTTTAAGTAGACTGCCCTTTTCTGAATAAGCTTGCTGCTGACTGGTTGAAGGCTTTTTGTTTTTGCTTTTTTAACTGAACTATACCATTTACCTAAAGGTTCACTGGTGAAAATTCACAAAATCCTTCCAACCCTGCAGGTCTCAAGCATATTACAGTGTAGTTCATGGTTTGACATAGATGCTAGAATTTTGTCTGCACTGAGATTTCCAGTAAATATGCTTAGACTTCATAGAAGCTAAATTTTAAAATCTGTGCACATTTTTATGTACACCTGGATCTGATGTAAATCCACACATGCCCCAGTGTATGTGCAAGTCAGTGCTTATGCCCATACCCAGCTATGTATGCAAAATCTCACCTATGTGCATAAGGATATTTGCATGTCTAAGTCAGATGAGCACTTTTATGCTCACTTGTTTGTAAATTAAGCCCTATTTTTATGACCTACAAAAACTGAAAACTACAAAGGATCATTGACTTGGTAAATCATTCATGGAATTTTTAAAAACCTATATCTGTGGGGTGAAATCTCCTAAAGACACCTAAAGTAATTATTAATTCTGTTAACCTATAGGGTCCAAGGGAGAATTTTATCCTTTATTTACCCACAAATAAAAAGTCCTAACAAAGGCTTTTGAAAGTCCATTGCATACTGATTTTTTTATGCTGGACTAGTTTGTTTCTATTCCAATGTGGCAAGATAAGACCAAGAAAAACGACATTAAATTTTTCCAATGTTTTGCTTAGAAACAACCATGGTCAAAGTCTCTCTCCCTTGAGAAATTTCTGGAGAATTTCCTTTGTCAGTGTGATTCTTTGAAGACTTTGCATTGAGGAATTTACAACACTCAAGTTGCTCCCTTTTTTACAAGCCACCAAAGCTTACAAAAACCACGTCCTGCGTTCTTGATGTTATATGAATATCAGACTTAAGAGAGGTGGATGAAGTTTCAAAATCAACAATAGGAATAGCTGTACATACCTCAAAACTTCCAAATCATATTATCCGAGAACAACAAATAAGGTTTGAATACAGACATTATCAATTTATGCCCAATAGGCTAGCTATATTTATTCTTAATTCTAAAAGTTATTAAGAGTGGAGGCATGCACACTAGTTGTATAAGCAAAATCACTTCAGTGCTATACCAGAAAGAGCCTTCAATCTACATAATACTGAAGTCTTGCACTGCTAGCTATCTGTCTAGGTTTTTATACCATACCCATCAGCATAATATATGAGACTTGTATTACTGTGCATGTTCCTAAGAAAACACAGTAATACTGTATGTCTAAAGATCCGTACAGAGCCATTGTTGCAGATGTATGCTGCACATCTCAGAACACTGAAAGTCTTAACTACAAGGAGACAGGAGTAAGGTTTGTTATAACTGAAACGTGTTCAATGAGAAATCCCAAATGCTAGCACAGAGGGGGTTAATAATGCATAGAATTTCTGTTTGCTCCATTCTCCTCACTGATTTTTCTACAGAATTTTAAATTTGATATAGTTGTTTTGTAAATCCATTATTAGCTTTTGTGAAAATAACTTTCCAAATGCAAACTAATGCAGTTGTCTTCCTGAATCTGCAGACAGACAGCCTGAAACAGCAGCTTTACAGGACAAATCCAGCCCTGACCTCTGGAGCAGCAGAAGTGCCCCAGGCAGTGGAACCAGCATAGTTCTACTGCACAAAGAGACAGGGGGAGGAACTTAAAGGGCACATTTTCTTCATTACACCAATGGCATGTTTCTTTGCTTCCCCTAACAAAAAAAGTAGTTTGTAGCAAAAGCAAACATGAAGTACAGCCAAAAAATGTAAACAAATGTCTTTTTAAAATTCTGTACCGTTACTCTTCATAGCTTGAAAATGTCTTGACGATTCTTCACCCCTTTGACAGTCACTGAGTTTTCCCTTGCAGAAGCAAACAGGATGATGCTGATGCAAAGAACCAGTACGGAGAGTGCAACAGTACAACATCCCCATGAGTGTATTGCTGAAGTGAAGAATTGGTAAATGGATATCTAGAATTCAGGAGGAGATTTCCCTCCTTATTATAAGTTGAGGTTGGTGACATTTTAAGTGCCAGCTATTTAACAGTATTTCTGTATTCATTAAGAGCAAAACTCACTTTGGTGCAGACATGGTCCTTTATATAACACTTAAGCCTCATGAGGAGGTTCAGGGAAGGAGCAGTTGTGGCTGGAGCAAGAGATCAGGAGGCTCTCTGCACCCTGGTACACTGCAGGAAGTTTCAGTGAAGCCTCGGAACACGTTAGCTCAGAGAACGGTGTTGGGGAAACCAAGGGGAAGTTAGAGGAGGCACCAAAAGATACATTACCTGGATTCCATGGCCTGAATACCCCATGTATGGGGCAGAGACTGCTACTGCAGCTTACAAATTGACATGGCATCCAGAAGGGTGGTGTTGCAGCCCCAGAGCCTGCCAGGTGGATTTGGGAGTTAATTCTATTCCCCAACTCCCACTTAGTTCCCTGCAAAAGGGCAATCTTGGGCTTTGTTTAGCAAGAGGTAAATTTGAACCTGAGAAGCAATTTTAAAAAGATAATAATAAAGCATTCAGAAAGACAAGAAAGTATCTGTCTAATTCTGTGTTCGTCCAACTACTCTTTCGGGCTGATAACCAAAGATGGCCATTAATTTTAAAAGGGCATTCACACAGACCTTAAATTATATTTTAAATCTCTCATTTTGTGCTTTGAAGACAATCTAACAATGTAACAACTATGAATTGCTAGGACTCCAATTTCCTCACCTTACTATTTCCTCTGGGTAACAGTTGTTAATAGTGTTGATGTACTCTTGAAGAAGTGACCCCGGCTCTGCTTTTATCTCTTGAACTTTTTTAAGTCCACCACTTGTTACAAAGAGACGTCGTGCTTTGCTATCATGCGGCAGCACCTACAAAAAATGAAGTACATAATGAGTGTTAAACTTTCCTTTAAAAGAGCCTTCTACATTGGTAAGCTTTAATATTAAAAAAAAAAAAATCGGAGAACCTACACAGAGAATAAGATAAAACAGAATTGCAAGCAACATTCAGAGATGTAGCACCTCCTGTAATAAAGGTTTTATTTTAACTTGTTGGTTAACTAGGAACAATTAAATCTTGAGCCACCTCCACTAGGCTGCAACATAATTTGACCTGTTCATTTAATATACACCACTGTAAATCATAAAAATGCTTATGACAGCTTTATGCAATTAATATTAATTGTTTCTACAAAACAACATGCCTGCAAAGATTAAACAAACAGAAAACTAACATGGAATGATAATTGCACCTGTCCCATTACCACTGACTCGGGGTATGTCTACACTACGAGAGTAGTTCGATTTTACTTAAATCGAATATGTGGAATCGATATTACAAAGTCGAACGTGTGTGTCCACACTAAGGACTGTAATTCGACTTTGTGAGTCCACACTAACGGGGCAAGCGTCGACATTGGAAGCGGTGCACTGTGGGCAGCTATCCCACAGTTCCTGCAGTCCCCGCTGCCCATTGGAATTCTGGGTCGAGCCCCCAATGCCTTCTGGGGAAAAAAATGTGTCGAGGGTGGTTTTGGGTAACTGTCGTCATCGAGCCGTCACTCCCGCCCTCCCTCCCTGAAAGCGCCGGCGGGAAATCAGTTCGCGCACTTTTCTGATCAGTGACAGCGCGGACGCCACAGCACTGCGAGCATGGAGCCCGCTGCGACCATCGCTGCAGTTATGGCCGTTATCAACACCTCGCACCTTATCATCCACCTTTCCCAGAGGCAGATGCTGAGAAATCGGGCGAGGAGGCTACGGCAGCGCGGTGAGGACCTCAAGTCTGAGAGTGGCACAGACCTGTCACAAAGCACAGGACCCCGCACCGAGGACATCATGGTGGCAATGGGTCATGTTGATGTTGTGGAACGGCGATTCTGGGCCCGGGAAACAAGCACGGACTGGTGGGACCGCATAGTGCTGCAAGTCTGGGATGAATCCCAGTGGCTGCGAAACTTTTGCATGCAGAAGGGGACTTTCCTGGAACTTTGTGAGTTGCTGTCCCCTGCCCTGAAGCACAAGGACACCCGGATGCGAGCAGCCCTGACTGTCCAGAAGCGAGTGGCCATAGCCCTCTGGAAGCTTGCAACGCCGGACAGCTACCGGTCAGTCGCGAACCACTTTGGCGTGGGCAAATCTACCGTGGGGGTTGTTGTGATGCAAGTAGCCAACGCAATCGTTGAGCTACTGCTCTCAAAGGTAGTGACCCTGGGAAACGTGGAGGTCATCATAGATGGCTTCGCCGCGATGGGATTCCCAAACTGCGGTGGGGCTATAGATGGAACTCACATCCCTATCCTGGGACCGGACCACCAGGCCAGCCAGTACATTAACCGAAAGGGCTACTTTTCAATGGTGCTGCAAGCACTGGTGGACCATAGGGGACGTTTTACAAACATCAACGTCGGATGGCCGGGCAAGGTTCATGACGCTCGTGTTTTCAGGAACTCTGGTCTGTTTAGATGGCTGCAGGAAGGTATTTACTTCCCGGACCACAAAATAACTGTTGGGGATGTGGAGATGCCTATAGTGATCCTCGGGGACCCAGCCTACCCGCTAATGCCCTGGCTCATGAAGCCCTATACAGGCGCCCTGGACACTGAAAAAGAACTCTTCAACTACCGGCTGAGCAAGTGCAGAATGGTGGTGGAGTGTGCTTTTGGACGTCTCAAGGGGAGATGGAGAACCTTACTGACTCGCTCTGATCTCAGCGAAACCAATATCCCCATTGTTATTGCAGCTTGCTGTGTGCTCCACAATCTGTGTGAGAGCAAGGGGGAGACCTTTATGGCGGGGTGGGAGGTTGAGGCAAATAGCCTGGCTGCTGATTACGCCCAGCCAGACAGCCGTGTGATTAGAAGAGCCCAGCGGGACGCGCTGTGCATCCGGGAGGCTTTGAAAGCTAGGTTCCTCAGTGAGCAGGGTAACCTGTGACTATTAAGTTTGTTTACAGAGAAGCTGAACCTGCCCCCGTTTCTTTACCCAGTAAATGTTCACTATCCTCTCCAGTTACATACCCCGTTCACCCCCTTCCAACACACGTTTAAAAATAAAATCACTTGAAATTTGTTAATGAACACCGTTTTCTTTATTACAGTTTTCGCGGGAAAGTGTTGAACCTGGGACGCAGACTGTGGTGGGGAGCGGGTGTAGTGTAGTGATGCAAAGGACGCTTCTAAACTCCAGGAATGACAGGCTCCGCACTGGTAGACTGGTTGTTTCAACGGAGCCTGCCACCCCTCCTGTTCGGGACTCTATGTGTGGGGGCTATGTGACTTTGTGGCAGGGGGAGGACGGTTACAGATCCCCTGCTGCGTGGCTCTGTGATCCAGGATAAGGACCGCTGCATAAGATCTCTAACCGCCCTCCCCCGCCACAAACTCACATAGCCCCCCCCACACACAGAACATGAAAACCACCTCCCAGACTGACCAGGGTAACTAGTGAATGCAATGTGTGTGTGCCCTGCTGCTGAACCTGCCCCCGCGTCTGTACCCTGGTAAAGGTGACTGTCCTCTCCAATTACCAACCCCCTTCCCCCCCTTCAAACAGACTCTCCTCTAAAAGAACATGATGGAAACAGTAATTAACAGAAAGGTATTTTTTATTAGCAACTACACATGAAACTGGGGGATGAAACTGGGACGGGGGCTTGGGTGAGGCGGGAAGGAAAGGACTTATCAAATTTTGGGGAATGAGAGCCTTCTGGTACTTGAGCAGTCTGCAGGGGTGGAGTGAGAGTTTTCACGGACTCTGCCGCCCCTCCTTCTTGGGACTTTGGGTGAGGGGGGTATGGGACTTTGTGGCAGGGGAGGGCGGTTAGAGATAGACTGCAGCGGGGCTCTGTCCTCCTGCCTCCGGTCCTGCAGAACATCCACAAGGCGCCGGAGCGTGTCCGTTTGCTCCCTCATTAGTCCAAGCAGCGTTTAAGTCGCCTGCTGGTCTTCCTGCCGCCACCTCTCCTCCCGTTCCATGTGTGATCGGTGCATTTGGGACAAGTTCTCCCTCCACTGGGTCTGCTGGGCTGCCTGGGCTCGGGAGCAGCCCATAAGTTCCGAGAACATGTCCTCCCGTGTCCTCTTCTTCCTACGCCTAATCTGCGCTAGCCTCTGGGAGTGTGATGCCAGGGTAGTTCGGGAGACAGTCGCAGCTGTGGGATGGGAAAAAGGGAGTGAATTCCTCAGAAAGATAAATTTTTGGGTGAACAAAGAACATAGTCTTTCTCTGTGAACAAGACCATGCACAGCACCTATCACATGCGCACTCAGGACAAGGTCGAATTTTCGGCCTTCGCATTCAGTGCCTGGGGTCTTGCAGTGCAGATCACACAAGTGGGACAGGACAGCGGAATTTGGGTAACAGGCTGACATGGTAAGCCATAGACTTGTGGCTGCTTAAAACTTTAATAATAGCACTGGCCTCCTTTCACGTTCAAAGCAATGCCAGTCCCTGCTGCCAGCAATCCGGCAAGCATGAACTCTGCCCCTGTCCCACCCCCTCGCGGCTGTCCCAGGGAAAGATTCCTGTATGCTGCTCCTCTCCCGCCTCCACCGCGTGGCTCTAAACCGCCGGTTACAGTTCTGTAAAGGAACAGGCAAGCAGTCCCAATACTAACATTCCCCTACCTAATTCAAAGCAGGTCACCATGAGCGACATCACTCTGATGAGGATTTCAGAGACGGAGAAAGAACGGATGCTTCGGGAAAGCCTGCAAAGACCAGGGCCGTATGCCGCCATGCTCTGCAAGGCAATGATACCCGAGTACTTGATTGTCTCCTGGCGCGGAAACGTTTCCTACCATGGAGGACCCAATAAGGCCGCTCTCCCCAGGAACCTGATGCAAAGGCTTTCCAATTACCTCCAGGAGAGCTTCGTGGAGATGTCCCAGGAGGATTTCTGCTCTATCCCCGGACATATAGACCGGATTTTACTGTAGCTGCACTGGCAGGGACTAAACAGTAGAGCGCCTAGGGCAAAACAATCATGCTAAACCGGACATTGTTACATTTTTTTTTTCAGTAGTTGCACTGCCAAGGACTGAAACGTTAAGCGCCTAAGGCAAAGTAATCATGAAAAACCCATTGTTAATATTGTTAATATTCCTGTTCTGTTAAAAATAAATGTTTACATGTTTAAAATACTTACCGACTGATCCTTCCCCTGATTCTGTGTCCGGGTTAACGCCTGGGGACGGTTGGTAGGGGATCTCTGTAAGGGTGATGAAGAGATCCTGGCTGTCGGGGAAATCAGCGTTGTAAGCGCTGTCGACTGCCTCGTCCTCCTCATCTCCTTCCTCATCTTCCCCGTCCGCTAACATGTCCGAGGAACCGGCCGTCGACAATATCCCATCCTCAGAGTCCATGGTCAGTGGTGGGGTAGTGGTGGCGGCCGCACCTAGGATGGAATGCAGTGCCTCGTAGAAACGGGATGTCTGGGGCTGGGATCCGGAGCGTCCGTTTGCCTCTTTGGTCTTCTGGTAGCCTTGTCTCAGCTCCTTGATTTTCACGCGGCACTGCGTTGCATCCCGGCTGTATCCTCTCTCTGCCATGGCTTTAGAGATCTTCTCGTAGATCTTTGCATTCCGTCTTTTCGATCGCAGCTCGGAAAGCACGGACTCATCGCCCCACACAGCGATCAGATCCAAGACTTCCCGATCAGTCCATGCTGGGGCCCTCTTTCTATTCTGAGATTGCATGGCCATCTCTGCTGGAGAGCTCTGCATCGTTGCCAGTGCTGCTGAGCTCTCCACGCTGTCCAAACAGGAAATGAGATTCAAACTGCCCAGACAGGAAAAGGAATTCAAATTTTCCCGGGGCTTTTCCTGTGTGGCTGGTCAGAGCATCCGAGCTCGGACTGCTGTCCAGAGCGTCAACAGAGTGGTGCACTGTGGGATAGCTCCCGGAGCTATTACCATCGATTTCCATCCACACCTAGCCTAATTCGACATGGCCATGTCGAATTTAGCGCTACTCCCCTCGTTGGGGAGGAGTACAGAAGTCGAATTTAAGAGACCTCTATGTCGAACTAAATAGCTTCGTGGTGTGGACGGGTGCAGAGTTAATCCGATGTAATGGTGCTAAATTCGACAAACTCCTAGTGTAGACCAGGCCTTAGTTAAGTCTTTTATATTGATTCACTCAGTTTATTTGTATAGCAGATTTTCATATCATTCTTATGATCTAATATGGATTGTTACTATCACCTCAAGTTCCTGGATATTAAAAACCATGGATCAAATCCCGCAGTCCGTCTGTGTAGCCATGGGATGGCCCCTACAGATAGCAAAAATGCAATGTTTCTGCTGCACAAAGGAGATGGAAAGCAGAAGTGGTAAGTAAAGGGATTTTGCAGCCCCCCGAATGATGCTGATATGCAGCTCTCTCCAGAGGAGGAGGAGGGCTGTGGGCAGGCAAAGAAGAATGGCAGTAGTTGGCCAGTGGATCTACTAGGCCAGAATGGTATGTAGAGTGAAACAATGAGCTGTCAGCTACATCTACGTCACAAAAATAGCCATGATTGATTAAACATGGTTGTACCCAACCCTGCAGGTTAAACCCTACATGGGCAAAAGCACTTTATAACTTGATCTGGCCCCATTCTTATTGGCTGGGCAAACCAAGTTTTAAATTTGGTTGTGTTTCAGTTGTTAACTAGCACCTTGGAAAAAAAGAGCAACTATGCTAAAAGAGTGGGGAAAAGGAATGAGACACGTTCCCCATCAGGTAGATGAGCTAACAATTTAAGCAGACAAACTTCATTTCTCTAGTTCCTTTTGTACCATATAAAACACCCCCAGAAGAATTAAACAACAGACTCTCCTGGCCCTCAGGTAGAGAGGGCAAAGGGAGGAAGCAAGGAGCTTGTCCCCATTACCACTTCATGCAAGGGCCAGGAACAATTACAATCCCTTCACTGTGGAACTGCTGCATCCAGGGGCACAAACTACCTAAAAGGGGATAATAAGGGGGTAAGCCATGCCCCTTCCTCCCTCCATACTGGCTCCCAAAGCTGGCTGCGGGGAGCAGGATGCACCCTCCCCTTGAGGGAGAGAGATCTTAGGGAGGGACTGTGTGTCTCAGAGAGGCACAGTACCTCCCTCAACCCCCACTGAGACAGTGTGGTGATGCACAAACCTGTACTCAGGGCATTGCTCAAATGGCCATAGCTTCCCCACAGTGAAGTGCACTTTAGACAATAAAGCTTTTACTTGGCTATAAGTGAGCTGATGGAAGCAATCTCCCTAATGTCCAAGGACAGAGAATTTCAGAGTTATGGTGCAAGAGAAACACTTTTACTGCAAAGAACTTCATATAAATGTATACATTATACATAAACCACCCAAACATAGTTTGTTTAATGCAATGGGTGAGGAGAAGCATAAAAAACCAACATGTCATCCAATATAAACTGTGTCCGTCCAAGCCATTTACAACATTAGAAACAGCAAAAATCCATACAATGGGCAACTAGCTACTAAGAGCTCCCCTTATTACTCGCTGTGGTCAGCAGAGCTGGTTGGGAATTTTCTGACAAAATATTTTTTCATCAAAAAATGCTGATTTGTTGAAACCATTCATGGGGAAGAGTCAGTTTCAACAATTTTTTTCAACTTGAAAAACTAAGTTTCGAAATTGTCAAAACGTTTTGTTTTAACATTTTTTTAAATGAAAAAAATCCATTTTTCCCGGTTGAAACTGCTTTTCCTTTTGAAATGCAAGTTAGTTATAGTAAGAAAGAAAAAAAAAAAAAAAAGAGAGAGAGAGAGAGTTACTCACTTGTGCAGTAACTGAAGTTCTTTGAGATGTGTGTCCCTGTGGGTGCTCCGCTTCAGGTGCTGGTATGTCCGAGCACCATTGATTGGAGATTTTCGGTAGCAGTGTTCGGTCGGGACACGCGTGCACAGTAGCTGTCTCACTGCACTGTTGGAGTCTCATCTAGCGCGCACACAGCCCGACCCCTTTAGTTCCTTCTCTACTATAGAGTCCTTGTATCAAACTCCAAAGTAGAGGGGAGGAGGGTGGGTAGTGAAGCACCCACAGGGACACACATCTCGAAGAACCTCAGTTACTGCATCAGGTGAGTAACCCTCTCTTCTTCTTCGAGTGCTGTCCTTGTGGGTGCTCCACTTCAGGTGATTGTAGAACAGTGTCCACTATGGTTGGGGGGACTTTGGAGTTACATGCCTAGTGGAGGAGAGGACTGTTAGACCCAGCATGGCATCAGCTCGTGAGTCCTGTGTAATTGTTTACTAGTAAATGAACGTATGTTCTGAGGCCCATGTAGCAGCTCTGCAGATCTCTGAGATATGTGATGGGTTGGACCCCCTTTTCGGGGTGCCACTGGATGTGCTGAGATCCCACCTAGCCCGCCTGTCCCACCAGCCTGGGCTCCCCCTATCCTGTGCTGTTGTGACAGGTTCTCAAGCTCCTTTCCAGCACACACACAAGTAGGGACACACCCAACTCTAGAATCACACCCCCAGAGTCTGCAATCAGCTCTGTGTGGGAGGACTCAGCTAGGGGATTGCCCAGCACTCCTGTGCACACACCCTTTGGTATGTAAACCCAAAATTATATTGTATTGCACTTTATAGAGATCTATATAGCGAAAGCTCATGAAAATCGCCCCCTCCCTCACTGTGGAGGAAGATATACACAGCTCTTTGCCATCCCTCCCACCCCCCCGAAGTTATGAATTGCACAAACTGGGTTTTAGAAAACAAAACAAGTTTATTAACTACAAAGGATGAATTTTAAGTGATTATAAGGGATAGCAAACAGAACAAAGCAGATCACTGAGCAAAATAAACAAACACACATCCTAAGCTTAATTCAGAAAGAAACTGGTTACAAATAGTAATTTCTCACCCTAAATGTTGTTTTAGGCTATAAGTGAGTTGATGGAAGCAATCTCCCTAATGTCCAAAGACAGAGAATTTCAGAGTTATGGTGCAAGAGATACACTTTTACTGCAAAGAACTTCATGCAGAGTTTCTGCAGCTTCGAGTTTCAGGTATTTCTCTTCATAGGCTAGACCCATGAATCAGCCTGGGTCCCAGTCCTTTCTCCCCAGATCAGTCTTAGGTGTTTACAGCAGTCATCCTGGACGGGGATTCAGTGAAGAACCGGCAATCTTGATTAACTCACTCTCCAGCCTTAAACAGGATTTACATATGGCGTGAAACTTTTATTTCCCTGTTTGCCCCCCCCCCTTCAGTGGAAAAATACCAGCTCAGGATGGTGTCCTGTACCAGGTGACATGATCACATGACCTTACAGTGTCAAAGCAACCATGAGACAAGGTTTATTTGTAATATCCACAGGAAGGAACTCCAGGAAGATGGGAAGTCAGCATTTTCAAAGACCCATTGGCTTTCCTAATGGCCCATTCAGGCTGATTGCATTCTGTCTGGTGGGCGTTCCCCAAGTACACACACAGTTGTAATTGTTACATAGTCAATATTCCTAACTTCAGATACATAAATGATACATGCATACAAATTGGATAATCAGATTCAGTAAATTTTCCAATGATATTTCACAAGACCCATCTTGCATCAAATAAATCTTAGTTATGCCATATTCATATCATAAGCATGTTTCTATAAAGAATATGGGGTGTAACATCACAGTACATTGTTCAGAAATGGTATAGATGCTGCCATGGAACACACAGAATGGGACCTGATCCCCATTGGTGGCTCTGTCTTATCTGTTTGATAACATAGTTGGATGCAGCTCAAGATCCACTTAGATAGTCTCTGAGAGGATATAGCGGAGCCCTTGGATTGTTCTGTTGTCAAGAAGAAGAGTCTTGGGGATTTGCGGAAAGATTTTGTTCTATTCTGGTCAAACATCTAGAGTGTGTAACATGGCTCCTGTGTGTTTCTGTGCAGTTTGGGGTACAATGTGGTGAGATGAATAGGTTGGTTGATCTGGAAACTTGAAGCTATTTTGGGGAGGAACTTTGGGTGAGGTTGCAATGTGATCTTGTCTTTAAAGAAGACAGTGTATGGTGGATTAGCCATTAATGCAACAATCTCACTCACTCGTCTAGCGGAGGTGATAGCCACCAAGAATGCCACCTTAACATCCCAGGAACAAGTGGCCAGCAGCTCAAAGGATGGTCTAGTAAGGCCTTTGAGAACTGGGTTTAAGTCCCAAGTGGTGTGGGTTGGTATACTTCTGGGTAGAGATTCTGTATGCCAGTGAGAAACTGCTTGGTGGTCAGGTGTGCAAATACCGAGAATCCATCGATTTTATGATGAAAAGTGGTGATCACCGTGAGATGTACTTTACTAGAACTTGTGGACAGTCCTGAGTTCTTTAGTTCTAAGAGATATTCTAGCACTAGCGACAGTGGTGTAGTATTGTTTGTTCTGACTCCATATGGAGAATCTTTTCAATTTATGCAAGTATGTATTGCGTGTGGATATACATCTGCTGTTCAATAACGTGTTTGACTTGTTCCAAACAGGCTAATTCGTGCTGCTGGAACCATGAAGGGGCTTTCAGATGGAGTTTCTCCAGGTTCAGATGGAGGATCTGACCATTGGCTTGAGAGAGAAGATTCGGTCTCAGTGGGAGAGTTCGTGGAGCGCAAACCGTCATGTGCATCAGGTAAGGATAGCAGGTCTGCCTGGGCCACGGTAGGGCTATCAATATGATTTTGGCATTGTTGTCCTGTATTTTGTGTAAGACCCAGGGGATTAGGGGGATTGGCAGGAATGCATATAGGAGTGCTGTCCCCCATGTGAGGAGGAAAGCATCCCCTACGGATCGAGGTCCTAATCCCGCTCTCGAACAGACTAGCGGACATTTGTGATTCTGAGATGTAGCAAATAGGTCAATGGTGGGTAACCCCCATCGTTGGAATATATGTTGTAAGTAGAGCCCTCCATGGATACAAATTTATATCCACGGATTCAGATACCACGGGTATAAATCGGTTTCCGTGGAACTGCAGGGCCCTCCCAGGAACTGCAGTGGTGGAAAGAGCAGAATGTTGGGCTGCCACTCCTAGGAGCCAGCACCCCACGCAGGCAGCTTCCCCAGTGCAGCTGTACCATCCACAGGCCCGCCCCCAGCCCTGCCCCCGTCCCTTCCACACAGCTGTCTGTGTCTCCTGTCTGGGGGTGTGCGCACTGCTTGAACACAAGAGCATGACCAGAGATAGCTGCCAGTGAGCCTGCCCGCCCCAGTGGGCGGGGCTGTAGGCGGTACAGCCATGCCAGAGGAGCTGCTGGCGTTGGATGCTGGCTCCTGGGAGCAGCGGCCCCACATTCTGCTCCTTTTGCTGCTGTGGTTCCCGGGAGAGCCCTGCGGTTCTGCAGATACTGATTTATATCCGCGAATATCCGCATCCATGGATATAAATTTGTATCCACACAGGGCTCTAGTTGTAAGACTGAGGGATTCATTTCCCATTTGTGTTCCTGTGAGAACCATCTGCTTAGAGTGTCTGCTGTGGTATTTTGACATCCAGGGAGGTAGGAGGCTGAGATGTCAATGTGATGATGAATACACCAGTTTCAGAGTTTTATGACCTAAGTACATAGGGAGTGGGATCGTGCGCCCCCTTGTCGGTTGATGTAGAACATGCATGCAATATTGTCTGTCATCACCCATACCGTCTCGTTCCTTATGAGCGGAAGGAAATGGAGGCAAGCATTCCGTCCCGCTATTAGTTCCAGTATGCTGATATGGAGCTGTGTTTCCGCTGGTGACCACCTGCCGTGGATTGTCTGATGATCCAGGTGTGCATCCCAACCTATCAAGGAGGCATCTGTTGTGATCAGAATTGAGGGTGGTTCCTGGTAAAAGGGAATCCCTGAGCAGAGATTTTCCTGTTTTGTCCAACACTGAAGGGGTTCTAGTACTCTGGGAGGTGGTGTTACGATCTTGTTCAAACTGTGTTTGATGGGTTTGTATACGGAACTCAGCCAACCCTGTAGGCAGCACATGTGTAGTCTCGCACGTTTTACCATGAATGTGGTGGCTGCATGTGTCCTAGCAGTTGTAGACAGGTTTTTGCTGTGATTTGTGGACTGATGAAAACTGTCTCTATGAGCTTTTTTATTGCCAGAAATCTGGTTTGCGGTAGAGATGCTCTGGCTTGAACTGAATCGAGGTGTGCTCCAATGAAGTCTAGTTGTTGTGTGGGTATCAATGTCGACTTTTGTATGTTCAATTGCAGCCAAGTGTTTGGAAGAGGGCAGTAGTCGGTTGGGCAATTTCTGTCGTCACTATCCAATTGGGGTCTTTCAGGAAGCAGTCATCTAGATACGGGAAAAACACGATTCCCTGCTTGCACAGGTGTGCAGCGACAACCGCAAGGGTTTTGGAGAAGACCCTTGGTGCAGTGGACAGTCTGAATGGAAGCACTATGTACTGGTAGTGCTCGTGTCCTAATAATGTGAATCGGAGGAATCGCCTGTGAGCTGGGTGAATGGTAATGTGGAAATATGTGTCTTGTACGTCAAGGGCTGAAAACCAGTCCCCCTGTTCCAGCGCTGGGATCACAGTGCCTAATGTGACCATTCTGAATTTCTGGGAGCGGACAAACTTGTTAAGTTTTTGTAGATCCAACAGGGGTCGCCATCCTCCATTTTTCTTCTGGGTCAGAAATAATGGGAATAAAAGCCCTTCCCTCTGTATTGCATAGGTACTAGTTCCATGGCACCTAGTTGCAGTAGATGATGTAGGTCCTGCCTTAAGAGGTGCTTGTGAGAAGGGTCCCTGAAGAGGGACGGGGAAGGAGGTAGGGTAGGTGGGCAAAAAATAAAGTGGATGGCATAACCTGATCATATGATCTCTAGGACCAGTGGTCCTTGTTATGAATTCCCATGTTTGATAAAAAGGTCTCAGTCGATGGCCAAATGGGCAAAGTGGCGCTGTCTTGAGTGGGAGGTCATTCAGACCCTTGACCAACAGTTCAAAATTGTTGCTTAGTAGATGACAGTTGTGACACTGCTGGTTGTGGTTAAGATGGTTGGTGTCTTTGTGGTTGGTTTCTCTGCCTGTTGGTGTTTTAAGGTCTGGTATTCTGGCAACTACATCGTGTGTCTTGAGAATGGTGGTAAGATTGGTAAGGCTTTCTTTTAGCTAGTGATGTGTAAATGCCCAGCGTGCGGAGTGTTGCACCAGGAAGGTGACCCTACATTGCAAAGTGGACTAGGTGTATACCTTCCTTCCTAGGAGGTCCAGCCGTTTGTGGTCCTTATCATGAGGTGTGGATTTAAAATGTTTAGATTGATGGTTTGCCACCTCGACAACCAGTGAGTTTGGTGACGGATGAGAAAAGAGGAAATCCATGCCTTTGGCCAGCACATAATATTTTCTATCGGCCCTTTTGCATGTTGGTGGAATGGTGGCTGGCATCTGCCACACCGTTTCAGCAGGTTCCAGGATGGCGTTGTTTATTGGTAGTACAATTTTTGAGGACGATGAGGTTTGCAAAATTTGGAGCAATTTATGCTGATTTTCTTGGACTTCTTCCAAAGGTGTGTCCTGGCTCAGTGCAATTCTCAAAGAGTTCTTGAAACTGTTTAAAATTGTCTGCCATTGTAGGTTGAGGTGGCATAATGGCCTTGTGAGGAGAGGAAGAATTGTGAGGTGGTGACACGTTTTCCTGACCTGTTTATTCTTCGAGCTTCTCTGTTATATCCTCTGGGACTATGGATGTTGTAGCCACTGGGGACAGTGAAGGAGACCTAAGTTCACCTCTGGGTGGTGATGAGGTTTTGGCATAGTGGGCTCTATATGCTGCCCACAGGTCCCATGTTGGCCATTGCATGGGAAACGCCATGGGAGGACACATCCATGGTTGTCCATACCATGGGTGCGTGGGCTGTTTATGATGATTTTTTGGCCCTCAGACTTTTCCTCCAAGTGGTCTGTGTTGAGGAGGCGAGGAGTGTTGTGGGGAGAAGACCCCCTCATCCTGTTCCTCATTCTCGCTGTCGCTTGGTACTGATGGTGTCATGGGAGAAGTGGGCTGCATAATGCTTCTTGGGGGAAATCCGTCAGTGCCAAAATGTGGTGATTGGGGCACCGAAGACATTTATATATCCCTCTGCATTAGGAATTGCTGTGGTACCGATGGAGGCGGTGCCAAGGATTTTGTAGGAGCTGAATGGTGTGCAGCTGTCTTGTGGCTTGCCTTTGTCGGTGCCGGTGGACCCATCATGGCGATATCAGTCAGGGCCAATGGAGGCATCGGTGCTAAGGTCGTTGTCAGTGCTGAAGGTGGCAGCAGGCTTGGTGCCGTAACCACTTCCCATACCAACGTGGTCAGTGCCGTGGAGGAGGCATGGCTATGCCTATATCTCGACTCCATTACTGCTTTGGGCATGGGTGGCGGCTGACTTGCCGGCTTGGGGAGGATGCGCACACACTCGCCCC
Source organism: Emys orbicularis (assembly GCF_028017835.1). Taxonomy (NCBI): domain Eukaryota; kingdom Metazoa; phylum Chordata; order Testudines; family Emydidae; genus Emys; species Emys orbicularis. The sequence continues at coordinate 262,182,833 of NC_088684.1, read as the reverse complement.
CAAGCTCTGGGTGGGTGGTGCGCGGCCCCCCCACCAGCATGAAGCAGGCAGCCCCCCACACCCCTCACAATGGGTAGCGGCCCCAGCGCCCGGGGGCCCCCCACTGCTGGGCAGCTCCAGCCACCCCAAGGCCCAACCGCAGCCACCCTAGCCCTCGTCCCAGCTCCAGCATGCTTGCCTGAAGAGGAGCAGCCAGCCTGCCTGGGGCCAAGGGAGAAGGGCAAGCAGGAGGGGGCATTCCAGGTGGATTGTGGGTGGGCCACGCTGGGCTGTTTGGGGAGGCATAGCCTCCCCCAGCCTACAATATGCACCACCCATGGCTTTGGGCTCAACGGTACAGCCTGTGCTGGAGGTGCTGAGTGAGTCATAGGCACTGACTTGAGAGGCAGTCAGCACTGAAGGTAATGACCTCACAGGGGACCATTTCTTTTTGTGTGGTTTCCTCTGAGGAGAGGTTGACTCTTGCTTCCTCTTTTCTTTAGAGGACAGAGCTGTGCTCTTCCTTGGTTCCAACCTGGTCAGAGAGCCCTTAGCAACATGTTTTGGGAGATCCATTTTTGGGCTCACCTGCAGCAATTTCTCCATTAGGATCAACTTGAGGCAGAGGTCCCAGTCGCGCCAGGCTCTTGCCTTCAGGTTGTTACAGTGAACGCACTTTTGGGGTATGTGTGATTCACTGAGACATCTCACACAGAGAGAGGGGTCTGTCAGATATCGGCATCGCTTCCCAGCAGGAGCTGCATCTTTTAAAGCCTGGGGAACCAGGCATGTTCCAGACAGTGCTCCGAAAGGAACAGGGAATGGGAAAATAAACTTTTCTTTTTAAACAAACTACTAGCTAAGCTAACAATGAATTAGAACGAACTTATCTAAGGTATCTAGCTAATATTTTTCTTTTTTCTCTACCTTCAGGGGAAGAAGCTGACACACTGCCCCAAGTTCCGTCTTCAGCCGAGGATGGTTGAGAAGGAACTGAAGGGGTCAGGTCATGCGCACGCTAGATGAGACTCCAATGGTGCAGCGAGACAGCTACTGCACACGTGCATCCTATACAAAACACTGCTATAGAAAATCTCTGATCAACAGCACCAGGATGCACCAACACCTGAAGTGGAGCACCCATAGGGACAGCACTCGAAGAAGAATATAAACATTTCAAATGGTCAAAATCAAAATGTAATGTTTCAAATGAGCTGAACCAAGAATTTTTTCAGATTTTCAGTTCACAAACATTTTTGAGATTGACTTTTCATCCCAATGTTGAATGGGGAAAACTTTTCAATACCTCAAAATTTTTTGCAGGATAGGAAAATGGTTTCCTGGCCAGCTCCAGTGGTCAACACACATAAGCAACATGGCACTGGTATTTTGAACAAATGTGCAATCCTTATTGATTTAGCCAGATGTATAAACAGCAGCATTTCCAAGCCTGTGAAATGTAGTACTAGATAATATCAGAGAATTTTATTTTGGCATTTCCAGCAAAGAACACCAGAGCAGGACAATCTGGCACTCTCTACTAAAGGATTATGCAGTATTGTATTTGAAAGAAGAAAGGGCTATAGTGGAGTGGGATTCCCTAACAGCTGGTCACCATGGCAGAAACTCAAAATACCTAAAATCCATGACAGTTATTCACAGTTTAAATAAAATATTTTAATTACATTAATTTTTACCTTTATATTTTGCTCAAATCTGTTATTTAAGTAACAGACATAATTGCACATTTTAAAGAGTTTGGAAGAAGAGTTTGTATTTTTCCACCTAGTCCAGGACTGGAGTCAAAAGATAAAACACAGAACTGGAGAACCTTTTACTTTTAAAACAATTTTTCTAATAATTGATTCAATTCACCCCTGTGCAGAGAGCTTGCACTAGACCTAAAACATGGCTTCAGTGGGACTTAAGCGATGCACTGACCTAGTTGGGTTCTCTGCATAAGGGCTAATTTTCTACTTTGGCAGAGGAGGAAGACAGTGTCTTGCTTATGAGTAAGGCTAAGATTTTCTGACTGTTATTTTTAGTAGTCACAGACAGGTCACCAGCAACAAACAAAAATTCACGAACCCATGACTTTTACGAAAAATAACCGTACAAGCCGCAGCAGAGGTGACAGCCCCAGCTGCAGCCCTCACCGCGGGGCAGAGGCGCATGGCCCCGGCAGTGGCCACCGGTGGAAGCCACAGGGCTATGTGGGGAGCATAGCCCCGACTCCAGCCCCAGCCACGGCTTCAGCTGGTGACAGATAATATATTTTATTGGACCAACTTCCGTTGGTGAAAGAGACAGAGCTCTGTGTAGTTCAAAAGCTTGTCTCTTTCTCCAAGAGAAGGTGGTAGTAAAAGATATTACCTCACCCAACCCCCTTGTCTCTCTAATATCCTGGGACCAACAAAGCTACAACAACACTGCAAACATGCTGTTTAGGTAACAGATGGTTAATCTATCATTCACCAAGAAGAGCCTTTTCTTACCTTACTGAACTGCCCAACTATGTGTTTCAGAATATTGGGAGGCGCATCATGCAGCAAGGGTTCAAGTGCTGGCAGATATGTGCATTTCTGCAAGATGTTCTTTAGGGCCTTTTTAGTCTATTGAAATGCAAAACAAAATGTCTATAGTAAGACATCAATGAAACAACAATGTTAATTTATGTTCCACATTCCCGATGTTTGAAGTCTGGTCAATTTGCTTTTTTGGTCAGAATTATTTCAGAAGGGCAATTTTCTGAATCAAAACTACACAATCCATCAATTAATTTAATAAAGAATCAATTTTCGGCTCATCTTATCAAACTGCAAAACAAACCTTCAGTGCATCATATTCCTATTAAGTTATCTAGTCAAAGTAATGGCAATTTTCCTCGGAGTACAATGGGAAAGGGAGCAGGCCCCCTAAGTAAATATAAATTAAAGTACTGTAATACAATAAAAAAGTTAAATTAAAAATATGTTTTTAAAAGATTGTATTTGAGCAGTAGTTTATTAGGAGACCCTGCCAGTCTGGACCTGCACCTTGCACTGCCACCTCTGCAAAGGGAAGTGAGTGTATATCAGTGTTTGGGTCCTAAAGCAGAGAAAATAGAGAAAGTAATGACCCAATTGTGTAGGACTGCAGGTTCAGAGAATGTTGGCGTGTGTGTGTGAGAGAGTGTGTGTGAGAGAGTGTGTGTGAGAGAGTGTGTGTGAGAGAGAGAGAGAGACCGACCATTGGCCTTAAAACTCTGAAAATGGCTATATAAAGGTGGGGTCTTCTTACTCAACAGATTTGGGGCTGGTCATTCTCTGGTAGCCTTCAAAATGGCATGACATGATATGATAAGATATATATCATATATTATATGATCACATCATTTCCTGTAATGTCACACAAAAATCTATTTCAACAAAGGCTAATAGGCAGACAGTAACTGGCCCCCTTGTAAATGTGTAATGATGGCCCTAAATATGGACTATCCTTTACCCAAGAGTGTTTTTTTTAAGCCAGCAAAAACACATTTCATACTGACAGCACTTATAAAATTGTAAGAAAGGCTTATGTGTACAAAAAATAAAAATACACCATTAGACATCACTCACTGATTGGTAGCATGATAATATTAAATAACAATTAACACTCTAATTTTGAAGGGCTTAAATCTGGTGATTAACAGCAATGCATAGTATTTCAGACACTGCACCTACTTTCACTTGAAGATCTTCTGAGCTTTCTGTTTCCATATACAGGGAAAGCAGCACTGGTAACACATTTGTTACAGCAACAGCACGTGCATGCTCTGGAGTATGTCTTCCAATCTGTCCCAAGGCCCAAGCAGCCGCTGCCTTAATATGATCTTCTCGTTCCTCTGACAAGCAGATAGACAGCTGTGGCACCCCCTGTAGTATTCATTAAAAACACAAACATTATGAATCTAGGGCAGGACTAGACACTGGAACAGATTATTACAAAAAGCTTGTTTCTTCTATTTCTATTTTTCTGGCTTGAATACATTGCAGACGAACATAGGATGGAGCTGTCATTTTTCAAGTCAACTATGTGGCCAGAAAGAATTTAAAAAAAAGAAACTATACAAGTCTAACTGGAGAGAGAATATTAAATATGCCAGTTTCTCTGAGTTTGAGGGCAGTTTTAGTGAACACGTCAGCTACTCCAAAGGTTTCAAAGAGCAGATGCCACAATTCAGGCTGCAGCTGAAAGCAAAGCCACCATTTTTGTCAGACACTGATATTCCAAGGTCTCTAGTATTTCTGTATTCACTTTATATTTTTTTTATGAATAGGAATCTTTCATATTATCATTTTTTCCTTTTTCATGGGACACAATTAATCTAAGAATGACTAATATGTTATTACATAGGGAGATGTTGACCCATACTCACATGAGCTGGGACCTTCATCAGTTAGATTGCTCCCTTAGTCATGCCCAGTTTATAATTAGAATTATGTATTTTGATAATGCATAATATTTATTCAACTATCCATTGGCCTTAACACACATCAAAATGTTATGTTAGATACAATTATATTTAACAAATTGTAAACCCTCTTATTGCCTTTTGCATATATGGTACAGTAATTCACCTCCCCCCTACATTACTATCAAACATATTCATTTAAAACTGAAAAATCTACAAACATCAAACTTATTAAATGCAAAGTATCATATGCATAGCTGAATCAAACTATATAATGCATTTCAGGGACCAAGATTGTGTGTAAGCATGATGATTATTGTTGTAAATTTATTATAGTAGTAGCAGTGCAGTCATAGTGTGCCATCACAAATTCTTGTTTCAAAAAGCATTATAATGTGGCCACACATATTTGTTTTAACAAGAAACAGGCTATAGAAAGTCACACCTCTTCTTTTCTTTGTGTGTGCAAATGCAACTCAGCATAATTTTACATTTCAACAGATGCTTTTTCTAGTAAACCAATCCATACCAACATAGCACAAAAGCAGCAACTCATTAAGGACCTTACTTTTCCAGACTGTCCCATCATTCTGAACTTTGAGTAATATTACAGAAGATGCACTCATATCACTAGGTATGTCATCTTGTATCAAAACTATACATGTTGTTAAAAACTGTAATATGGTTAAGTTGTTTATTTAATAAAGGCACACATAAATTATAATTCCTATACTGAATAATTTAACCTAAAAATTATATACAACTGCCTAGTTGCATTATTGAAAAAAATGGATATGTTTTATCAGCAATTTAAGTGCACTGTTACTGCCAAGTGTGAAATGTAATACTGGTGTAGTTTTACTCTTTCCTTAATAGTTATCTGTAAGTACATGACTGAAAACCAGGGCCCTGATCCTACACTTATACATGTACTTAACTTTAAGCGCTTGAGTAATTTCACTGATTTCAATGGAGCTACTCAACTGCTGAAAGTTAAACATGTGATTAAGTATTTGCAGGATCAGAACCTAAGGGACATACAAAACAGAAAAATATGCTGGTACTTTTTCTATGATGTGCGTTACTAAACAAATCAGTAAACCACTCCACCCAATCATCTGTGGGACTATATTCTTCTACCTCTTCTTCTCAGAAACTCACTGTAATGGCTATAGGAAGACAATGAAACAGGAGCTAACCTTGGAGATGATCACTGCCATTGCCAGGTTCTCAGAATGAGCTGCTACGTAGCCAAGCATCATGATGCCAGGCAGCCTGACATTTCCTTTGCAGTTGCCAATACAATCAATCACAGCAGCAACTCCTCCTGCATTGACTATAAGTTGTGAAAGCTGTAAGAAGATAAACTAGAGAAATTAGATACTGTAGCGTATCTATAACCATAATGCAGTATACTCAGGTGATCCTTAACTATTTCACTCCTGTTTTTTAAAAAGTGTAACTCTATCATTGACAATCAAGTCACACTGGAGTAAAATTGGAGTAATGGAATAATGAAGCAGATTCATTCTTTGGACTTATGAGTGCTCATAATGTAGCAAAACATTTATATTGCGATGAACGTCTCTGTTTTCTATTAACTTTACTGCAAGGCAAGATGGACATTGAATGCTATGGACTTGCCTAATCCAAAAATCTATTTAGTAAGTATTTACTGATGAATTACGCAGACGAAAATTCAACATGCTAATGACTTGTAGAAATATACATATTGAGCCAGATGCTCATTTACACTAAGGCCCAATTACACCACTCTGAGTGTGTGAAGGGTCCTTAAAGCAAGTGCATGTGTAATTTGTTCTAAGAAGCCTTGGTGCAAAGAATAATCAGGACTGGGGGGTCTTTAATGCCCGCTAAACTGTGGCTTATATTTTTCCAAGTGATGTCACCTCTAACATCACTTAGACAGCAGCATTTGAGTGGTTTAGGACATCACCAGCATTTAGAGATTATATTAATTTCATATTATTATGGAGGATTTTTCCACCTATACTGATGGATATTTTCAGTTTTATCTAAAATTCCCAAAGCATTTTAGGAACAGGACTATTTTATTAATGCACCAGCTTGGTTAGAAGATACTTAACTTTTAAAGCGGTCACTTTAAAAATATAAATACTCTCTACATGGCTGTTGACTGCAGTCACTTAGGGTCAAATCTTGTATCAGTGCACAGCCCCAGAAAACAGAAGGGAAATCCAAGAGAAAGGGGAAGGAATCCTCCCCCTCAGGCTGTAGAACAGCTGCAAAGCCATTCCATGACTACTACTGCAGCCTCCAGACCTACCAGCCCCACTCCCCCCTCCACTGTCTCCTCAAATATGTATAGGGAAGCAGAGCCGCCCTCCCCCGAGCGCCTCGCCGGGCTGGCCAAACCCCCAGAGCGCCTCGCCGGGCCAGCCAAAACCCCCCCACACCCCGAGCGCCGGGCCGGGCCGCCCAAACTCCCGGAGCGCCGCACTGCCCAAACCCCCAAGCGCCACGCCGCGCCTCGCCGGGCCAGCCAAACCCCTGGAGCGCCTCGCTGGGCCGGCCAAGCACCGCGCCTCCCCACCAAGCACCACGCCTCACCTCGCCGGGCCGGACAAACCCCCACCCCCGCCCCCCATGCAGCCCAAACCCCTGGAGCACCGGGCCACGCCACCGAATCCCCCGCCCCCCACCAGGGCCGTGCCACCGAAACACCCCCCGCGCTGCCCGGCCGAAACAAAAAAAACAAAAACAAAAAAAAAGCCTCGAGCGACGCCCCGCCGAACAAAAACAAAAACAAAAAAAACAAAAAAAATCCACACCGCGAGCGCCCCCCGCCACCCCAACATTGGCCGCCCCTTCTAAGGTGCCGCCCCAATCACGTGCTTGGTCGGCTGGTGCCTGGAGCCGGCCCTGTAGGGAAGTCCAGTAGAGATGTGTTCCACAGCACAGAGCGGGTGTGGACCACTGCACGAGCTCTCCAAATCCTGCTGCCGAACTAGTTCCCTTGTGTTTGCAGAAGGAGGCCAAGGGGACAATTTCCAGAATGTTCATATAACTGATATATCTGACTAGTTTAGAAAAGTCCTGGGGCCAGAGTCAGCTCTAGTGTAGCACAAATTCCTTCAGTTGATTTACAGCAGGGATGATTTTGGTCCAATAGCTATCAGTCTAAAGTCAAGCTTATGGATTAGAACTTTCCAGTATCAATGAGAGTCATTAGGATTCTATCTAAAGCCTGGTTAGGGCACAACTATTGCAAATATTCACAGACCATCGTTGCCAACTCTTGGGTTTTTATCTTGAGTCTTATGATATTTAATCTTTAGCTTCAAGCCTCCGATTCCTGTAGTTCAGAAGCCCAGCTTTCATTTCTTTTTAAAAGCAAGTTTTTATGGCTGTGGAAAAAACCTGAAAATGTGACTCAAGTATCACCTAAAGGCTCAACAACCAGAAGGAAAAGAAAAAAATCCCAGCATTTTAAAATATCTCATGATGTTTAAGCCAAACTCATGATTGGAGGGATAAGGGGGTATCTTGGCTGGCAATATTATTAGTGCACTCCCCATTCCCTGCACTGACACCTACTGGTAAGGAAAAGCTAATTATATACATTATTCCTAGTTTCCTAATCCAATTCATATTCAATACACATCTCAGAACACCAACAAAAACATTTCCATATTTTTCTACTGGAAATTACATAGAGCCTTTTGCCCTCCCTTTTTAAAAGCAAATGACCGAATAATATGGCATTGTATTTAAAATGTAAAATCTAATGATGCGACCTTGTATTTGCATTTTCAAGGTGTTACCTCAGGCGTGTGCTTTGCTATCTCTCTAATTAAAGTTGCAGCATTTTTCTTGACATATTCATCTGAGTCCTTCAGGCATGTAAGTACAACTGGGAAAATTTCTGCTTCAACCCCCATTTCTGCAAGATCCACAGAATGTTTTGCTATTTGGCTGAGAGCTGAAAGCACCTGACGCTGGTAAACAGAAATTGTTTTATAAATTATTATTATACAAACACCCCACAACACACACAGAGTGTCATCATATACACATCTGCTCCATCAAAAAACAAAGCAACACAGAGCAAACAACAACAGCTATTATATAATTCATTAAGTCAATTCATATGCAAGTCTAATAGCTGAGAGTATTTACTAGTATCTAATAAAAGTTTCTCCTTAGGTTTACCTCTTAAAATATGCTATATAACAGAAACACAAATACAATAAGTCACAATTTAACACTATATCTTAAAAGAAAATATAGAAACCTATAGTAATTGTTTTTGCTTGCAAAGCATAAGATTGAGTCCACAGATCTTATATTTAAAATATTCCATGTAAGTATTTAGCTATATTATTTTTAATAATGATATTTTATTATTTATTTATAGCTGTAAGAATAAGACAGTAAAACTGTACACAGGAATGGAACTATATTTTCTATAAACTAAACTATAAATGACAACTTAAGAGCTATTGAAACAAATATTCAATGTATTCCAAAAACAAATACATTATTGTATTTAAATATTAAACTAAAACGTTTTTATAACACAACCAGAAATGTGTAACTCTACTTGCCTGTAACCGGGTTGTACACATAATACCTATTAAATCCATCTAACAGCTTTTAAAGTTTAGGGCTTGGATTTTACATTTAACACCAAATCTGTTTCTTAGATATTACTACGTAAATCTCTTTGTGCACTCCTGGCCTAGAACACAAACACTATTCACTTGAAAGACTAGTTTCACTGTTCCTTATTGAAGAGCTATTGAACACACAAACATAATCAGAACTCTGTTATCAACTGTGTAGTTATGCTTTTTTTGTTAGACATTTCAATAAGATCTTGCTAAATAAAGATGGATATCAATGTCCTCAGTTTAGTAACAAATAATGCCTAGTGTAATTTAGAAAAAAAAAATTAAAAGTACCTTCAGTTTAGCATCAGGGTTCAGGATCATCTGAGCTAAGTGAGCAATGGCCCCCGCATCCACTACTGTCTGAGCTAACTCTGGAGAATGCTTTGAAATATCACTGAGGGCTGAGGCAGCAATCCTTTTCAAAGCAATTTCTGGCTCCTGGATACAGAGTACTAAAAGAGGAACAGCTCCTGCATCCACCACAGCTTGTGACAGTTCTGTAGGTCCAAGAAAAGTAATTAAGTGAGTATGGGTGACTGACCCTTGTGCAAGCCATTTTTCACCCTGACAGATAGAGCAAAGAAAAAAAGGGAGGGTGTACTTCACTGTCTCGACATCTGCATTTCAAATCAGCCCTCCTGGTTTCATAAACCATGTGGACCAATCCACAACTGAAAAGAATACAGGTCAATAGATGGACCCCCATTTACATGCACACATTTGAGGTAGATTAAGCTGAAATGGTTTGTTATTCTGTGTTAAAAAAAAAAAAAGAGTAAGCAGATGTCAGCTGTTTAAGCCCTGGCTATTCTGCACTGATCAATAGGCAAGCATTTTATGCATGGCTAACAACAGAGAAAGCTAAAGTACCAAAATTTTACCAACCACCCTAATTAGACAACATTTTGTCCGTTTAAATTATAAGCAGATATTAATATGGATCATGTACCAAATACAGCAATACTATTTAAAAAACAAACAAACATATATTTTACACTGTTCATTGAAAAAAAATGCACCTTGTTTTGTAACACAACCCAACAAGGAGTTGCCACAGTCCATTTAAAAGACATTTTGATGGCACTAAAATATAAATTCTACCACATATATTTAGTTAAATGAGATGTATTGTCATTGTGAGATTATGCATTTGAGTTTAGCACAACATCCTTAGCTAACTTCATCTTAATTAAAAAAACCACACGTAATTAGCTGACTTATTCAAGAACTGCAGTATTAGAAATTCATTAGCTCTTTCCCTATATTTGGCATTAATCACAGTACTGAAATAAGAAATTATTAGATAATGAGGTGCAAAAACTACATGATAGCCATTTTAAGATGTTGAGGAATGAATACAAAATACATTAGTTTCAAATAACCTGTTAGCTTCTTAAATAAGGTTTTGCTACGTTCTATCCTTGTTATGCACATCCAGTCTTATCTTTAACATTTAACTTGGCTTACAGTACCATGGCAACATATGGCTATTGTATTTCAAGGACCTAGCTTAGTTTTTCATTTACAGTCCATCGATCAAGGCTTTCCATATTAAGAAATTATGTATATATATATATATATATATATATTATATATATATATATATATATATATATATATATACATACATATACACACACATACATATACACACACATACATATACACACACATACACACACACACAGTTTACACACAATCTTTCATTATGTATAGTTATGCAGTCATTATGCAGCTTGTATTTTGTTAGTACCCAAATCATCTTTATGACTATATGTGTTTTTTGAATTAGTAGACCACAGATGCCCACCCTGACATGCACTGAACACACAAGTTTTTACACTGTATTTAGGATTTTACATGGTTAAAATAATTGTTTTTATGAAGCAATATTTATATTATACATACAGGAATTTTTAAAAGATTATTACAATTAATCTTCCAGGGTTCACTTTCAAATAACTATTTTATTGAAAATTAGGGGTTTGCGTATATACGCAAGGCATATGCGTCTAATACAAGCTCACACAGCAGATCTCTCTCTCCCTAAAAGCTAAAGAGATACATGTATATACAAAGCCCAGGATTTCAACAAAACCCTGTGTTAGAGTGTGCATCTATGATTCAATACTTCAAAACTAAATTTAGTAAAGAAGGTTATTTGAGCACAAAGATATTGAATGCACGTGACAAACTGTTGCATTTTATGTATTTTTAATGAAAAATGTGCAAAGTAATACTTGCCTCCCACCAAAAATATGTTTTGGTATTGTATACTAATTGATATAGACACATGATTTACTCCTAATCAAAAGGTCAGTTAAAGAAAGAGAATATCCAGAAAAATAAAAACAGACAGTCCAGCTGAGCAGCCTACTAATGTAACAGCCTCTTTAGAGGCAACTTCAAAGACACCATCTCAATTGCCTGAAGACTGCCAAGGAGATGATGCCAAGGAAATCACATCAAGGAGATAGGTGATGATGCTGGAAAAATATATTTCGTGGCTTACTGTCAGGATATTGTCATCACCTTTCATAAAGAGAGAGGAGGAAGAGGAGAAGTTCTATAATGTCTTAAGGTCACCGCTAAGCCCTAACACTTTTTTTTTTTTTTAAATTAATGATCCACAAAATTTAAAAAGGAACATAAACTAAGTATGATTTAGTATAAATCTTTTCTGAAGGTCTAGGAGTCTGATGACATTTAAATACTTATTTAAACATGACCAATATGAACCATGAGTATCTGCTTTTCTGATATTGTTTGTAAGATGCATCTGTTTGCATGGCTAAAGACATAAATTAATGTAGGCTCCCAATTGCACCCCTAAGATCCACAAAGGGTAGGGGGGCAGGTGGGCTGGCAGAAGAGTGAGCAGGTTGAGATAGGGCTGCAGGGAAACACATATCATTCCCATCCCCCCCACTAGTGCCTAGCATAGCCCAAGACAGAAATGTAACATGGCCTGGGGCATAACACTGATGGGAAAATTTCCATTTAAAGGGTGCCTTCTTGGCATGGCTTTGTTGGAGCTATGCTGCCAAAGAGTATGGTCAGAGATAGACAGCCAATGACGAATTCAGTGTCCCTGGCTTATCTCTGATTCCCCAAGATTCATAAGCTTTGTGTGTGGTCCCTGGGGCCTGTTCTTTAGGGGGCGATGGGACAAATTCTTCCCGCAACAGAAAAATTGCAGAGAAATCTCTGTGATGTTCACCACAAGGTTTTAATTCCTTTAGCCCTCTCCTATAAGCTTTCCTATAGCACAGGGGAGGGGATCAGGCCCCATATTTGCTCATGTCAGTGTTTACGGAGAGACGCAAGATTCTAACCGTTCATTTCCCCCAATCTTTTTACCTATTCTCACTGCCATACCCCACCCCATCATTTCCCTTGCTCTCCGTGTCCACAATCCCAAATGCACTTCCCATATGCTGTCATTAGGTCTGTGTTCTCTCTCTCCACTAGTGGCCAAATGATTTTTTCCATCCATACATTCTTTGAGTCGACGCAGCCCATTTTGAGCCCTGCCAACATGCAGCAAGAAAGAGCAGTGGTCAAAGAAACACTCATCTGTTTTCAGACACTTTCTCATTTGTTTGTGTTTATTTGCAAAGTGCACATGTAAAACCAAATTTATTTTTCTCAAAAAGAGATTCAATATAGCTTCACTTTCTATGGTGTTTTTCATTCAAATGATACCCTCCAAGACACTTTAGAGCAGGGGTTGGCAACCTTTCAGAAGTGGTGTGCCGAGTCTTCATTTATTCACTCTAATTTAAAGTTTTGCATGCCAGTAATACATTTTACCGTTTTTAGAAGGTCTCTTTCTATAAGTCTATAATATATAACTAAACTATTGTTGTATGTAAAGTAAATAAGGTTTTTAAAATGTTTAAGAAGCTTAATTTAAAATTAAATTAAAATGCAGAGCCCCCCGGACCGGTGGCCAGGACCCAGGCAGTGTGAGTGCCACTGAAAATCAGCTTGCGTGCATGCCATAGGTTGCCTACCCCTGCTTTAGAGAGTTAAATTATACAACTGCAAAGTTTCTCTCTCTCTCTCACGCACCCGCGCACACAAAGGAATGGAGAAAAAAATATTTTTTCAGATGAAGTTTGAAAGCAGATGGAGAGACCAAGAAAGATAGGGAAGCTGATCCGGATGGAAGGAGATGCAATAAAAGCATCTTCATCACAAAAAGTGTAAAGATTATGTGGAGAGTCTGAGAGGAGGCCAGTGCCTAATGAACAGAGGGAGGAGAAGCAGAGAGTTGAGAGGTTCCTGAGGCAGTCTGGAGCTGGTCCTTGAAAGATTTTAGAAAACAAGAAGGGTAGTTTTGAAATGGAACCTGAAATGGGGAACAAGGGGAATTGTCTGGTCACATGGATGATGTGGCAGTTCTTCTCTGTCCACAAGAGAACGCAGTGTATTTTTCACTCCATGCCTCTGATGAAGTGGGTTATAGCCCACAAAAGCTTATGTCCAAACACATTTGTTAGTCTCTAAGGTGCCACAAGGACTTCTCCTTGTTTCAACCATAAGGGTAAAGGCTACACTGAAGACACAAACTGGACTGGATTCAAACTGGTGCAAAGCTCTATCTCATACCAACGCCCTGAGACATGCTAGTGTTACACCTTCAAGAATGTGGCTTGTTTTCGTATAATCATAGAAATGTAGGGCTGGAAAGGTCCTTGAGAGGTCATCAAGTCTAGCTCCCTGTGCTGAAGCAGGACCAAGTAAACCTAGACTATCCTTGACAGGTGTTTGTCCAACCTGTTCTTAAAAGCCTCCAATGATGGGGATTCCACAACGCCCCTTGGAAGCTTATTCCAGAACTTAACTACCTTTATCATTAGAAAGTTTTTCCTAATATCGAACCTAAATCTCCCTGAAATTAAGCCCATTACTTCTTGTCCTGCCTTCACTGGACATGGAGAACAACTGACAACCTCCTCTTTGTAACAGCCCTTAACGTATCTGTTATCAGGTCCTCACCTCCTGTCTTCTTTTCTCAAGACTAAACATGCCTAGTTATTTTAATCTTTCCTCATAGGGCAGGTTTACTAAACCTGCCATCATTTTTGTTGCACTCCTCTGGACTGTTTCCAATTTATCCACATCTTTCCTAAAGCGTGGAGCCCAGAATTGCAGTCAGTGCTTCAGCTGAGGCCTCACCAGTGCAGAGTGGAATGGGACAATTACCTCCCGTGTCTTATACACGACGCTCTTGACAAAATACCCCAGAATTACATTAGACTTTTTCGCACCTGCATCACATTGTTGACTCATATTCAATTTGTGATCCACTATAACCCCCCAGATCCTTTTCATCAGTACTATCACCTAGCCAATTATCTAAGTGGACCTGATGGGACAAGATCACACATTCACTGAAGCAGTCTGAAATTGGGGCCAATTACTCAGACAATACTTGAAATCACCTGAAAAAGAACTGCAATTCTAGAACTTCCAAGTTTGGGGGTGATGTTGGGAATCAGAACCAGCAGAAGCTATTTCCTATTAATTACACTTGGATCTTTTTATATGTGTGCATAGGAAATTAAAGTGTTTTCTTTTCCACCTTTCTTCCCAGATTTCTTTCTCCAGCTTGTGGACCATGCCTGACCCTTTTTAATGAGACAGTTACCCCTATGGCTCAAATCATCTCACAACGTGGTATCATAATGTTCAAAGTAGCAGTGTCGGACTGGAAGAGCTGGCACTGTGATTCACTAAAAGAAACCAGGATGGGAAGAGGGCTGGACAGGAACGAAAAGTCAAATTTTATCAAAAATTTAGCTGCTCCATCAAGAAGAGGTAGGAGCTTGGTCTACCTGGATAGAAGTTCTGGAAAGATGACTTTATTAAGTCAAGTGCTGACCTTTTTTGGAGCTTACACAAGCAAGGTCTCCTACTCTCTGGACATATAAGAAAGATCTCCCACAATCTATAATCAAGTGCCCACCCACATAAAAACAAAAGACAACATTCAAATTCATACTAAATACAATGTTTTAGAATATAAAATCATTTCAACAGCTACAATTATTCCAGGGTCAACACACTAAGCTCTTTCATCCAAATAAACACCAGCTATTTCCCCCCCAAATACAAGTGGTCAGGGGAGTTTGACCTCACAACCCTTAACTCCACAGCACAACCCTCTACCACTTGAACTAAAGGAACAGCTGGTAGAAGTAAGCTATTACCCTGGATCAGCCCTTAAATAGGAACATGATATACACATTACAAGTAACATTACACAACTATACGTGAGAGAGTAGTGGACTGTTGGGTACCAGATTCCTGGGATCTGTTCCTGGCTCTGGGAGAAGAACGTGGTCTAGAGGTTAAGAACAATGATTACAAACAGCATAGTCAAGCCAATAGATTTGGCACGTTTGTTCTGAAAGGCAGTGCAGCCAAGCAGATGAGATTTGGTTCTGTGATGTTAGGTGACATCAGTTCTATTCCAAGTTTTCCCAGAAGTGATGTTGCACAACCTCTCAGTTATGCTATTTGTTAAATTAAGGGAATGAATGCTGGAGGAGTTAGGAGTCCTTGTTCAGGAATAAGGGTTGTGAAGTGCCCAGAAATATTAAAACCACTCAGTAAAAGAGGCGAAGTCAGAATCTGTGGTTTGCTGGCCCCCACCCTAATGCATCTCCTCCTAAGTCAAAGGGCATTTCATGGGGGAATGCCTCTCTCTCATGTTGCCAGGCATTAAGGGCTGCCAAATATGCAGTGTTACGCAAGATCTGAGACTTGGTGGATTGGTAAAATAGAGTAGAATTCAGTTCCAAATGTAAGATTTAATGTCAGGGGAAATCATTTTCTGAGTTATAAATTACAATAAATCAATTTATCACAATGTGTAATCACTTTTAAACAAACAATATTATGGTGTAAGATAGCACACACAAAACCTATTACCTGCATTATGTCTGGCAATATACCCAAGTGCCCAGGCTGCAGCTTCCTTTACTCCAGGATCAAAATCTTCCAAGCAAATCACAAGTGTATCCAGTGCTCCACAATCAACTATCGCTTGAGCTAGCTGAGGAGAATGTTTACCAACCGCTCTTAACACAAATGCAGCTGCTTTCTTGTAGAAACGCTACACAAATTGGAAACAAAACATACATTTTTACTAATATCAATTACTTCAAAAATCAAAAAGATCAGAACAAATACTAAAAGAAGTATTTTATTATTACTATTGATTAATTCCTATTGCAGTAGCACATAAGTACCCAAATTAAGGATGAAGGCTCCATTGTACAAGACACCGGACAAACAATTAACACATACAGACCCTGCCCTAGTCAGCTCACAATCTAAGATGCTGACAGTATGCAATAGGTAAACAAACAGACAAAATGGGAGGGTTGAGGAGGTGTGACTAAAAGATAACAGGAAAGATACATATATTTGCATAAATGAATGCTCACAAGAGCTAGACAAATACAATAAATCTGACCTGTTGGATCCGACTGTGTATGATTTGCACCAATCTGCCCCCAGCGCAGGGCAAGTTCCAGGACAGATTCTGTCTATGGTATTTATATGGCCTCCAATACTGTAGAATGTATTTATCCTCACAAGCCCAATAATATTACTTCCATTTTATAGATGAGGAACACACAGACTAATGGCCAGATTTTCAAGAGTATTTAGGCACCTAATGATGCAGATAGATGCCTAATAAGATTTTCAAAAGTTCCTAAGTGAGTTGGGTGCCTAAGTTTCAATGAAGTCAATGAGAATTAGTCACCTAGCCTGCTTCATGTGCTGTTATAAATCCCTCTGGCTGCCTATGTGCATCATTAAGTACCTACATACCATTAAAACGCTGGCCCTAAGGGTATGTCTACACTACGGGATTAATCCGAATTTATATAATTCGAATTTGGGAAACAGATTGTATAAATTCGATTGTATGCGGCCACACTAAGCACATTCATTCGGCGGTGTGCGTCCATGTACCGGGGCTAGCGTCGATTTCTGGAGCGTTGCACTGTGGGTAGCTATCCCATAGCTATCCCATAGTTCCCGCAGTCTCCTCCGCCCATTGGAATTCTGGGTTGAGATCCCAATGCATGATGGGGCCAAAAACATTGTCGCGGGTGGTTCTGGGTATATCCTCCCCCCTCTCCAGGAAGCAACGGCAGACAACCGTTTCGCGCCTTTTTCCTGGGTGAACAGTGCAGACGCCATACCACGGCAAGCATGGAGCCCGCTCAGCTCAAGACAGCAGTCATGAACATTGTAAATACCTCGCGCCTTATCGTGCAGTTTATGCTGAACAAGAACCTGGAAAACCAGGCGGCGAGGAACAGGCTACAGCAGCGCGGCGACGAGAGTGATGAGGATATAGACATGGAATTCTATCGAACCGCGGGACCCGGTGCTTTGGAGATCATGCTGTTAATGGGGCAGGTTATAGGCATGGAACGCCGATTCTGGGCCCGGGAAACAAGCACAGACTGGTGGGACCGCATAGTGTTGCAGGTGTGGGACGATTCCCAGTGGCTGCGGAACTTTCGCATGCGTAAGGGCACTTTCATGGAACTTTGTGACTTGCTTTCCCCGCCCTGAAGCGCCAGAATACCAGGATGAGAGCAGCCCTCACAGTTGAGAAGCGAGTGGCAATAGCCCTGTGGAAGCTTGCAACGCCAGACAGCTACCGGTCAGTCGGGAATCAATTTGGAGTGGACAAATCTACTGTGGGGGCTGCTGTGATGCAAGTAGCCAAAGCAATCACTGAGGTGCTGCTACACAAGCTAGTGACTCTGGGAGATGTGCAGGTCATAGTGGATGGCTTTGCTGCAATGGGATTCCCTAACTGTGGTGGGGCGATAGATGGAACCCACATCCCTATCTTGGCACCGGAGCACCAGGGTACCCAGTACATAAACCGCAAGGAGTACTTTTCAATGGTGCTGCAAGCACTTGTGGATCACAAGGGACGTTTCACCAACATCAACGCGGGCTGGCCGGGAAGGGTTCATGATGCTTGCGTCTTCAGGAACACTACTCTGTTTAAAGGGCTGCAGCAAGAGACTTACTTCCCGGACCAGAAAATAACCTTTGGGGATGTTGAAATGCCAATAGTTATTCTTGGGGACCCAGCCTACCCCCTAATGCCATGGCTCATGAAGCCATACACAGGCAGCCTGGACAGGAGTCAGGAGCTGTTTAACTACAGGCTGAGCAAGTGCAGAATGGTGGTTGAATGTGCATTTGGCCATTTAAAAGGTCGCTGGCGATCGCTACTAACTCGCTCTGACCTCACCCAAAGAAATCTCCCCATTGTTATTTCTGCTTGCTGTGTGCTCCACAATCTCTGTGAAAGTAAGGGGGAGACCTTTATGGCAGGGTGGGAGGCTGAGGCAAATCGCCTGGCTGCTGATTACGCGCAGCCAGACACCAGGGCGATTAGAAGAACACACCAGGAAGCACTGTGCATCAGAGAAGCTTTGAAAACCAGTTTCATGACTGGCCAGGCTACAGTGTGAAATTTCTGTTTGTTTCTCCCTTCATGAAAACCAGCCCCCTTTATTGACTCATTCATTCTCTGTAAGCAACCCACCCTCCCCCTTCCCCCAGCTTTCTTTCAAAGGAAATAAAGTCACTATCGTTTAAAAATCATGTATTCTTTATTAAGTGATCATAAACATAGGGAGAGAACGAAGAAGGTAATCTGGGTGAGGTTTGGGAGGAGGGTAGGAGGGAAGTAAAAGGCCACTGAACAAATTCAATATAATGACAGCCTTTTGGTTGGGCTGTCCACTGGGGTGGAGTGGGAGGGTGCACGGAGCCTCCTCCCCCCGCGTTCTTACACGTCTGGGTGAGGGGGATATGGAACATGGTGAGGGGGGAGGGAGGTTATACAGCGGCTGCAGCGGCACTCTGTCATCCTGCTGCCGTTCCTGAAGCTCCACCAGATGCCGGAGCATGTCCGTTTGCTCACGCAGCAGCCCCAGCGTTGCAGCCTGCCAGCTCTCATCTCGAGCGTCCCTCAAGACCTCACGTTCACTGGCATCTTTCCTAAATTTAGATACGGTGTCCTTCCACTCATTCAAATGAGCTCTTTCATTGCGGGTGGATTCCATTATTTCTGTGAACATGTCGTCTTGCGTCCTCTTTCTACGCCGCCTTATCTGAGATAGCCTTCGGGACGGAGGAGGGAGGCTTGAAAAATTTGCAGCTGCTGGAGGGAGGGTTGAAAGAAAGGAGAGAAGTTTTTAAACTGATACATTTTACAGAACAATGCTTATACTCTTTCATGGTGAAAAACACTATTCACATTACATAGCACATGTGATTTCAGTACAAGGTCGCATTTTCCATCTTAATATTGAGTGCCTGTGGCTTTGGTGTTAGAGATCACAGACGCAGGTCCGGGCAACAGAATTCAGCTTGCAGGCAGCCATGGTAAGCCATTGTCTTTCGGCTTCTGCGCCTCCTTTCCCACATACCAAGCAAAGCCTGTTGACTGCTGCGGTTTTCCTGTTAACCTTCAGCAGCAGAAAACAAACTAACCCCCCCACCATCCAATTCTCTGGGATGATTGCTTTATCCCTCCCCCCACCGCGTGGCAGGTATCAGGGAAGATCCCTGCAGAAACCAAACTAACCCCCCCGCTCCCCCCTCCCGCCATGAATTCCCTGGGATGATCAATGTACCCCTCCCCCGACCGCGTGGCAGGTATCAGGGAAGATCCCTGCAGAAACCAAACTAACCCCCCCGCCCCCCCCCCACGCCATGAATTCCCTGGGATGATCAATGTACCCCTCCCCCGACCGCGTGGCTGGTAACAGGGAAGATCCCTGCTAGCCAAACGCGAAAAGCTCAGGGCCAATTCCGCCCCCCCCCCCCCCGTGCTTGGCTAACTGCAGGGAAGGATTTCTTTTCAGCCACAGGCAAACAGCCCAGTAGGAACGGCCACCTCTGTCCCCTTAATTAAGTTCCCGTATTTCAACCAGGTTACCATGAGCGATATCACTCTCCTGAGGATTACACAGCAAGATAAAGAACGGATGTTGCTTGAATGCCAGCAAACACCGGGACCATACGCTGCCAGGCTTTGTCAGGCAATGATACCAGATTACTTGCTGCAAGCATGGCGTGGTCAAGTGTCCTACCATGGAGGACGGAATAAGGCTGCACTGCCCAGAAACCTTGTGGCAAGGCTTTTGGAGTACCTCCAGGAGAGCTTCATGGAGATGTCCCTGGAGGATTTCCGCTCCATCCCCAGACACGTTAACAGACTTTTCCAGTAGCTGTACTGGCCGCGAATGCATCCCAAGTCCTCAGGGCAAATTAATCATTAAAAAACGCTTGCTTTTGAACCATGTTTTATATTTTAAAAGGTAAACTCACCTGAGGTCCCTTCCATGGGGTCATGGTCTTGGCTACTGGCTTGGGAGGGTACTTCAGTCAGGCTGAGAAAAAGATCCTGGCTGTTGGGGAGAACGGAGTGCTGGGTGCTCTCTGCAAGCTCGTCCTCCTCCTCCTCCTCCTCTTCCCCATCCGCAGAATCCTCAGGTGTAGCTGATGAGACTATCCCCGACCCGGAATCCACGGTCACAGGTGGGGTAGTGGTGGCGGCCCCCCCTAGAATTGCATGCAGCTCGGCGTAGAAGCGGCATGTCCACGGCTCTGACCCGGAGCGACCGCTTGCCTCCTTTGTTTTTTGATAGGCTTGTCTGAGCTCCTTGACTTTCACGCGGCACTGATCTGAGTCCCTATTGTGGCCTCTCTCCATCATGCCCTTGCAGATTTTTTCAAAAGTTTTGGCATTTCGTCTTTTCAAACGAAGTTCTGCTAGCACTGAATCCTCTCCCCATATAGCGATCAGATCCAGTACCTCCCGTGCGGTCCATGCTGGTGCTCTTTTTCGATTATCAGCCTGCATGGTTACCTGTGCTGATGAGCTGAGGTATCTGTGGTATCTGTCGTCACCTGTGCTCTCCACGCTGGGCAAACAGGAAATGAAATTCAAATTTTCCTGGGGCTTTTCCTGTCTACCTGGCCAGTGCATGCGAGTTCAGATTGCTGTCCAGAGCGGTCACAATGGTGCACTCTGGGACAGCTCCCGGAGGCCAATACCATCGAACTGCGGCCACACTAACCCTAATTCGAATTGACAAAATCGATTTTGGCGCTACTCCGCTCGTCGGGGTGGAGTACAGAAATCGATTTTAAGAGCCCTTTATTTCGAAATAAATGGCTCCGCTGTGTGGACGGGTGCAGGGTTAATTCGATTTAACGCTGCTAAATCCGAATTAAAGTCATAGTGTAGACCAGGCCTAAATGACCTGCTCAATGTCTCTCAAGTCCCAAGCTAGTATCCTAAACACTGGATCACCCTTCCTCTCTAACTCTCTTAGGACAGCATAGCATGCTCCCCTTTGTGCACCTGGCCATCTCTCTTCCCTACCCCCTTTGGGTTCCTTGTGCCCCTGTAGGCACTAGAAGGGAGCAGTCCTTGTGCTTTCTCTGAGCAGATACCAAGATTGTGCCTTGGCTTTGTGTGGGGACTGCACAGGTGACTGTGAAGCATCCATGGGCCAACACCTCCTACATGCCTATTGTCATGGGCTTTACAGACCCCTCACTAAGACTAAAGGAGCAAGACCAAGCCAAGAAGGCCCCGCCCCTCAGCAGCTGCAGAATATGCTCCAAATGGAGGACCTGCTTAAAATGGGACCCTGGCAATCAAGCTGTGGCGAGAGTGAAGGAAAGGCTGTCTGCAAGAAGGAAGCCAGTTCGGAGAAGGACCTGGACAGTGGGTAAGGCCTTACTGGGCAGCCAGGGGCCTGACCGCTTTTTCTTTCCCCTTCTGTCTGACAAGGGGGAAAACATTGGACATCGCAATTTGGAAACCCCAGCTGACTACCTGAATCACTGAGACTGCTTGAACAACCTTCTGTGAGGAGGGAACCAGAGGGCTGTGACCATGCCCCAAACTGAAAAGAGCACTGGGAAGGTAGGAAGTGGCCCAAGGGAGGCTGATCTGGGGTATCAGTTAGTGGGGATGGAAGCATCCCCACCCCCATCCTCCTTTTGGTCCCAGGCCCAGGATCCAGTCGAGAAGGAGGGCCCAACTCTCCCTATCCTTCCCTCTGCCCCAGCCCAACTGAGGGCAACCCAGAGAAGGACAGACTGTAACTTGGCTACCATGCCCCCAGACTGCCTGACAAGGCCCCCTCCCTCAGGACTTTGGAAATTGATGAGCTGTGGCCAACCTACTAGGCAATTCCCTAATTGAACTGTGCTACACCTATAAAAATGAGCCAGGCAAAATCTAGTCTTCATGTAGTTAATGTGCAAATTGACAGAGGTTAGCCTAAGGGCCTGATCCCAATGAAGTTAAAATGGCAGAACTCCCCAGGACTTCAGTGGCAGAAGGACCTGGTTCTAAAATAGAAAAATGGGTTGCTTTTAATGAAAAAGATATTTTGAATAAAAATAATAACCCTAAAAAATATGTCTCTCTGCCCAAAGCATAATTTAATAGGAATAATATATCCATGATAGGGCAGATCCTCAGCTGATGTAAACTGGCATAGCTCCATTGACTTCAATGGCGCTATGCCAATTTACACCAGCTGAGGATCTGCCCCAATATACACCCTCCTATGTGTGCATGTGCATTATTCCTTTTATACTGCGGGAAAGACACTTTTTAGGGTTTATTCTTATTCACAATATGTTGTTTTTTAAATAAAACACATTCACAAAAACATTTAGAATGTGCTATAAAACCTTTTTTATTTTCACTCAGTTTATATGACAAAACACTGATCAGATGCTTGATCCTGTAAGTCCTGCACATGTACAAGTCAATGGAAGTTCCACTATGGAGTGCTCACAAGATCTGATCCTTTTTGATACTGATGCATAAAATGAATGGAACAGGAATGCATATGGAATTGCCCATAGGAACTAACAAATTACTTGCATGTCTTGCTAAACTCTGTATGAACTGGATAATTAGTTTCCTTCACTTGCCCTCAGTTACTAAAGCACGGTAGGCCTTCTGTGACCTCACACTAATCTTGCTGATGCCCCAAGTGATTTTGAATCACAGCTGTCTCCTGGATGCATTGACAGTATAGACACTAAAATGGAAAAGATAAGTCAAGGTATCTATGCTAACTTTGTATAGTTTCTCCTATCAAATAAATGGTGTAACATCAAATAAACAACAAAGACCATAATTTTCTCTCTTTAAAATAAAGTTATAAATAATTTGGTTATTTAACTGTGTCTAAGTCCTACTTTGTTCCATACTATATACATATTTTAGAATGAATGGGTGAGTCCCTTCAATAATAATATGTAATTTTTATTATGACTGTAGAAGTATTAATCAGATAGCAACAATGAAAATAATATTTGATTAGTGATTACTTCTGAATTCTCAAAAGATGAAAAACTATGTAATTTCATTTCAGTGATAAGCATTGATATCTGAATTCCTCTAAATCTAAAACAACAAAACTACAATCTAAATGCAGTTAAATAAATTGGAATTGTAGCCATATTATAACTTTCAAATTTCTGTATTTTCCAAGGAACCATGTTTGAAAATATTGCTGTTAACCTAAGTTAGGATCCTAAAATTGGAATCCATCCAAAAACTGTAGGAAAAGTGGAGGAGAGCCTGTCAGATATATTTGCGCTATATCATATGATATTTTATTTGACAAACAAGCAGATTAAACCCTTTTAATGTATTGTACTGTGTCTGTGCCAATAATTAGATTTTATATTCCTCATGCTATACAAGTTTCCAAATGTTCATGTTTGGAGATGTTAACTACAGGATAACTGCAGTTCAATTTATGTGCATTTTATAAGCATTCAGAATTAAAGACAAATTCTAACCAATTATCTGTACAGCATTTCTGATTATTTGAAAAAAAAACAAAACAGCCTTCTACAAATCCTTTCATTAACACTTCAGAAAAATAAAGCTTCCATTAATATATTACAGATAATACAGAATAAGAATTTTTAAATGTCTCATTGAGTTACAATTCTGACTAACCAGGAGACCAATGCATATGCTGTATGTAACTTCAGTACATGTATTACTGCACTAAGAGTCAAGACAGTTCATTAAGTTTTTTTTTCATTGGCAGTTAAATTGTTTAAGAAAATGAAAATTCCTTACATTCTGTTCAGCCAATGAATATACAAGCTGTGGAAGAATGTCTCCCTTAACAACCGCCTCTGCCAGGTCATCGTTATAATTGGCAAGTCTCCCAAGAGCCAAAGCAGCAGTCTGTTGAATAGTTGGGACCACATCCAACAGAAGAGGCCTCAGCAAAGACATTACACCTGAGTTGCATTAGGAAGAAGAAGAAGAAAGAGGCAATACTATAAGCAAAGATTTATCTAAACAGACTTTTTTTTTTCATAAAAACAAATTAAATAGACTCTTACAAGTAGCAGAAACTTGTGATAAATTCACAAATGTTCCATTGAAAATTAATCAAATATTTGCCTGTTCCTGCTAATGTCTATAACATTCCCACCTGCTTTCCAGCAAGTAAAGATGTGTTTGCAGCACATGGGTGGGCAATGTATTATATCTAGGTACTGATTTGCCCCTCCTCTCCTCCCAGCACTTGAATTAATGTCTGTAAAGTTCTCGGATACTTATTTATCACCACAACATCCCTATGTAGTAGGGAAGTATTGTTATCCCTATTATTCATATGAAGAAGCAAGTCTCATTCCCAGTCCAGCACAATAATCACAAAACCATCTTTCCACTCCTCTCCTGATAGTCCATCTGGCATAAAACAATATACATAAGCAGTTGAGTATTTTGGGGCAAATCTTGAGAAAACAAGCAAAATCTTTTTATTTCAGCTTTGCTCTACATGAAGTCATCCTGACCCCAACAGGCCAGGACATCTGGACAGAGGCTATAGCTCCTATAGCAGATTATGGGAAGAGTAGCAGGTCTGCTTTGCCAGACACAGATTTTTTCACCCACAACATTTATAGATCTACCAGCTATACCCTTGTCCCTCTTATGGGGCTAATCTACATTCTCTTCCTCCATAGTGAGCTGCAAAGATCTGCTGGGCATACAGGAATGTGGAATTTTCTTTTGCAACATCTCTGCTGATTTTACCCCCTTGTAGTCCCCACAATCAGCTTTTAAAGTGCTTCTGGGACTTAGATGCCCATAGGGCACTCCCGGATTTGGTCCTCTCTTAGAAACACAGTTTAGAGATAATTAACCATCCTCCAGTCTCACTTTTGAAAATTCTAAGAGCAAACATAAAAGTTAAAATACTCATAGGACATCACAATAGTATTAATAATTTTTTCAAATATAAAACTATAAACAGAAACCTTTACAAATGGAAGCAGTTTAAACTCTTATTTAAAAAAACAACAAATATGCTACCAAGGAAATGCAAATATGCACAAGAAATTCCATCTTGGGCTTCTAGTGATGAAATATTAGGATGTTCCTCTTGATTTATGCTGCCACCACAACCTATTGACGGAATTACACCAGATTACATTACATACATTATAGTGACTAATTTGGGGAGCAAGAGCTGTAATATATTGCTCTCCAGATAGAAGAGTTATTCATATTTCATTATTATTATTGTAATAATTATTTATTATGTATTTAAGGTAGTGCCCACAACATGCTAGCCAATCATAAAAAAAGAAAACTCCCTAACCTAAGGAGCTTACATAATGGATGTACCCTGCTGAATTGAGAGTTTGGGTACATTGTTCCTCACATAATTAAACTATGCAGAGAGATAAAACAATTTAATCAAGAGCAGTTTTGAACCACATTTTATTTTTGACATAAAATACCCTATAAAGCAGAGCCAAATCTAATATAACCTAAAGAACAAACACAAAACAAAAGTTAGGCGATACGTGCGTGTCTGCATAAAGAACACAATTTGTAGAGGAGGGAAGGTTACTTATTATACTAACTGTGGCTCTTTGAAAGTGTTGCCTCCATATGCTAAAACCTGGTGGATGTGCTACCTCAGTTGTAAAGCAGTGGTTGCAATGGGCACAAGAGCCCTGCATCACAGCCTCGAATGTTCAGAGCTATGGTAATTATACTCCATTTGTCTCTGTTTTTTCCAACGACACCAGTTTGCATCAGCTGATCTAGCCCACTGTCTGTAGTGACAAATGGAACAGAGGGGGTTCTCCCAAGGGCTCAGTGAGACCATCAACTTTGCCAGCGCCAGGTTGAGGGCCCATGATGGAACAAGTTATTTTTATGAGTCTTGTGATGGTGAGTGACTGAAAAAATTTAGAACTGTCCACTGGCAAATTATACATTGGCGTTTCAGACAGACGCACCTGGATGGAAGACAAGGAGAGGATGAGAGACCAAGTACAAGAAATAATCCAGAATAGATTATGGGGCTGCATAATGTGGAGATGAATTATTACCAACTTTGTGCCAAGTTACTTAGCCCATCACCAATGAAAGACTTGCACAGAGGGGCTCTGTAGGAGGCAAAATCAGGCTTGGCATCAGTGAAGTTCTGGCACAGAACACTGCTGAGATTCTCACTGCCAGTGAGGCCTCTGTGCCTAAAAAAGTTTTAGGCACTACAGCCACAGATCTCAATCTGTCTGGTACTAATTTCTTTGGTGCCGGTGTCATCTGACTTGGCTGGTTTGAAGCTGAAAGTGGCAGATTCTGTCCAATCACAGGAATAAATGGTTAATCTGATGATGTCAGATCCATGGCCAGGCTTGTAAATTGTCCTCAGCGAGGCAGGCACAGAGCCTCGCCTGCCTAATTGTGCATATTCAAGGTGGAAAGGCCCTATACACCAAGCAACAAATCAGGAAATAAGCTTCCCCCAAACAGAACAGCCAGCAAGAATGCTGGTCCGCCTCTGGGAACATGAAAGAGCACAAAATACACCACTTGATTCCACCCTCATTATTTAGTTCTCAGAGGCCTGATCGGTCATGACTAAAATACCTAAGGGCCTAGGTCCATTATAAAGTTTAATGTACACAGCTACCTGACACTTACTAGCTATCTGACTAAATTAATAACATACTGAAATGAAGAGCTTTATGATCACGAGAAAAAAACTCTGTTCCTGGCCAGGAGAGAATGAGCCTACATCTGTAACTGGCTGTGAAAAGAAAGTAACGGAACCATCTAGGCACACACAGACCCTTTAAAAATCTCATCTCAGAACATCAAGTGCTGCGAGAGTGCAACCCTGGTGGGCACTACTTCCCAGAAAATTCCTAAAGCCCTGTGCTACAAATCAGAATATGCAGAGGCCCCCTCAATGAGGGAAAGCCAAAATTAAACTCTAAATACATGCACAGCATTATGAAAGCACTGATAGTAGCTCTGAAGTTAACAATGAACCAGGATTTTTCTTTTAATGGTAACTTTGAAATCTTCTAGTTATTTATCATTGGACCATATTCCAAAGAAAGGCAACACTGGGCCCTATATAAATATTTCTTTGGTCATGGAGGTACATTTGGGGCATATTCTGCTGAAGCCAATGAGACTAAGAGGTGGTCTTTGGAGTCTCGACAGTGATCAAGGGCCTGATCCTCCCATATGCCTTCCGATATGATATCAATGGGAGTTCATGCAACACTTTGCAGGAGACACTTATTATCCCAGAGAATTGGCCACTAAATTATTATCCACCCACGCTGTGAGATGAAAGGAGTTTATCATTATTAATAAATTATTTATACATCACTTTGAAATATGCTAGGTACTTTACAGAGTATGTAAAAAGATAAGGCCTGGTGCCAACTCCAAAAATTTTGTTATCAATTTTTATAATCTCATCCTTTGATAAACCATCAACCTCCCATTCATGAGATGTTACTGCTTTTGCAGCCAATAATTTCTTATCTTGCCTTTTACAATGACAGGTTGCATGCTCAATCCTCCATTCTTGACACAATGCAAAATGCTCACTGAAGATCCATCCGGTTGAGCACAGAGCGATCAGGCACTCTAGTAGTAGTATGAACACACAGACTAATGGCCAGATTTTCAAGAGTATTTAGGCACTCCATACTATATAGAATTCAGTAGACAAGAACAGTGCTACTTTTACACTGACTATGATGGGTTTTCTGCTTTTAATGTATGTTAAATTTGTGGCACTCAACTTCCCTTGTCAGAGCAGGAAGCACAGGTCCCTCTTTTTAAGGTCATTTTATAAAATGTTCTAAGTTGCCAACAGAGCAGAAGGAAATAAACATTCTACATGTTTTGTTTCCAAGCTTTATCCAAACCTGCATTTCTATGAACATCTGTGGGTGGGCTTGAGAGTCAACAAACCTTTTTAACATTTTGAGTGGCTCAAACTTTGAATGCAACAGAGACTGAAGCAGTCTAGATCTGAGGGGTCCAAGTGCCAGATCCACACTAGATGACATTTTTGGCCTGCATGACCTATCCAGATTCTGCAAATTTTAAGCTTTCATTTCTCAGAAATATACTTCTAGCCCTTGTGGTTGTGAAAACATAATTGATTAAGCTTTCAAGACTATATGGTGCAGATTTGTCTTTGAGACAATGCAGACAGCCTGAGCCTGAAACAATTGTGCTGATGGGGGAAACTCTCCTGCTGGCTAATAATTTCATTTGAGTATTAAAGCTGAATTACAGGGTATGTCTACACTTTGAGGTGGGGGTGTGATTCCCAGCTCAAGGAGACCTACTCATGCAGCTCTCACTGAGGTACCACACTAAAAAGAGAGTATAGCTACAGCAATGCCAGTGACAGGATGGGCTAGCCATCCCAAGTACAGGCACAGGGTCTTGGATGGGCATGTACTGGGGGCGGCTAGCCTGTTCCAGAGCTCACACTACCACATCTACACTCTATTTTTAGTCCGCTAGCTCAATGAGACTAGCACTTGTAAGTCTCCTCGAGATGGGACTCACCCCCCCACCTTGAAGTGTAGATATACCCTTAGTGACACCACTTTGAATGTTAGCGTTAAATATTTCACCGATGATCATTTTAGCTGATGCAATAGGAAAGGGATTTAGTGTGAAAACCATTGAATGGAGCGGGGAGGAAATATGCAATGGGAAGAAAGGAGAAGGATGGGAAAGGTTGAGAAACAGAGTAGTAATAGTGGTGATCATAGAATCATAGAATATCAGGGTTGGAAGGGACCTCAGGAGGTCATCTAGTCCAACCCCCTGCTCAAAGCAGGACCAATTCCCAACTAAATCATCCCAGCCAGGGCTTTGTCAAGCCTGACCTTAAAAACCTCTAAGGAAGGAGATTCCACCACCTCCCTAGATACCCATTCCAGTGCTTCACCACCCTCCTAGTGAAAAAGTTTTTCCTAATATCCAACCTAAACCTCCCCAACTGCAACTTGAGACCATTACTCCTTGTTCTGTCATCAGGTACCACTGAGAACAGTCTAGATCCATCCTCTTTGAAACCCCCCTTCAGGTAGTTGAAAGCAGCTATCAAATCCCCCCTCATTCTTCTCTTCTGCAGACTAAACAATCCCAGTTCCCTGATCATAGAGGAGAACATATTTTCCCAGAGCGATACCTCAATGAGACAAAAGGTATTGAACAAAAGTTTTGTTGTTGTTCGAACTAAAAGCAGCCATATTCTATTCTTGATCTACGTGTAAACCTTGTATTGACATCAGTGGGAGATTCACTAAGGACGGTATATGGTTCTAAAGCTATACTATACCCACAGGCTATGGTTAAAAGCAAAAGCTGGACCCTTCCACACAATGAGTTTGATTCTCCGAGTCTAGATCCTATCAGCCCCCTCTTAAAAATCCACTCCTCAAAAAAAGTCCCCCCACATCCCATGATTTCTCATTTACTGTGTGCCAGAGCATTTCTCTGACTAGCACTTGTGAAATAGTTTTATACTTTCCATATATATGATTCAACTTGGTTACTTAGAGGTTGTAAATTCTCCTCTGAAGTGCAAGTTTTAACCTCAATCTTGGCTGTAAGAAGAGCAAAGGCATCCACCTCCCTTTCCACAGCTTTTGCTGATGACAGCTGTCTGCAAAGGGCAGATCAGCCTGCCACAAAGGGAGACTTTCCTTTTGGGGGTGGGCTCAACCCTGTTCCCACGTCGATGGGAGTTTTTCCAATGACTTCAATGGGAGCAGTAAAAGGTCCTTGGAGACCAATTTTGCAACCGTTATTCACTCAAGCAATCCTTACTCATGCAAGCAGCCCCACTAAAATCAAAAGACCCATTGTACATGCTCCTTCCCTTAACATGCCAGTACTTAGCAGCAACTCCAACTCCAACAGTCTCCTGATTTCTCCCCTCCCAACAGCTCCTGTTTCCCTTGGCATCCACATCTACAGCAAAGTCCACACCCTCTATCTCCCAAAAATGTTCCAACCAGCACCCCATGGGAATTTATAAAATTTGAATCAAAATACTTGTAATATTAATTTTAAAAAGCAAAGCAGAAAATTAGAACAGCAGTACAACATTTAGACATCAGAAACTCCCAACTACCTCTTCATTTTACGGAATATATGGAGACACATATTAGGCTATCCAGCCCAACAGTAAGAATTCTTTAGGTTTGGTTTGCTTTTTTAAACATCAGTAAGAACTTTTACATTAATTTAAAAAACAAAAAGGCTGTAGCTATTCTCCCTGTAAGACCAGAATAGCAGCTCTCTCAGTATTAGCTTCAAGGCCCTGCTAGCCCTCTTATAAAAGGTCTATATATTCTAGCTGGCTCCTGCTTCTCACACAATCTAGGGCCCTGATTTTGCAAACACTTACGCACATGAGTAACTTTACACATGTGTAGTCTCATGCAATTCAATGGAACCATGCACAAGCATAAGCATGTGAAGGATCAGGAACTTTGTACGTGAGGGAACAAGTTGTCACCACCACTCCTGCCCCTCCTCATCCAGGTTTGTACACCAGATACATACCTCCACACAAGCCAATTTCCATTCCCTCCCTTCCCACATTGAAACCAATAGCTACCAATAGGGGAAGGGAAAAAATAGTTTAAAAAAAAAAGTTTAGCTACAATATTAGAGCAACTGAGATCCGACATTGCCCCAGTAATATAAGCAATCACCCCAGCACAGCAGAGAGAAGAGACCATGTACTGGAGTTATAGTATCAGTTCTGCTGCAGTTTTAGCTAGGTCCTGTCCAACAAACAACAAAACAAAGATTTGTGCTTACCTGCTAGGGGAACCTATCATAAGATTTAAAATGTTTTATATAACATAAAATACTACACATTTTAACAAGTCCGTGCCTTTAAGAGAAGAAAGGCTACTAATCCTACTCCAACACAACTCACATTGCCCATGTTTTTTAACCCCAGTACATCCTCCACTGCTTTTCTGCACGCTCTCCCTTTTTGTTACGCCATCTACGACATTACTACTGCCCACTTAGGAACTATCCCACAGCATGCTCAGCAGGCCTTGGTGACTACACAATCTATTTACCTCTTCAAAGCAAGTGCATTGGGTAATTTTTGGCACAAACATTGCTAACAGGGATGTCAATCAACAATGCTCAGCACATTCTAGTCAAAATGCAAAACTTTCTTCTTCACCCTTACTTTCCTGCTAAGCAACACATAGCACACAACAGATACTAGTCTTCTTTCTTCTGGAAGGTACTCAGATACCATGATGATGGGCTCAACATAAGAACCTGAATAGAACAGAAGCAAAACCAAATCCTTCTGAGAGAAGATTCAATCTATTTCAAATTGCTGTAGTTTGGCTCACTGGGACAGGGAAGGTTCTTCCCTAGATGATTACTGAGGGAACAAGTATAAAAGGACCGTATCACCTGACTGAGCTCCAAAATAGAACTCAACCATGGAAAGGAAGTAGCCTGAAGAACATTACCTCCTTGCCCCACAAATACAAATGACCAGAGATGGAAAGGAAGCCATCTTATAGGGGTCTGCCATCACTACACCCAAGTATGTGGAACTGAACAAGAAAAATGTACTGGATAGAGGGGGGCATAATGTTTCGGCACACAGTCAAATAAGCATAGGGAGCTCTTTGTTTCACCACTACCACCCATTTAGGGGATAGCTGAACTAATTCCTATGGAGAAACAGAAGGAGCAGACTGAGAACTGGGAGTAGCAGTGCCCTACTATAGAGCTTTGATGGGGGGTTGCTTTTTGGTCTTGCTGTAGAGAAGTCTCTTGTTACAGAGGCAGGAAAATTTTACTCACAAATTCCCTAACTTTTGTTTGCATGCAGCAATGTAGAAAGTAAAGAACAACAACAAAGTATGCTACTTATACCAACAGACTAGATTTGTCTTTGAAGAGATCCTATTAGCTATTCAGAGATGGAGTAAAAAAGAACAGTATACAAATATTCTCCTTTACATAACCTCCCAGTGACTGACCTTGGACAGGGAATGATTCCCCTTTCTATCCACAGTTTCTAATTCATCATTTTTGTTTCAAAGAAACCTTACAGCCTTTATAACCTGAATCACCTTTAACTCACACATTTCAAGTAGTGGTGTTGTGCAAAAGCCTGATTTATCTCACTTCAGCAGACAAGTTTTGGCTGCTGCCTAACTTTATCAGGGAAAAACCTTCAGGGTAGCTACAGGTTCCAGGTTTTTCTTTCCAAGACTCTGTAGCCAAACAAAGAGTAATCTGCCACAGACAGCAGCCTTTGTTTGGTTCTTTCTACTGCTTGGGGGAGAACACCTGAAACTCAAAAAGAAAAAAATAGTGTAACTGGACACAAAGAGAAGATTCTTCTATGTCACCCATTATGCTTCGAACTCTCTCAGTCTGCACCTGATAATCACCTTATTTTCATTCAAAGCCCTCCTTAAAAACAGATTTCTTCCACAAAAACTTTAAAAAACCCTCCACACCACTTTGTGACCCACCAGTGTATTTTGTATCTGAATTGTGCTGTCCATCTATTGTACTCTATATTTTGTACAGTGCCCAGAATATGTGGAGGACATTCAATAAGTTAATAATGATAATATTCAAGCAATTGTCATGTAACCTTGAGTTTTCAGGAATCTTGATTCCCAAATCCAGACCCAAGACCAACTAACAGGGGAAGCCTTAGGGAGTCTGGAGAAAGTGGAAATAGAATAGTATCCTAGATTATCTCAAATCCTCCCCCCTAGAAACAGTGTAGCAGCAAGACTTAACTAGAGGAGGTTGGAAGAAGTTTCCCTGAAGCTTAATGAGAAAGGGAGCCTTCACCCACTTGTCTCAAGACATTCCCTCTCAGAGAACCCCTTAAATAGAAATCCTCAGCCCCATATTCATTTCTCTGAGAGAGCATTCCTACCACCACCAATCCTCTGCTTGAGTATAGCTAGGATTCTCCAGATATTAATGGGGATACTGAATATGTTTCAATAACTGATGTTTTGGATAACTGGGCAATTTTCAATGTAATTAACAGATGGTGGAGAACATGACAAATACTAATTTTGTCAGCAGAGGATCCAGAAGCAGCCAGGAGTAGCAAGTGCCACTTCCTTTTAAGACCTTCCCAGCTATTTCATAGGCCTCTCTTCCATATGGGCTGGAGGCAGAAGGGATCCAGGAGAATTGGATCTCCTAAAATGCCCTTCTTGTGGCTAATCAGCAACCTCCAGCAGGATCTCCCACCCAAATCCCGTACAGGCTTCCTCCACATAGGCATGGAGCAACAAAATCAAGGAACCCAAAAGGAGTTGCTCCCTTTTACTGGCCACTTCAGAAGCCAACCAGCAGCTGCCAACAGGATCTCTACCACCCTACACTACCTGTGGGCTTCATCCACAGAGGCCGGACACAAAAGAGACAGAGGATCCAGGAGCAACAAATCCCTTTCAAAGCCTACTTTCTGAGCCCTGGTGATGATTCCTCTTTCCCCCTCATGATATCTCTGGTACTTTCATTAACACACTTCCTTCTTTCCTTCAATGGACAGCTCCAAATCACAAAACCCCAAGAAAGCAACTTCCCTACTTTATTTTCCGACCATGACTCCAGTGATTATCTCTTGGCTTTGATCTCCATTCTCCCCTTCACATGCTTCTCGCCCAGCTTTTACCAGATCAGTTATTCCCCTTCCCCACTCACTTCTCCTCTCACAAACTCCTAGTCACCTCAACAGCATTCTTTACCTTCTGTCTTCCACTGAAGTTGGTCAATTGGAGTTGAGGAAATTCAGCACCTCATAGGATTGGGCTCATACATCCAGATCCTACAACTGGATCCATATGAGCACAGGAGTCTGTCCACGCAGAATCACTTGCAGGATCCAGCTCTTAGAATGTAGATTCCCTAGAGCAGGTTACATGTCTTATTCTATGCATCTGATCCTCAAGCCCTTATTAGTGCGAGTCCAGTGGCATCAACAGGATGTTTGCAAAGCGCTTTGCAAGTTTATGGAATAAAGAAGAGTAGATTCTTTTACATTTTGTTAAATGTGGGGCAAAACCCTGAAGTCCTTAGTCAGAGCCTGATCCTGTAGGCCCTACTCAGGCAATGCTCCCAGTTGAGTCAGAGTTTTGCTTTAATAAGGGTCAGACTTTTAAAGACATTTAGGCACCTACCAATGTAGTAGGTGCCTGGTAGGATTTTCAAAAGTTCCTATCTGTATCTTTTGCCACCTAAATACCTTTAAAAATCTGGCCCTAAGTACTAAATCATCCATCCAAATGTGTCCTAGAAGAGGAGGAAACTGTGGAAATACAGGCTAGTCCATGCACATGTGGAGCAAGATGAACCTGAGCACCATCTCCTCAAAGTAAAAGCATGCTGAAGCACCTCTGAAAATTTGGAACTGCAGGTTTTGAAAGGCTGTGGACCTCAGGGTAGAGCTGAAGCCAGCAGTGAATATTCTGCATTACATTATCCCATCTCCTAAACAGAATGTACAATGTCAGATTAAAATTTCTGGCAGAAAATTTCAGTAGACCCCACTCCATGTCCTACTCTTTAGCAGCTCCACTTACTCCATTCCAATATCCTACTTGTCTCAGCTTTCAGGAATCTCCATTTTCACTAGCACCCATTTGCTACATCATTCCACAGGATCATGGTTTTGGTCTCTCGGAAGCTTAACTATTATTAATAAGCATTGTCATTATGCTTATCATCCTTGTACCTGAGAGCCTCACAGACAGACATGGATCTAACCTTACAACACTGTTTTGAGGTAAAAGTAGTATAATTATTCCTATTTTACATGAACTAAAGTACACAGGAAGCTTGAATGGTTTACTCAAAGCCACATAGGAAGCTCATAGCAGACCTGAGATAGAGTCAAGATCTCCTGAGTTCCAGTCCACTATCTTAACAAAAAGGCCATCCTCCTTTCTATGCACTCTATGTCCTCACTACCCTTTTATGGCCATGCACTCAGCCCTCTCTAGAAAAACCACCCTACCAATAGAGAGCTAGAAATGTTTCATATTTGTACTACAATAGTGCCTAGAAGCCTCAACTGACATCAAGCCCCTCCGCCCCCTCCCCCATCATACTTGGCACTGTACAAACAGATAAGACACAGCCCCTGTCCTGAAGAGCTTGCAGTCTGTCTGAATAGACATGACAGAGGCACAGAGAGGTAAAGTGACTTGC
Organism: Emys orbicularis; assembly: GCF_028017835.1. Taxonomy (NCBI): domain Eukaryota; kingdom Metazoa; phylum Chordata; order Testudines; family Emydidae; genus Emys; species Emys orbicularis. The sequence continues at coordinate 262,147,102 of NC_088684.1, read as the reverse complement.
ACAGGTCACCCAGCAGGTCACCAGCAGGTCTCCCAATTCCTTATCCAGTTCTCTATCTACTGGACTACACTGCCTCTCAAATTCCATTTTTCAAATTCTCAAATTCCATCCTCAGTTTTCTACCCAACTCCTTGCCACCCCATTCGGAAGGGCATGATCCAGCCATGGGAAAAGGATGGCAAGAGTTGTTCCTTAGTCTGTTGGCTTTGAGGCCATTTCAATCAGAGAAATAAAACTGATTCTTAATTCCAACTGGATGTCTAACTTCATAATTAAAAGCAACAATCCTCATCAGTGCAAGCTCCACTGAAAGAAAATGTATTATAGCTTAAATTCTCACTCAAGCTGAAGGTGAGAGTACAGAACTGGTTTCCAGAAACTAAGAAACCGCTAAACTCACAGAACCTGATTCCACTGTACTTATTCTTATTAAATAGCAAACTGCCCAGCAAGTAATCCCATTCATTCCAGTGGCACTACTTGCAGAATATTCTACTTCTAAGGATGAATGAGGATGGCAGAATTAGGCTCACAGTGAATAAGATTTTCACTAGTAGAAATGGGCCTATGCCAAAAGTTCAGACTTGATTCCAAACTATCCCAAAGTTCAAGGCAGGTGGAAGTTTTGATCACACAGGGAGGAGGGGTTGATTCAAGTCCATATTTAATTATTGTTGAAAATATGCAATTTCTAATATTTAAAATCATTGTTTTTCTTTTAATAATTAATTCTGATACCAACATTCATAGGCTGTGCCTGCCAATGGAACAGATTTATTTTTAAAAGAAATGTGTAAAACTACTAACATCAAAATAGATTTCTTCCATAAATCCCAGCCCACTAGAATGAAATTTGATAAGTGAATTGTTTTTCAGTGTCTCAGTTACACATTTACCAGTTGACGCAGGTTTTCTGTGGGAGGATTTTTTTTTCCTTTCCAGAGATTTGCATTAATTATGAATTAAGAGGCCCAATTCTGCAACATTTACTCATCTTTGAGTAATGAGTAGCACTTACTCATGTGAGTAGACTCATTCACAAAAACATCCAAGGCAGGAACAATGGCCAGCAAGAAAGCACACATACAGGAAGGAGCTCTAGGGGAGGAAATCTCTGTGAAGGTTCTCTCGCAATGATCTCTCATGTCCCATGATGGGAATTGCTCCCCCATGGAAGAAGCCATAGGGTAGGCTCCAAACTTGCACACTCTGCACCAAATGTGGGTATCAGAGGAAAGCCAGAGCCACCTGAATGAAGCATTACCTGCAATGACCCCTAGCTCCCAGGTCAATTGTAGCTACAGGATTGGGGGCGGGGGCTCTGCAGACAGAATAATGCAGCCTGGGGCTATATTATCTTTACTGAGGATTCGACACAAAGTCCAGGAGGTGTGTGTGTATTTGGGGTGGGAAGATGTGTATCTTCCCTTCAGCCCTCCCTGGGTATGTGTAGGCTGCAGCTGACAGCAAACTTCCCACTGCGGATAGACAGTAGTGTGCTAAAAATAGCAGTGTGGATGATGCCGCTTGGGCTCTCAAGCCCACCTGACCCCATACATCTGAGCTTGGGTGACTAGCCCAAGTCTCCACCAGAGCCACAACATCCACACTGCTATTTTTAACGCACTAGGTTGAGCCCTGCTATCACGAGTCTGTCTACCCAGGCTGAGAGGTTCACTCCAAGTTGCAGCATAGACAGATCCCCAGTCTCCACTAGCACGGAGCCCAGACCATGCCGAAAGGCCTCCACAGGGTCTGAAAGGGGAAAATGGTGCTGCTAAGGGAGTTGAACAGTGTTTAATTTAAGCCAGGGCTGAGCCCTGGCACCTCCTAGGTTTGGTGTGTCAGCAATGAAAGTAAACGAATTGCTTGAGTCCCGACACCTCTTTCATTACAAAGTAAGCACTGATGGTGACCCTGTTCTGGTGCAAAAGGTGGTGGAGATCTGTGTGCGCAGATCTAGGAGTGCAATCTGATCCATTATATTTTAAATTCAATTACACTATTAGTATTATTATCTATCTACTACAGTTGCCACTGATATTGCATATATTGTTACTCACTATTGGTTCACATGCCTCCTCAAATGGCATCTATTATGATATTAGATAAGTGGTGCTTAAAGTGTAATCAAAATTTTTAAAAATAACATCTCCAGCTTGGATGCTTTTGATCAAGGACACTGTTTAATAAACAGCAAGAGCCCTCTCAAACTCTATTTCATTTTTGAAACGACATTAGGAATTTTCATGTATTTATTGCTAAGGATTTCTACACTGACTGATGTAAAGTAAGTGATTTAAAGGCCCAATGCTGCTCAAATTTAATTCAATGGCAAAATTGCCATTTATTTCACTGGGAGCAAGATCAGGCCTGACAGTCCTTTAAATCCACAATAGGGGCCCTCTCCTGTAAGGTGATAAGCACCCTCAACTCCTGTTACAGTCAATGGACGTTTAGGCAGTAAGCATCTTTCAGGATCAAGTGCTACATATTCTTAAAACAGTTCTCTGCTTAATAAATAATGAGCTTTCTTTATAAGGATAAGCAAAGAGACAACCTTTAAGTGTATATAGAATGGTTTCATTCTTATGTAATAAAGGACCCCCCTCCTTGTTTCATTAGAAACAGCTTCATATAGTAGGACCACCACAAAAGACAGGACAGTTGTTTGCTAGACAAAAATGCCTCAAAATATGGTTCTTGGGGGGGGTTTTGTTGTTTTTTTTTAAAGCAATTAACCACATTCAGTTTTAGAAATTGTGCATTTGACACATCTGCTGAAGTATTTCGAAACTAACAGCTGTTGTTACAATCACGTGATTATGAATTGGTTTTCAAGGAGGGATTCAGGTTTCATTTTTAATGTCTGAACGTCAGCAGTTAAAAAAATTATACAAAAACTATCATTGCAAATATTTTTCTTATCTAAAAATTTGAGAGAAAATTTAAAACTTATGAAACAGGAGTAGCAGGACTAAACTGAAACATGTCTGGCAGGCAAATATTGTGCATTGCTGTTCCAATACACCAGTAGGCTGGGGCCTGATCCTGCATTCCTTGTCCATCCAAAACTCAGTAGGAATTCTGGCTGCACAACAAATACAGTATCAGGTCCCTCATAGGTTCCATGGCCAGAAGAGACCATTGTGATCATCTAGTCTGACCTCCTGTATAACACAGGCCATAGGACTTCCCCAAAATAATTCCTAGAACACATATTTTAGAAAAACAGAACTGGAATCCTGAACTGGAATACTTCAGATATCCCAGTCCTGGGTCTCTTTTGAACAGAAACTGTCAACAGGCTGAATCATGCCAATTTACTTGATGGTTTTATGATGCGCACAAGTGGAAACTAGGATAAAACTATCAAACTCATCCCCCAGTCCTGCTTCCACTGATGTCAGTGGATGCAGTATTGAGGCCTTGTTCTCACTTGTAAGCTAGTCCAGACTTTCTCAAATGCGGCCACTGTGGCCGCATGCGGCCACCAGGGGCTCTTCTTCCAGCCACAGCCTCCTGGGTAGTGACTTGAGGGGCAAAGCAATGGCCCCTACTCCAGGGTCTCCAGCAGGGGTTGGACCCTGCCACCTTCTGGAGCCACAAACACTGTAGGAGCAGGCAACCAGTGTGAGTTCCCCACTTTCCTGGGGGCGATGGGGCTTGGGCTTTGGCTTCAGCCCTGGGGTGTGGTAGGCAGCAGGCTCTGTCCCTGCGGCAGCAGGCTCTGTCCCCCAGCCACAGGGCTTCAGGCTCTGGCCATGGGCTCACCCTCTTCACTTCACCACTGGCACCCGCTGTCTCCAGCCCCCAGGACCCGAGGTTCCAGCCCCGGACTCACACACCTCCATTGCTCTGACCCCGCTGCCTCCTCCATCCTCCCATCCAGTCCCCCATCACCCCTGGCCCTCCTGCCTCCTTACCCACCTCCCCATCCAGGGTTTAATTTGTCCCCCAGCTTGGATGAGTGAGTCTGCTGTGCAAAGTGATATTAACAACTATACAAATATCACTTTTCACAATAGCAGACATATTAGCGATCAAGTCTAAAAAAAAAAAAAAAATCAACCAAAAAATAGCAAAACATGCAAAGCACCTTATTTGTGTTTCTATTCTATTTAGGTCCAGTAAAGAATAGGGACAACTGTACATTATTGTTATTATTGAGTCTGCAAAAAAACCCTACATAAATAAATTACAATGATTTGGACATGTATATGTGCATATTTATTTGTTTTTCGTAAAGTTAATTAAGTATTTTAAGAAAAAAATGTCATAGCAGCCACCAGCAAGAGTTGGTGGCTGCTCTCTGAGGCCACCAAAAAATTTGTTGTGAGAACCCCTGAGCTAGTCTACTATTTGATCTCAGGACATTGGGGTGAAATGCTAGTTGGTGCATTAAACACATTTCCTATTTTTAAAATTAGTTATCGTTCATCTAAACCACATCATTGTTTTCATTTTACTTAAGTTCATAAAAGTCTATTTTTATATTTTCTTTTTCTAATTGTTAGGTAGTTGTAGAGACATTGCACTTCTTCCTTCAGGTTTGTAAAGTGATCAGAATTTCAACTAACCAAATAGCTTTATACTAAGTTAATCAACCACAAATGTTTTAAAATAATAAAGTAAAGTACAACTGTGCTTGGAGGTTAGGGGTGTTTTGTTTGGTTGGTGGGTTTGATTTGGTTGATTAGTTGGGTTTTTTTGTTCACTCTCTGAAAACAATAACCTTCTTTAGGCATTTTTTTAAATAGCAAATATAAGGCCTGATCTTGACTTGAATAGTTTGCAGAACTGTTTCCAAAAGAAATGCAATTTGTTAAAATATTCGTCCCCATCCCAAATCCCTTAATCATGAGTAGTTCATATTCAACCAAACAGTCCTGTTTCACAAATGAGGACAAATTGCATCAGTAAGGACACCAAGATCAGTTTGTGTATACCCTGGTTTTGTGGAAGATGAAATCAAGAAGTATACACAGGCATATAATACTATAAAAGACTTACTTAATGGGTGTTCCGTTCATGGATCATTTGCACAATCAAGCTCAACATTTCTTTAACAAGAACTTATGTATAGTGGCATAGTTTGGTTCAAAATTTATTAATAGAGTTGTACATGTTTTCTTTGTGTCTATTGCATTTCAGGAAAACTACCACCAGTTTAACAGACTTGGAAAACAAGTATTTAAAACAAAATGCTTACAGTATTCTAATTAGTTCATCAATATCATAAAGTAAGTAAAGTCAGGTTGTATTATTCATCAGTTCACATGCCTGACAATTCTTATTTTGGTTTATTAAATTCCATAATAGCAATAAGTCTGAATTTCTAGGTGGTGGCAGAACACATGAGAAGGCTGCACGCATTCAACAATTTATAAACAACTATCACAATATATACCTGCTTACCTTTTGAGTAGGATTTTGCTTTACAATATTAGCCTCATTTAATAGTCCATTTATTAATGATTCCTCATGCTTCCAAATACAATTTTATTTACAAAATAAAAAATGTTCATTTATACTGCCCAATTTTCCTTTAAATACAAATAAATTGGAATTTGTAGGAGAGCGTATCAAAGGTATCCATAGTCTTAAAAAAATTAGAAATAAAACTGCAGTCGAGCAAGACAATATGTGTGTGCAATCCGAGGGTATTGTTAAACTTCCAAATTTCACCCAGGAAGATACAACAGACAGGGTGCCCAAATATGATTGCAATGAGAACTATACAGTATCTACATATTGACTAGGTGAAAGCCTAAGCAACAGGTAAAACAAAAACAAAACAAAAAGTCTTGCGCGGTCTCTAGAAGAATTCCACAGATAAATGCTGAATATTAAAAAATTGCAGATATTTTATTTTCTCATTCAGCACACTGTGCCTAAAATACTTGTAGCTTTTGTGAACTTAACAGGAACCATTTATATTTTAAAGTCTTTCTGTAAAGCTGTAAAGTTTTTCTCTTCACCTCTATCAATGAGATCAATATTTCTACTCCAACATTGTGAGACACCATTATAATGGCAAAGTAAAATGCGGTCCTTCTACCATCAATAGTTTAAACACACAAATTAGATAGTAGCAGACTGTAAACCCTAGCATTTGTTCTTTAACTGTAACACCTGCGTTATTTTTCTCCTTCATAAAACTGCAGTGGGGGAGGGAGGGAAGTAAAAAAGGTTAACTACAGACTCGTTCCTGGGAGAGGGGGGGGGGGTTATGATCCTCCTTTCCTCTCTTTTCCTGGCATAGCGACTATGAAACGAATCGTGCAACTACATCTCTTTCGCTGTGAACATGTCAGTTCGATAAGCAAATGCAGACTGGCCTTAAGGTGCAAATACTTTAAGTACAGACTAGTAAGAGTCACCCTGGGCATGTGTTGTGGTCTGGTGCCTGCACAAGAGGGCTGTGGCCCCGATCGGCGGAAGAAGGGAAGCGCTTTACCTGCATTCTGGAGGGTCTCGATGTTCTGTGGCCTAGTAGCAAGTTCAGCAACCGTTTGAACAAACTGAGTTCGGGCTTTTTGATACTGCTCGAAAACTGCAGGTGGGAGAGGGGGACAGAGTTAGCATGAGAAGAGATCCCGAGCCGGGCCAGTCCCTCCCGCCCCGCACACGGCTGGAGCCCATGGTGGCAACTCCGATAAGTAAATACCTTGTAAGACCTGCCTCTGGCTCATGGCTCCGGGTGGTGGAGAAGCTCCCGAGTCAATGGGAGGGGCTGAGGGGGCACCTGGCGCTCTCTACTTGGGCTACCAGCGCGGCGCGCGAATCCTCTCACGCTGACTCCCGGGCCGAGCAGGGCCGCGCCGGACCAGGCAGCTGCTGCTTCGCGCTCAGCCTGGCCCGCGCCGCGCTGCGCTGCAGTGTGTATCTTCTCCTAGGTAACCAAACGGAAGCCGGGCGCCGGCGGGGGGAGGAGCCGCCTCCGCCGGATTGTGACATCAGGTGGCTGACCCCGCAGCCGAGCGCGCGGAGTTGCTCCCCCCGGGACACGTCGCGCACGCGGGCGGGGGCAGCCCCGGCCATGGACACAGAGCGTGCGGGTGTTTGGGTGCTCGAACCTGCTACGCAGATCCGTTGGGGGCTGTTAGCAGCGTATGTACATAGTGGGGAAAGTGCAATGAACGTGCTGGCTGCTTAGTCTGTTACGAGGTATAGACGGTCTATACACTGCGCTGTGCATAAAGTTAAACAAGTGCGTAAGTGCAGGATCCGGCTGTCCTAGCGGACACATTACATATCCAACATAAAATGTATGGCATGTCTTTCTACTATAATGACATATACACCACATCGTTATATTGTGCTTTTATTTATTTCATTGCCTTTTTTCTCCCTAGAAGAAAAGCTGTCTCCCCATTACCTGTTTGCCTTTGTGTGTTTTGTGGAACACGCACATTAATTAACATAAGAATGGTCATAGTGAGTCAGATCAATGGTCCATCTAGCCCGTATACTGTCTTTTGACAGTGGCCAGTCCCAGATCCTTCAGAGGAAATGAACAGAACAGGGAAATTAACCCAGTGATCTATCCCCAATCCCCTGGTTCCAGCTTCTAGCAGTCAGAGGTTTAGGGACACCCAGAGCATGGGATTGTGTCTCTGACCATCTTGGCTAATAGCCATTGATGGATCTATCCTTCATGAGCCTATTTAATTCTATTTTGAACCTTTATACTTTTGGCCTTCACAATATCCCCTGGCAAGATTTCCACAGGTTGACTGTGTCTTGTGTGAAAAAATACTTTGTTTGTTTTAAACCTGCTGCCTATTAATTTCATTGGGTGACCCCGATACGTGTGTTATATGAAGAGATAAAGAACACTTCCCTATTCACTTTCTCCACACCATTCATGATTTTATAGACCTCTGTCATATCTCACTCAATTGTCTCTTTTCTAAGATGAACTGTCCCAGTCTTTTTAATCTCTCCTCACATGGAGCTGTTCCATACCCCTAATTATTTTTGTTGCCCTTCCCTTTACTTTTTTCCCTTTTCTTATATATCTGATTTGAGATTGGGAAACCAGAATTGCATGCAGTATTCAAGGTGTGGTCATACCATGGATTTATATAATGTCATTATGATATTTACTGTCTTATTATTTATCCCTTTCCTAATGGTACCTAATTCTCTGTTAGTTTTTTTGACTGCTGCTGCACATTGAGCAGATGTTTTCAGGGAATTTATCCATGATGACTCCAAGATCTCTTTCTTGAGTGTTAACAGCTAATTTAGACCTCTCCATTTTGTATGCATAGTTGGGATTATGCTTTCCAGTGTGCATTACTTTGCATTTATCAACACTGAATTTCATCTGCCATTTTCTTGCCCAGGCACTCAGTTTTTGTGAGATCTCTTTATATCTCTTTGCAGTCAGCTTTGGGCTTAATTACCCTATCTTGAGTAATTTTGTATGGCCTGCAAACTTTTCCACTTCACTGTTTACTCCCTTTCCCAGATCATTTATGAATATGTTGAAAAGCGCAGGTACCAGTACATATTCTTGGGGGACCTCACTATTTACCTCCCTTTACTGTGAAAACTGACCATTTTTTATTCCTTCCCTTTGTTTCCTATCTTTTAACCAGTTATTGATCAGTGAGAGGACCTTCCTTTTTCTCCCATGACTGCCTACTTTGCTTAAGAACTTTTGGTGAGGGATCTTGTCAAAGTCTTTCTGAAAGTCCACTGGATCACACTTGTCCACGTGTTTGTTGACATGCTCAAAGGATTCTAAGATTGGTGAGGCATGATTTCTCTTTACAAAAGCCATGTGACTCTTCTCCAATAAATCGTTCATCTAGGTGTCTGATAATTCTGTTCTTTACAATAGTTTCAACCAGTTTACCTAGTACTGGCTTATTGGCCTTATTACCAGGACACCTTTTTAAAAAATTGGTGTCACATTATAGTTATCCACCAGTCATCTGGTACAGAGGCTGATTTAAGATAAATTACATACCACAGTTAGTAGTTCTGCAATTTCATATTTGAGTTCCTTTAAAACTCCTGGGTGAATACTATCTGATCCTGGTGAAGTATTACTGTTTATTTTATCAGTTTGTTCCAAAATCTCCTCTAACAACACTGCAATCTGGGACAATTCCTCAGATTTGTCACCTAAAATTTGCTATCTATCTATCTATCTATCTATCGAATCACCTATATTTCAACTATGTATTTAAGTGGCAAATTTTAGGTTTTATATATATATTCAGAGAGCGAGAGAGTCATTCTAAGTCATTGTAGTATATGTAAAATAATACAGACATTTCTATCTTCTATACATACACACACACTCAAGGGGTCCGATTTTAAGAGGTGCTTAAGACCCTCAGCTTCATTTGAAATTTACTGTGCTCATGACCTACAAGGAAAACATCTCCACTGTTTCTGCTTGTGCTAGGCTCCAGAGAAGAAAGATTTCATAAAGTTATGAGATTTTAAGTGCTTCCGTGAAAGCCACAGCAAAATCCTTCCTCCCCCGAGGGAAAGCCTTTAAATGCTGCTTTAAATTTAATCTCAAATGAAGGGATCTCTCACCCCCTCAACTGAGTGAGATTTAGCAGGTCTACTTTTGTGTTTTAATTTAAAACCCTGTTTGCTTTCATTACTTCTGGGTTTTCCCTCCGCTTTATTAATTGGAGGGGATGAAAACGTAATGTGTTTAGTGAAAATCAATATCTCACAAGAACTCGAATGGCATTTTAACAAAGCCCAGCTGGGTCTCCTGCAACTGTTTAAGGTCTTCACAAAAAAGATTTAAGCATCGGAAACAATTTGCCTTTGCCCCTCCTTTCTCTGTAACTGGATTAAAGAATTAATCCAGTTTTAAAACATTTACTTTTTAAAAAGGAAATCGGCAGCCTCTGCGTTTGCACGCTGCTCTCCGCCAAGCAGCCGGGAGTTGAAGCCATAGCCCCAAGCCGGAGGAGAGAAGTCCCCTTGGACAAGCAGGGAGGAACGGAACTGAGCTGTTCGAGGCGCCAGGCGGGCGCAGCTACCCACCCCCACGCATCGCCTCCCCCAGAGTTCGAGGCTTTCTGGAGCCCTGGCAAAGCGGCGGGAGTTTGGGGAGGACCGAAAGGCGGGGGCGGCTCTGCAGTAGGCAACGTATAGACCTGGCTCTTGTTGCTCACAAGAGCTGCACCCCACGGGCCCGATCCTGCGGACGTTCCCTGGAGACTCTCCCCTGCCTAAGGTCTATAGCTCTGGTTACCCTCGGGGGTTTCCGCGGCACTGCGCGCAGCAGCAAGCACTGCACTACGCGGGGGTAGTGCATGTTTCCAGGCTCGGGCTCTCCTCCTTTCACTTCGCTGCCCGAGCAACGTCTGTATTACGAGGAGCGTCCTATCTCGTGGTGATTCCCTATGGAGACAAACAAACTGCCGGTGCAGCGCCTACTGAATCCTCAGCTCAGCGGCAACCTTGGCCCCAGGGGGGTGTGGCGGGGCGGGGGGGGGGGTGACTTCTGCATGCCGACGCTGCTGAGGACTCTGCTGCAGGCAGCGACCCAGCCCGTACGCGGCTGCTGCTAGTTTTGGTGACCTCGCTAATCCCACGTTTGGGGTTGGCAGGAGACCTGCTGCCAACCACTTGGCTGGAAAAGCAGCCGCTGCTCCATTGAGTGTCTTGTATAGAAAATAAATCTCCATCGCGGCGACTCTTGGCTGACTGCTCAGCAAGGAACAACTTCGGGTGACTTCCAAGTGCTGCTGCTAAGCCGCTGGGGAAACGCCTTTTCTGTTTGTTGGGAAAGCGGGGGGGATGTTTATCGTTATAGTGAAACCGCTTGTTGTGTGTCACCCACTGGTAGCCGCTGGCGGAGGGGGAAGCAGGGGAATTATTATTTTTTTGCACCCCAGGACAACTTGTACTTCAAACAGATCAGTCATAGTCATAACGCTCGCCCTTTACGGGCACCGGGACTCCCCCCGCCCTGCGCTCTCGGTCATGTCACTGGAAACATCAGGCATTTGCTCCATTTGCGCAGGCTAAGAAGCTCCGACCAACCCTCAGGGGCGGGGGAAGGAGCCGGAGCCTCTCCCCGGCACCGAGCCCTTTTCGTCAACTTGAGGTTGCTCAGCAGCACGCGCAGCTTGTCCCAGCGCGCCGCGGGCAGGCTGCTCCTTGCCCCAAGCTCCGGCGGGGAGAGACCAGATCGGCTCCGCCAGCCCCGGCACAGGCAGGAACGGAGCGTGAGCAGCCGCCTCGGAGCACAGCCGACAGGCGCACACCGCGCGGCTTGCTCCGGAGTCGTTTCTCCCCTCCCCTCGTCGCCAGATCGATGAGCTAGGCAGAGCCCTTCGCCATCAGGCACTGCGCGGGCACTTTGTTCTGTTTCCTTTACAAGAATCGCAGTGAGATTAAAATCACCCAAACCCCCGCAGCAGCAGCAGCGCGCAGCCGGCTGATGAGACAGGGGCAAGTGTCGACGCTGAGCCGGCAATGGGTCTGCGCCGCGCATCGCGCATGTGCAGCCGAGAAATAAATTTTGTTTTTGACTCGCTTCCTTATGATAATGCAATATGTGTACACAGCACACAGTTGTCTGGGCACACGTACACGTACACAGACTTGAGGGCTGATGTCTTAATTAATAAAGAATAATCGATTGTAATTTCGAATAAAAGCTATTGCCTTTTTCAGGCGCAAGTTAAGTAAGGGGGGCGCCCACGTGGCTTCTGCCGTTCAAAACTGGGGTTATGAGAAAATTCCATTTCTTCCCCTCTAAAAGAGCGGGAGTTATTTACTGCATATGTCTGGAGAAAGTTCGTTCCAAGCTCATGAGGCTGTCAGTGTGAGAGCTTAATGCGGTGCATATTGTACGCGATAGAGTTGTCTCTCTGATAGCTTTTGGTAATTTCTAATGCAGTATCCAGGACTAAAACCAATAAGAAAGGTTGTATTTGTTGGTGACAATGGAGTAATGTACAGATGCCAGTGGGATGTAAGCAACAACTTTCTGTCTTCATCAGGTATGCTGCTTATCTTTGCGGTTTACAACATTCATATTTTTTTCAAAAAAGACTCCTTGCCTGAGGAGGCTGTGAAGGCTAGGACTATAACAGCGTTTAAAAGAGAACTGGATAAATTCATGGAGGTTAAGTCCGTTAATGGATATTAGCCAGGATGGGTAAGGAATGGTGTCCCTAGCCTCTGTTTGTCAGAGGGTGGAGATGGGTGGCAGGAGAGAGCTCACTTGATCATTGCCTGTTGGGTTCACTCCCTCTGGGGCACCTGGCATTGGCCACTGTCGGTAGACAGGATACTGGGCTAGATGGACCTTTGGTCTGACCCAGTACGGCCGTTCTTATGACTCCAGATATCAAATTATTAGATAACCTAGTCACTGCATTGGACTCTTAGGATATTAAAACTCCAGTACTAGAAGGATACGATGTTTGTGAATTACTCTCTTTAATGAGCTCCATGCCAAGTATCATAATTACTTTACAAATTTGGAGTCTGGCTTTATAATTGATCTCGCAGAACTAAGATTATATTTATAAATAAATATAACCCCGGAGGTCATCATTATAGCATCTAAAGTAAACAGTAGGATTGAAATGTGAAATTAAGATTGACAGAGTTTGAACATACCTAGGTTGCACACCCTGCTCCAGATTCCTTTGATGGTGATTCTAAATAAGTTGAATATCTGTGAACAAAACTTCTTACTTATATAGTATTTAACCCAAATATTGGCCAAGTTACTCTATGTCCGATGTATTTCAAATTCTAATGGATAGTAGAAAGCTATACAGCTCAAAATGTAAAACAAAATCTCATCATGATTTTGGAAACTGTTTCTGTTTGTTTGTTTGTTATTCTTTAAGGCTTTAAATGTAACAACTACGATGAAAAATATTACTTATGACACGAACGTGTTATCTGATAAGTAATAAGAAAGGTTTTTGAATACCTTGCAGTTGAAAGAAGTTATTCTTTCAACCCCATTTAAAAGTTTAGCAAAGTTTACCCAGGTTTCAAGAAAGTTATTTTACGTTAATAAATAATCCGTGAAATCTGTTCAATTGCAAATAAAATGGACTGAAACTAACAGCATTATCCACCACAATCAACTGTTTCAATGTATATTTAGTTCAAAAACTTCTACTTAAAAAAAAGTGGCTGTATGTTTCGCTCCAAAAATAAATAGGACTCGTCAAATGAGACTGTCAAAGAGGTCATTTGCAACAGAAAATATTTTGGGAAATTGTCACCACGTGTATTTGACAAAGGCAACAGCTGTTAAACACATTTCTGTCATTCTAATTTCGGGTTCTTAAGTTAAATTACAAAAATAAACAAACACTAATGATTTATGTTCAACGTTTTTTAAAGAAGTAAAGGTGTTAATTACAGATATAATTGATTTGGCTGGCTAAACAAGTCAAGTGTTCATAGATATTAAGAAGCCAAAATTATAATAATAAACATATCCAAATATTCCTGCTCTATTTCGTTCCTGTACGTTGTGATGGTCTACTTACATAGATAGTAATAAACTATGAAAAATCGTATAGAAACTCAGTCTAGAGACATCATTGATTCTTGCAAAAGTGCTCCAGACAGAAAGTCATTTATGGAAATGACGTGGTTGTCAGACCTAATTGCTTGGCTTGTGAGTGCTTATAATGGAAAACCTGTAGCCTTAGGCATGTTAACGTGATAGCTGATGCATTACTGGTTTCAAGTTTAAAATAAAACAAGAAACCCAACCAGTATTCAAGTGAATCGCGCCAATTCACATTAATATGGATGGTCTTTAATCTTGTCCCTTGATTCATTAGAAGATGCAGTTCTCATGAGAAAATGAGATGATATTCACTTCAACTCAGTGCACAGCACAGCTGTTGTTGGCCTGGGCTTTTTTGAAACACTGAAGAAAAAAACTTTTCACACGCTTTACTTGCTTATTTGTGTCAGTGAGGATGCATTGCAACAGGTTGTTCAGTTCCCTGTATGAGATCAGGTAAGTATTTCTTATATCCTCTTATCGCTTCAATTGTGTTTAAATTGTGCGAAGTTTGGAGGTAACTTTTTTTTCCCGGAAGGAGTCTAAGATCATCACACATATATGGTTCATTTAAATGGCATAATTGCTTTGGACTATAGAGGTAATTATATATTCACAAAGAATGAGAAATATATCAAGACGGCTTGAAATCGAGTTACATTTAGTTGATGGGTTTATGTATTATATTGTCCTGGATTTGTATTATCACCTAAATGCAACAGTCTTAAGGACTCCTGTTTACGACTTCAAGCCAATCCGTTAATGCTTCCAGTGTCTGAGAAGGATTTAAAAGTTGATGGCAGAACTTGCAGCTCCTAAATCACATTTTCTATGTTCCTTAGAATTATGTAAAGTTACAATAATATAGCAGAATTCCTGCTACTCATTAGTCTTGTGTAGTATTTATTTGCTTGCATTATACTTACAACTTATCTTGGCAACCAGACTTGTTTAAGTTTGTTAATAACTGCTTTGAATATTCAGATAGGTCCGCAAAATGACGTTTTAGTTGCCTAGTGTCGCCATCACTTAAGTCTTAGCAGGTCTGAGGCTTTGGTGGAAAGAGTGATGCAGAGAGCTCACTGGATTTCCTCTGTGGCTTAGAGGTTAACGCTGTTAACTTCAGCTGATAACTTTTCCCCAGCGAAGTGAATTATTATTGGTATTTAGGGTGTCCGGAAAACTAAATACTTTCTTAGAGAAGAATATATTGGTCTTGGGGATCGTCATGGCATAGTGTTTCCTATATTAAAATGTAGTCAACGAGTCGTTTTAGTTCATTAATTAACTTTAACATTGGCTTGGCCCCCGAGTTAATTTTACAGAGACTCAATAAGAGAAGTACAATTAGAACAATATAATATTCCATTTTTCCTATGTTGAGCTATACCTAAATAGAATAATTTTGTGGGTCCTCTTCTCAGATTTTTGTCGATCAGTTTAATTTACAAAATCTTTTAAAATACATATCTTTTTAAAATAATTTTGTTGACTGATGCCAGAAACCTAAAGAAATGTCAAACACGTTAGAAATTAGTCATTCCTTTCTCATGACTTGAAAAAGCAACATTGGCATTTTAACAGAGGTTTGTAAATGGTATTGAATCGTGTACATTTGCTTTGTGGAAGTTAGTACCCGGTCACCGTACTAATTCAGAGAAAGGATAAGAATAACGACGTAACAAAATAAATATAACTAAATTAAAAGGAAGGTAAAACAATACAAGTCAGTTTACATAAATGAAACCAGCAAATATAACCTCGTAGTCCTGAATACTTTATTCAGACAGAGGCAGACACGTGTGTATAGTTACATCACTGGTTTCCTGTAGAACCTTCAGAGCTTGGGCAGACACAGAGAAGAACATGTTGTGTTCCAAAACTGAAAGAAGCCTTAAATTACTTTGAGGATCTGAAACCAATTAGGTCTTTTTTTGTGTGTCTATTAATATGTGTGAGTGTATAATTTGAGTTACGGCTGAAGACTGTTCGTGTCTATCTAGATAGAGACACAGAACATGCACAGAGAGAGCTGAGATATATCCGCACGTTGGTAATGTAAAACAATGCTCCCAGACAATGCGAAGTAAACGGAGTCTGTGCTAATAAGGCGTAGAGGTTGGCACGCCAATATTGAAATCTTGACCGCGAAGATCAGCTTTGTGTGTTACCTAGCGAAGACACAAAAGCACACACACGTTATTCCTTCAATTGCTGCGTGTAAGGGTGGGGGCAAATAAATGCCGCGCCGACAGGATAAGATGCCCCTGTCTGCGAGAGAAAAGGGAGGTGTAACAAGAGGCACCAGCAGCAGAGCGGGCTGGAAATCGCTGTCGTGTGGTTGCTATTAGCAACAAATCAGCTGAACAGCTTGCGAGCTCTAAGCACCTAGCAGGGAGGTGGCAAGGAAAGCGCCGGGAATAGAGAGGCCACCGCTTGTTGGGCTCACTGGAGTCACCTAGAGAGCACGGAGAAGGGGACTACGCCTGGGAACCCCGCGAGGCAGCTGCCAAGGGAGGGGAGGAAGGTACTCCTACGACTGGCCCCGTGTTACTGGGTGCACACACTTCCAAGAAAGGAAAAGCCAATCCACTTAAAGACAGACAAGATGGCAGATCCCCTCACTGCATAAGTGGATTGTATACCTTCCTGCATGGGAGCTGTGGTCACAGTCAACGCAAAGGAGATACGACTTCAGTGCTTACAATGTGAGGTTATCTATCCGCCCCTCAGGGCACAGAGGGCAAAGTTATATACACCCCACTCCGAGGATAAAGAGTGAAGTTATATATATCCCTCCCTACCCATGTCAGGAGGGTGAGGTATTATACACCCCTCTCTGAGCACGGAAGGTGGGTTGCATACACGCCTCTCCATTTGTAGAGGGTGACTTGTACACACCTTTCAGAGCACAGAGTGGGAGGTTATCTATTCCCCTTCCAGTGTCCGTAGGGGATGGCATACTTAATCCTGTTAGGATCAGGTTATAGACACCCTTCTCCGTACGTATGTGATTAGGTTATATGCAGCCCTCTTCATACTCGTTTGTCATCGCATTTCCGTGTCCTTACAACAACCTCTTCCCCCCCCCCCCCAGGGTGACCCACTGCGAAAATGCAACTCTGTATTTCCGCGCCCGGCGATTGAGGCCCCAAGGCTCAGCCACAAACTGGGTCACCTGGGAATTTCCCAAACTGCCACCTATGTGCAATCAAAACCCCTAATGACTTAATTCCAGCACGAGCTGCGGCCTCACTAGCACCAAAAACCACCCCTTGCTAGAAAGCAGACGTCCTCCTCACCCACTCGCATGCACAGTCCAAGAGCAGCAGAAATAATGTTACCAAGAGAATTATTTTATTTTAAGAAGAAACACATCTGAGCCGAGGGAGTTGCTTTATGTTTGCTTGCTGAGGCTACACGAGAGGCAGAGATTGTATTGGATAGGTTTCAACAGGCGCCCTGATGACATTTTTCTCTGATCATTCGAACATCTCCACCTGAAAGCAAGTCCTACGTTCTGTCAGTCTCTGAGGCCTCCACTGCAGCAGCAGCTTCAGAGATTGTGTATTCTCTTTTCTAGTCGATCAAAAAGTGCATGGGTAGAGAAGGTTCCTGGCGATCATTTTCACCGATTCAGAATTGAAGAGTTAAAAATGTCAGTGCTGAGGAAAATGTCAATGATCGTTATTCTCAGCAAAAGGTCAGAACAAGACAGAAAGAGCATTTCCAACTAATCTGGGATTTGAGTCACTCTGTAATTTCACCACTGTCGCTGGGAAATAGCACCAGAGGAAACTTTTTAGGGGGTAGTTTTTATTTTCTTGTATTATTATTAGCTGTGCGATTTTAAATGCTTCTGTATCATCAAGGAGATTTCATTGAGCTTCTTTGTGCGAAATAGTCGCTACGGGGAAGCCACACTGCAGTGGAAAATGTAAATAGCATCAAGGTGGTCAGGGGGGAAAAGAATTTGCATTTTTTTTTACAGCGATCAAAAATACAGCCCTTTGTCTCTGTATCTGAGGTGCGATATTCAGCAACGTGCCATTAAAATACAAGCACCAAATGGCATCTACAGTCACCTTCGTTTATTGGGGGGAGGCCTGGATTTCTTCAAATGGCCCCTGCCTTACCTTTGGTCTGCTGGAGCTTTGTTTCCTATTTTTGCCGCTGGATGCAGGCAGAATTTGGAGGGACCTCCCTGTAAGCCAAATATTTCGCGTTCGAAGCAAGTCCCATGGAGAACTGAGACTGCTGGAGCTGCGGGGGTTGCTCTAAACCAGCCAATGATCATTGCCACCCCCCGCCCCACCCATTCACCTTGTGATCAGGAGTTCACTTTCCCTCAAAACAGGATCCTCTTTAGGGCTCCCAGTAGCATCGTAAGGAAACACGTGTGAGTGTGAGTGGGGACTCCGTGATTCACAGACTCTGGGACCTGCGTGTCAGTGGGTCACGGCTTCTCTGTCTGTGACTTGGTTGCATTGCACTAGTGTCCCGGCTTGGAGTTATGTGTGTGTGTGGACGGCGATCCGTGCCTGAGGGATTCGTGTCCTCCACACAGTGTCACCACAGGAGAACAGAAGAGGAGCAGCTTTTTCTTCTTTCCCTTCTCCAGCAATGCCCAGAGAAATATGGGGTTAGTTGATCTGCATAGCCTTGGTTGGAAAGAATGCTTCTTTCGCAGAATGAGCAGGGACCTGCAGCTGGGAATGGCTCTCGTTCTGGACATGGTTATAGCTGGCCAACATTGTTTATTTGCTAACGGTGGCCGCTGGGAATTATTGCTTGTATGGCAAATATCGCTGCTTTGGCAATGGCTGTTAATTTGCCCAGGATCGCTACTGCAATGGGTGCTTGCTTTGGGTACAGTTACCGGGGAGAAAGATGGCAACTGGCAATGGTTGATTCTTTGTTAAGGGATGAATTTGGCTGTGGCTGCTCGTTGGGCAAAGGGTTACAGCGGGCAGTGGTTGCTACGTGGCGACCGCTCATGATCGCAACTGGCAAACTGGCAATGATGATTTTCAAACTACTTGTAAAAAGGGTGGGTGCTTTTCTCTTGCTTTCGTTTCCCCGTTAGCTCTCCGGCTTGCGATGGCTGTGCAAGGAGCATGTGTCTTTCTGTGGCCTGGCGGCTGATCAGAAGAAACGTCAGGGCTCCCCGCAGCGTCTCCGCTTCCCGATTGCTCCGTCGCTCTCTGCCTTGTGCGCGGCCTGAAAATTCCCATTTGAATTTGGCGGTAGAGAAGTGGGAAGTTCACCCAGAGAGCGGAGCTGCGCAGGCGCAAGATGGCCTCTTCCCCGGGTATGAGCCGCCGCAGCGAGGAGCCTTGTACGCTTCAGTGGAGGCATTGAGCAAACCCGCAGCGGACGGAGTGGGTGGGGGGAATTTGCAGATGCCACATATTTTCTTTGACGCTCACTGCTCCAAATGAAGAAGCCAATGTGGTTATTTTCACATAACCGCGCGTTAATGCGGGAAAATAATACCCCCAGGTAACGGCAGGGCTGCATTTCACTCCCTGCACCCTCCAAAAAGCGCAAAACAATTCATTTTCGGCGCTTAACACCGCTAGTTTCGCTTCCTCCAAATTCGAGAAGGAAAATATGTGCCAGTCACCACATGGAGGTACGGGCATCAGTTTCAGTGCGATGTGCTGATGAGATAGAGAGAGAGAGAGAGAGAGAGAACTAAAAAAGGCGCCTGCTGCATGGCTCCTATTAACATCTGTAGCGAGGCACACAGGAACTGAAAGGAGAACGTCGTATCCCTAATTCGGTATCCAGGCTTAAGCACCAAAATCGCCTCCGTGGCTCTCTTCATGGTTTCAAGACATTTGCATGCTGCAGCCCAGCTTCAAAGCGATAGCACAGAATGCAAGTTTTCTTTCTTCTCTTCGAGAAACGAGCCCCAAATGTATTCGTGGGTCCTTTTTTTTAGCCACGCGTTTGACATTTTTAAATGCATACAATTAATCGGTGCATTAATAAATATAGGTATTCAAATCCAGTAAGCACTGAGATGACACCCGAGACTCTGGAAGGTGTTAGGGTTTGATCTTTTGTCTTTCTGTGACTCTTCTGTTTGGTTGCAGAAAAGGGAATGCAAGAAGCAAATCTGGAAAACTACGATATCAGAATTTGAATTCATACGGCACTAAAACAGCTGTCCCGTTGGGGTTTCCTGACATGGTAACGATTTTAAGATCGGAACACTTAATGTCTTCAGCCCCTTAGATACGCCTATAAATAATTGCAAAGGCATTCCTTGTATAGGACCTATTAAGAAAAGGCGAAGAAAAAGAAACTGCCTATACAGTACTAAAATAAAGGAAATCCGTTTCAAGTACCCAGAGTAGAAGCAAGGACATTAAAAATTAACAGCGGAAACAGGAAACGCTTATCTACGTAAACATTGTCTCAGAGTATTTTGACAATATCAAAATTAGGAAGGCAGAAGGTGCTTGCACGGAGGAAAACTATCAGAGTCCTGCCCAGGTAACTCACAGTGTAGGTGGCCTTTGCTTTTCTCTGTCTAGCTAGAAAACGGGAGCCCGTTGTACTGTACATGTGCATCTAGAAGCACCCGATCTTTGTGAATCTGTTTGGTGGTAAAGGTCGGAACTGCAAGAGCTCACTTGTGATGTTTTGAAAGGTAATAACCAGCTATATATTAGGAGAGGATACGTACAATAGATTCAGGGCCAGGGTCAATATGAAGGATCGCTTGCAAGTCATAGAGCTGTAAAAAAACTAGAGTGTTCACGCTTCCCCCTTCAGTATTAATCCGCGAGAGCCTTGCAAAGAGTCGTTGTGGCTTCTCACTGGAAATTCCTAACGAAACAGGTCGATTCTTTGGCAGAAGTGAGGGTGGGGAATGGAGTGACATGCTTGACAGTGTTGGAGAATGAAAGAAAGAAATTTACCTGCACTTTACATACATGTTTATCTTACGCTTAAATTTTCTCTGCCTTTGAATTTGAAACATCAGAGTCTCAATGCCCCCATTCATTTCCAAAGAACTGAAGAAAAGCTTCTTTGAACCAAGTTATCTAAAAAGATGCCTTTTTTCTCAGGCACCTTGGCATGTGAATGAAAGAAGCTTCTTGCTCTCCTGTCTAATAACGTGACGCCAAAGGCTCCTTGGAGTTCACCTTGGAACTGCAATAAGCTACACGCTGATACTGGCCTATTGAAAGACAATGAAATGGGTTGTTTTAAGCATTACTTCGTAACTCAGGGGACACAATTCTGCCTGTGGGGAAAAAGTTCTTAAATACTTTTCAAAAGAGTGGATCGAGTGGGCCATTAAATTCGCATGCACCATTCTGGGTGGACACAAGTTATGCGTGGAGCAATTGTCAGCTGAACCGGAACGGAATTTTGGAGCAACGAGCAATGAAAAACGTAGTGTTCCTATGCATACAAAATAAACCTGCCTTAAACTTTATCCACGTATAGGATAGATTTGATTGATGAACATGTTTTTACAGCAAATGCAGTTGGACATCGCACACTTTGGCTTATTTTCCCGATAAAAATAATCTTTAAGATGAATCCGAGTATGAGGAATTTCTTGTATTATCACATTAAATGTCCATTTCATCTTCACGGGCTATAAAGAACCATTTAAAGACTTACCCATTCTTCCCCTGACAACAGTGCATTTTACTTGCTAAGACAATCTCGTGAAACCAGGAGAATGATTGAACTGCTTTGATGTAAGCATCAAGATGCTATCTTGTATTTTTTCCCAAATAAATGTAGCAATATATGTGCATTACAGTAACAAAACAGCACGTAGCAAAACATTTTCTAGTGTAGAACAGACGTACTACATCTCCGTTAGATCGTTAGAGGGGCGTATCATTTTTAGAAGGACTGGATGAAGTGAAGTCCAGTGTACCATATAAATTTTATAAGTTCTGAAGGGAACTATGCACCTCACATTTCATTGCACTTATTCTTGACGGAAAGGTTGTGTATACCAATATTAACTCCGTTTTTATTGCAACATTTATCATTATTGAACTGGCTCCAAAATAAAGAAGCTTAGTTTGATTTATGTGCAATCCAGTGTTTTGGGCTCAATGCCGGCCTTTGTTGTGAATTAATTCATATTTTATATAGGATAGGGAACCAGGCCAAGACAATTCTCCGTGCTATTGAACTATCTTTAGTTTTAAAAAATGTTTTGTTCCATTGAAGTTTTTAAAAAGGTAATCTAGAGATGGAGAGACACAGTCTCTACTCCCCCTAGCCCCACCATTCCTAAAGTGTGGGTAGGACGGATATGAAGAAAAATAAATCTCCTTTGTCAACATTTGAGAATTAACTACTTAGTCCCAAGAACTATTCAGGTGAAATAAAGAACTCTGCTTGTTTACTATGCATGCATCTGAAATAAATCAGCACTCTTCAGACAATTGTGTTGTTTTCATTCTATGGTGACCTGTTCTATTTACCGAAACCTGTCACACACACACACACACAGAGTATTTCAGTAACAACACTCTATTTGTCCTTTCATATCACATGATTAACAAAGCTTATTTGCTATTTATTGAATGAAGTATCCCTTTTATTTGTTTGATCAATTATAAATGAAAGATATTCCTGTATATAAAACTGAACGTTTTAACTGCTGAAATGGAACTGTACATGTTTACTACAGGAAAAAATATCAAATCTCGTTTAACAAGACATTATACATCAATAATCCCTGTGGTGGATTTGCAGTCACCTGATCTATAAAAACAAGCAGGACAAGTAACAGCAATTTATATGCAAAAGTAATGATTTAATGACTATAAGCAAGACAAAGCAATAGAATTGTGCTTCTGTTGCAGACTGGAGACAATGAAATGTTTAACTACAATTTTCCCGTACAAACATGAAACAATATCCATATAGAATAAACACCCTCACAAATGTATAAATGGTGGGTGATGAACACACATGAAGTTCGACCAAAGCAAAGCACAAACTGAAAAGTGTTCGGGGCTATTCATATTTTAAGTTAAAAGTGTTCCTTCTAGTTCAAAAATAAGACCTTTGGAAGCCTCTGATAAAATGCTCCTATTGGCAGAACATTAAAGAGGAGGCGTTCTCCACAGTTTATTGGAAATATTAAAGTACCTGTTAAATGTTAATGAAGTTAGTACTGTACCATATACATATATATTAAAACAAATTTAGATAAAATGCCTTCATCCAGCAACCTGCTGGTTCCTTAAAATTTATACCACATATTTTATGGCTTCTATAATGATTCCATGTGCTTTTAAAAAACACAATTCCATCACACCAAATAATAAAACTAACCAAACAGGTAAATCACTTCCATGTTCCTTAATTTTTCTTCACTGCACCATTTAAACTATTAGTATAGTTGGGTAAAAGTAAAAATATATCACTTGAAACAAGATAAAGCCCATAAAATCCTATTAAGATTGCCAATTGCTTTCACGTTAACAGAGATTTGTGATAGCTCTCAAAGACTGAAGCTTTCACACACATACAAAGTCTTCTCTGCAATATCAGCAAAATTCAAACAGGTGGCATCTGCAAGGGTCGAACCAGTTTGGAAATTTAACAACCATATCATGAGTGCATGAAACACAATATTTTCTTTATAGTATTTATAAATATATCATACAATACTGTTTCCTGTTATGTCATATACCAATATGGCATTGTACAACAAGCATAATGCCATCTGATTCTTACAAAAGCGAATCATTTAAACAAAGTCAGTAAATAAAACGGTAATACCCGCTTTTAGGCATACAAATTGTAAAACTGAAGTTTACTTTCATTTTGATCGGTTCTGCGCAGCAACAGAAAAGTAAGGATGCAACATAAGAATCAAAATGGCTAATACGCAAGAAATAGTTATTCACAGTGACATGGCTACATATATGCATTATTCTATGCATATTCTTTCCGTTTTGTTGCATTTCAAGATGAAAAAGCAGTTGCTTTCTACAGGTTCACAAAACAGCATAATAACAATAACAATTGAAGAGAATGTAATGTAGGAGTTAGTCTGGATTAACAAACTACATCCCAAGGTTTATATCCACTTCCGGAGCTTCCCACGTCTAAATGATGGGGACAGAAATCACTCCACCTCTTTCCTAACACATCATGGTATACTTCTGTTTGCTTCCCAGTCCTTTGAAAATAATTCTTTACAGAACAATCTTTCGTTGTAATTAACGTCCATATAAACAGTCACCTAGTCCATCTTTCATAGCCAAGTTCGGTGTCACTACAAAAGAAAGCGATTTGGACGATAGTCACGTGTATTAGCATCTATAAAGCTGTAATGGCATGAAGAGATCTATATAAATCAGGGTTTTCGGCAGTCTCATTGAGGTGTCAGCCCGACGAAGTTGCTGAAGAGCCATTTATTGATGTTTTCCGCGCTCTGTTGGTAAAGGAGGATTGGTGGTTACTGGTGGGGCTGCTGCTGGTTCCATTCATAGTACTAGAGATATGAGGAAATTGAGGATGGGGAGACTGCACTGGAGTGCTGGGGCTGGGCAAACAAGATGAAGTAGAGGGGATGCCTCCTGCTGGGCTGCTTGCCTTGTCACTCCCAGAGTCACTTTCTAATTCTCCGCTATTATTTAAGCCTTCTCTCTGGTGGCTGATCTTCATTCTTTTGCAAGTCGGTCGAACTCGATACTTCAGAGGAAGAGGTCCATTCTGCAAAACAAAGAGAAGGCACTATAAGCACACTCTCTGCACCAGTAAAGATTACAGCGTGAGAAGAGGAACGGCAGGTATTTACCCTTCTCCAAGTGTAAATATAGGCAATATCCATTAGTGTATAGTAGTCCTTCAAAGGTTCCTCTTCATACATCACATCGATCTATTTTTAAGACATTAACCCTTCAATTAATAAGTATCAGAATAGAATAACTTAAAGCATAATATATTTTTCTTCCAGGGAAAAGTGATCTGAAAGCAATATTATCAATGGCACTTCAAAACCTTTTACTCCAAAACTGCCTGGCAAAGGAGAACTTTTGATACGTACTATTTATCTGGCATATATGAAAAGAGTATTTAATTTTTTTAAAAGTCTATGCAAAATAAATTCCTCAGTATTTAGAGGGCAGAAATACATTTGAAAAAATTACAGCACAAACACAAATGCTTCTGTGGGATTTTAAAGTATTTTCTTATTTCTTACAAAATATTACATTATACATTTTAAATATGGTTAGTTCTTATTATTTTCTGGTTCTGAGTTAAACAACTAATTAGAAACCCACTTTAAAATAAAATAAATAAACAACAATACAGCTAACCAGCTCTGGAAGGTTTAGAATAAAAGGACTGTTAAACAAAACAAAACAAAACAAAAAAATATCCAGGTACCTGAAAAGTATTAGGTATGTCCATTTTACTTCGGAGAAACTTTCTTAGATGCATCACTGTCATTGCTGCTGGGCAGCGTAAATATCTTTTGTCATTCACCTAACAGTATATTTGGAAAAAGTCAGTCCATGTACTGAGAACAAACAGCACATTTTAACTGTTTAATTTAGGATGACACAGTATAATTGAATAAAAGCATACAAACTTTATAAAACGACCAACTACAGTTTTAAGATTGCTATTGAGAATTCCTTATGAATAAAATTGGAAATAGGCACTAAATACTAAAAAAAATTGCAGAGCAAAATCAAATACTATATAAGTAATTGTATATGTAAGGGGGCCGAAACAGATGAAACATCTCTACTAATAATATTTTTAAAAAGTGATTATATTTTTAAAATTCAAATGGTCTTTCTTCTAATAAAGGACATTTAAAAAATAAAAGTAAACTACTTCAGTTTCCATTTTAAAAGTATTAACTCAGCTTCTATTTTGTCTACCAAAGTAATTTCTTTCTATCTATAACAGTAAGAGGTTGCAAACCTCTGTTTAATATCTTTTTATGGGGGTTGTTTCTTCTGGCAGATAGATGTAATTATTTATTTAGCTCACCCACCAAACTGTCCAAAAAGTAATTTTTGTTTTTCTGTCTAAGCTTTTGTCTCGAGTAAAGATAGATTATTTACCTCATCCTTTGATTTCTCTCTCTCTTTATTTCCTTTCCGTTCCAATCTGGAGAAAACAATGAAACAATTACAACAAATAATAGATAGAGCTGTTAATATTGATAAACATAAAATATTGCCCACAGAACTTGCCTATTCTGGTCAAAGAATTCAATGGATAAGCTTATTATCTCGTCATCTGTTATAATTCTTTTGTCTTCGTCTGCAACTTCTCCCCTGTCTTCATTAGAGCCATTGGCAGCTGCACAGAAATTTCCACAATAGTTTATATTTTTAAATTAAAATCAGACAGAATGGCAATTCTCAGTAACAGGGAAAACCTCAATACTAAGATAATGTATTAGTATTTAAGTAGCCATTATTATATCTTTAATCAGAAACCTGAATCTAGGGTGTCTTAAATGTATTTATGGTTAAATAATTTGTAAATTAAAGAGAAAATATGAAGATGTTTTAGCTAAAGTATAAGGTCCAGTCTGTGTTATTTTTACCAAAGGTTTAATAAACTAGAAAGTTTTACCATCAGCTGATGGATGAGCTGCATAAAAATCTCTTCTCCTTTTCATTTCATCTGGATGGGAAAGCATATATATTTCATTTAGTTTACTCTGTACTAGAGGTAAAAAAGCAGCATAGTAGTTATGTATTGTTATTTGATTTAACTACTTACTTTTGAAAAGGCCTGGTACTAGTTTGTACACAATATCTTGGAGAGTTTTATCTGACCTAAAAAAACAACAACCCCAAAACACAAATAAGCAAATGCAGCAGCACTTGAATAAGTTGCAGCTCTTCATTTACAATCAATCCCGTAGCAATGAGGGATCATCTACAAAAATAAAATGCTCAGCTATATTAAAATTAACCCACAAGACTTTACAAACAAATTGACGTTATTAAAATACATTTTAACTCTTTTGCAATTTATCTGACTGAAAATATTTTCTGTCCACTAGCAATCTATCTCGTACAGTGTTCACTCAGTCTGAATGAAGGCCTTTTAAAAACCTATAACCACCAACCAAAATGAGCAGATAAACATCACAAAGGAGCAATGAAGGATCCTGCTGAAGGATGAGGACTTTTTTTTAAAGTTTAACTTTTCCTTTTAAGTTTCATAAATATTTTTGATGTTTCTGAAGAACAGTTAAGAGGTTGCACTGCAGGATGTCTGTGTGAAATGGAACATGGAGATGCAAAAAATGGGATTGTGATAAATAAGGAGAGGGAAAAGGACATTGTTCAAGCGGCTAGTGTATTACAAAAAATACAAAAACTTTCTGTCTCGCATCCAGTCAAGTCTTCGATTTCAATCCGTGACAAGACTCCAAAGAGAAGCACATAGGCAAACGTTAGCATGTAAATTGACAACTCCTCTCAGATTTAAATTGTAGATGAAGAGATAACATCAAAATATTCACAGCTATACCCCTTTTATAAAGTAAAATTACACTTTTCTCCTACCTTATATTCAAAAGCGGTCTGGTTTTGTGAACTTGGACATCACATATAGGACAATACTTGCTTGTCTCCAAGTAACGTACGATACACGTCTTACAGACTATAAGTAAAAACACGTAAGGCTTTTAGTAATATTATTAGGTAATACTCAAATATGGACAGAGGTGCGATTTTTACACTATGCAAGCTAATAAATGGTCCACTGTCAGAAATGCGCTGCTTAAGCTAAACAAGTTCTCTAATTAGCTGCAATTAACGTGAAACTGAGACGCTCGGTGTGTATATAGATATATAGATATACACACTACGTTAACAAAGACTAAGGCTTTTGTCAAATGAAATGTGAACAAATCATCTTTCGCACAAATCTGCATATTGGATGTTCTAGCTAATAGCTCCGTTTTTCCGGTTGCACGGGAAAGGTGCGAAGCAGCACAGGGACAATGCGAAGAGCCTTACTGTACTTACAGGAGTGTAGACACTCTATGATGGTTGTTGCATCAATGAAGTACCCGCCACAGAGCACACACATGAGATGGGGGTTTAGCTCGGTTATTTTGATTCTGGTTGTTCGGTGCATTTTTGCTTAAGAAAAGGCGGCTCTGAAAGACACACACAGAGGACCATTGACTAGGGGACGAGCTCAGTGTCCCAGGGACAGAGATCCCGCGTTTCCCCACCCACGCTGAAGTTGCATCCCCAAAAGGCAGGGAAATATGGAAGGAGACCGGAGGGGGAGAAGTGGCCAGACAGGGAATTGCGGGAGGGCGCGATGCCCGGGTGACACAGCCCAGGGAAATGTCCCGGCCAGAGGTGCCTGCAGCCCCGCGTTGGGGGCCGGGGTCCAAGCCCTCTGCCAGCTCCGGGAGGGCGAGCCTGCTGCACAGCACCTACCCGCTCCCCCGCGGGTTCTGCGGTTACTCGCTGGCCCAGATCCCCTCGGCGCGGCTGGAGCCCGCAGCCCGGGGTGCGGAGGGAGCCGGGTCCCCTCTCCGTGGGGCGGGCCGGGCACGGGGCTGCAGGGGAGCCACACAAAGGGGAACCGGCGTCTCCCGCTGCGCCCGCCCTGGCATTTCCGGAGAGCCAGGGGTGGGGATGGGGGACACGCACCTCGGAGCTGCTCCGGCCGGCCCCGTGGGCTGCCCGCTGCCCACCCGGCCGGGGCTGGGGTCCGGGCGGCGGCCGCTCCCCCCTCGCGCCGCGCTCGGTGCAGGCTCGGGACTGCTCAGCTATCCGAGGGGGTTGCTATAGCAACTTACACTTACACTTGGCATCCTGCCACCGCTGGGAACACACGAGAGCCAGGCGGGGGGGAGCCGGGGAGAGGATGCGGGCCGGGGGAAGCCGGGCCGGGGAGGGGGCGCGGCCCGGCCAGGCTGCGGGTGTCTGCGAAGCGGCGCCGGGCAGAGCCTGGGCCTGAAGGAACCTAGGCTGGGGCTAGGGTGCAGCTGCGGGAGGTGGTGTCCGGCGCGGAGGGGGCTGGTGGAGCCGGGCTCAGCAGAGCGGCCGCACGATCCCGCAGGGTGCAAAGGGAGCGGAGCCGGATTTGGAAGGGAAGGATGGGGGTGGGGGTGGGGGCTGAAAGCGGAGCTGGTGGTGGGAGGGGTCTCGGGCGGCCAGAGAGCTGCGCCGAGCCGGTGTTGGGGTCTTAGACTAGTGGAGGCAAATGCAAGAGGCTCCTCCCGAGTCTCGGCCATTTCGGATCCTCTCAGGGGCCTCTATCCACGTCGACTCGGTGCAAGGAGCTTGTCTGAGACCGTTCCTCTTCCTCTCTGCTCCCTCCCTCTCCCAGCCCAGCCCAGCCGAACCGCATTCCCAGGCAGATCCCCCTAGCTCGCCAGCTGTAGACTTCGCCCCAGCTCCCTGCGATCGCATTACCGAGATGTTTATTTAACTGGGTCTCGTTTTAACGCTTTTTGGGATCTAAAATGAAATTCTCCCGCGGCTCGGACAGGAACGGTGCAAAGTTTTGCTAAGGTGAAAAGAGATTTGCAATAAGGGGGTGAGGTGTCCGTTTGGGAGGAAGCCGGTGTGCAAATCTTAGACTGTTTGAACAAATCACCTTTTGAGCAATAAAAGCTACTTTAAACAGTGCGGGAGTGACAATATGCAAAGAACCACGTGACCCGACCATTCCTAAAGCTAAATCAACACCTTGTCAACGCTGTGCAGCGACAGGAGTGAAAAACAAATGTCATTTTCCCAACCCGCAGCCTACAAACCCCCATCGGCTGCAACAACACTAACAAAAATCATATATAGGAAAGAATAAGAGGGAAAAGAATAAACTCCAAGGAGGAAAAAAAAATCGCCAGCTGCGCCAATTGTACAGTAAATTATTTGCTTTCAACTAGAACCTGAACAGTGTGACATAACAATGCTGCTCAAATGCATGCCAGTCACCTCCCCATTCCAGTGCTCCCACTCCACGGACCAAGTTTCCTGATCTCACCCTTCCTGGGACAAAGTCTAGAAGCTACCCTCGACTGAAATGTCTGAGTTTATGAAACTCACTGTTAGTGCTTGAGATTCTCCCCAGATCCTCGCAAGCTTCGATACCAAGCAGTGAAACCCAACGATACCAACCAGGTTCCGAAACGCTGTGAATGTCAGTCAAACTGGCCAGGTGAGGGATACAACATTTCTGAGAAAGTGTCCACAGCGCCCACGAGCGACCTGAGCAAGAAAACTTCACTTGCTGCTACATGTGACTCTCTGAACGAGCTACGTACAGTAGACAAACTCTCCAATATGAAATGATTGCGAGCCATGAGCAAAGGGCTATGGTGAGGTGATATCCCCAAGGCTGAGTGTGGCACCGCGCAGGGAGTCAAGACACAAATGTCACTGTATTCTGATTCCAAAGATCGCCTCAACAGTCTCCAACCTGCCACTCTTTTTTATTGATATCGACAGCATGTTTTTGTACGAGAGGATAAATGCAAGGCGGCTTTACTTCAGTCTCTGAAGTATATTACTGCAATGCCATTGACCTGGGGTACATTACTCAAATATGAATAGGCTGCTGCTTTCACTGTTCTGTGTTTTATTTGTTAAACCCAACACCGTGTAAATCATACACATCTATATTGCAAAATAAACCGTGGCAGAGGTCACATAGGACGGTTGGTTTAGAATTCTTCCCAAGCCCTGATATACCAGGGCAGCCCTTCAAAAGATATTAACACATGTTTTATTTCACGCAAGCGTAGCCTCTTCCTAAATGGAGAATTTAATTCAACCGTGATCCTTGTTTAGTCGCAGCATCCCCTACCGCATATTATTTATAGCCTAAAGTTAACTCTTTTTCTGCTAATCGCATACTATGAGCTGTCTTTGAAATCTGTGATGTCATGCAGCAAACTGAATCAAACACCCAAATACTCACTACAAGTCACCTGGTACACACACACTTCTCTAGATGTGTGTGTCCATTATACACACACACTATATATTTTACTACAGCAAAACCTGACCATCATATTTTGGTTAGAGGAAAATCCTTTCAGGTTTTTCTACTGGTATTAACGTTAAGAATCCATAGACTCACCACAGCCAACACAAACTGTCCCTTAACATGAATATATATATATAGTTACACACACAACCAAAAAAACCTCAACTAAATGTAACAGTACATGATGGTAAAACTTGCTAGCGGTAAACAGTGACAGCCAACTGACTGTTTAGAGGCCTTACATGGGTTATGTCAAAATGAAGAAAAACAGAAGCACGTTCTTGTGGTTATAATCAGCTAGACTATGAAAAAAATCTGAGTGCAATAAACTATCTAATTCGGTTTTCCAGGTGTGTAACAAAGTATACCTAAAATATAGGTAACTTCATTCAGACGGTTTTGCGTACTTTGCACCTATATCCACTCGAAGAACTGGCTGTTCAGTAATAACAAGCCTGTCATCTAAAGCCTTATTATCTTTAGGAATAAGAGCCACTTTTACTATGAATACTATTATTGTCCCTTCACTAAAGAATGTCCACATATGTTTTAAAGGAGCTGTAAGGATAGTATTTTCCCAAAGAACGTCTTTGCACAGCATATTGTAGTAAAAGAAAGAACTGAAGAATGGCAGCAGAGGGTAAAAATCCCCCAGCCTTTAAAATCAGGCTCATAAATTTAACTACTTGAAGTACCCAATCAGTCTACCTAAATAAACTAACATGTGAATTTGTAGGTATCGCCATGATCTGGTATAGATCAATAGTTTGTATCTCTGGTAAATTGCCACAAAAGTCTGTCTTAGTTTACGGGATGTATTGTAAATAGCGCCTCTAAGCATTTTTAGTGGATTACATTTCCAGAATCTCTCTAATCTTTAAGAGTCCTGTAAAATAAAGAAACACTGGCTACTATAAACTATGCAGAAAACTATTGAATGCTATACTTGGCGTTGGGTATATATGTCTACATTTTCCTAAACTTTATGGAGAGCGGGGTACGACGCTTAGTTTTTAGATTCTGGAAAATGACGATTTTCCTTTTATATAAATTGATTTTTTCTGCTTCTCTTTTCTTGTTTACTTCCAAATATTAACAATAAATGGCTAGGAAAGCGCCAAGTTGTGTATTGTCAAGGCCACACAAAATTACATAAACATATACAATCAACTTTCTAGTGCCACCCATAAACAGCACGAGGAGTAAATCCACGGCACCTTAAAGACTTTACCAAGAAGTTCATGTTAATTTACCCTTCCCGGGCTTAGAAGGAAAATACCAGTTAAAGAAAAAAAAGTCATTCAAAAAAACCCATTATGTCCTGCAGTCACACCATCTTCGCTATGGTAAATCTGCACACCCAATTTTCAAGGATCACAGTCAAAGTGATTTCTTCACAAAAAGTTATTTTTCAACTTTGGTCTCCCCTGTCCCCCCTCAACAGGTACAAGCCCAGAAACTTTAGCATTTTAAGCACAAATGCAAACGGAGGCATTGGAAACAACTGGGAACCGCCATCTTACAAGCCATCAAATTTCACAGAAGTGTTTGTCCAACTTAAGTTAATAACATTTTCTTTGCGATCCCCCCCGGTCTAACAACCCCCCCAGCAGGATCACTACCCCCCAGTGGCCCTATCTCTATAAAATGGGTGCAGTATTTCACACTTTAAACCCCCCCAAGCATATTTCTTTCGGAGAGGACTGAAATCTCTTGACCTAGGCAGCTCCAGATTTCATGAACCGTCCCCGTTTAATCAAAATCTGCCTTTAAACAAAGGGCGCTGAGGCCGGGCTGGAAACAGGGACTGGAAATATAAATATTCTCCTAGGGGGCCATGTGCACAGAAACATTTTAGGGGGCAGCTGGGGAAAGAAAGGAACTAAAATTTGCAAATGTGGGTGCGTAACGAAAGTGAGTGCACAGGCTGCTGCTGCTGCTGTGTGAGTCTGTGTGTGTGTGTGTGTGTGGTTGGAGCAGCCTGTCAGCGCTTTTCGCATACGGAGAGCTTGGGGGACACCTAGGCTCCCCTTTGCAGCCCCCAAACCGGCCTAAACCCGCCGCCAAGCCCCCTCCGCCCCCCGTCCTTGGCAAGGAGACACCTCGCTTTATACATACCCAGAAAAAGGAGCCGGTGGGTGATGATCGGAGCGGCCAAAAAAGACAATGAAAGTTAAAAGTCGTTCAGCAGAAAATGAATGTGAGCCAAGCGGCCATCTTGAAATGAACTGCAGACGCTGTCAATTGCAATAAGCTTATTGCTGCTGCTGCTGCTGCTCTCAGCTCATGTTAGTTACAAAACAACCGGGTTTTCTCCTCTCCTCCACCGACCCTTCTCACTCCCTCTGTCTCTCTCCCTCTGAGTCTGGTTTTTGGGTGGCTGAGGAGCTGGGAGTTTAAAATCTTTCTAATCCGGATGGGTTCTGTCTCCACCAGCCCATTGTCTCCCCCTCGGCCCCCTGCTCTGCCTCTTGGTCTCCTTTTTATTATTATTATTTCATAGTTGTTGGTGGGGAAACAGGGAAGGGAGGGCGGCGGAGGGAAAAAATGCAACGCTGAAGGCACACAGTGGAAACTGACACCGTCCCCAAAATGGCTCAGAGTTCGCCCGCCCCGCCAGCATCACGTGGGGCTCCTCATTCCTTAAGGGTGGCCTGGGAATTAGTGTCGGTGTAGTCGGAGCCCGTCAGCCTCCCCATGACCCAATCCCACAACTCAGCCGCCACCTCCCCCTCCTCGCACGCCACCCCCTCCCCCTTCCACTCCACACACACTCTGCCTGTTCCTCCTCCTCCCCCTACCCTGCACAGACACAGACCCTGCCTATTCCTCCTTTTCCCCGCTGCACACACGCTGCCCCGGCCCCCCCTCTACTCACATTCCCCACTTCTCCGCTTCCCTCCGCACTACACACTTTGCCTTTTCCTCCTCTCCCTCCACACCCCTTCGATCCCTCTTCTTCTCCCCCGCTGGCTACAGACACTGCGAGCCCTGCTACCCCTCCTTCCATTCACACACACTCCCCGCTCTGCACACACGGTCCATGCCTCCTCTCGACACACACCGCCTCCGTCCTCCTCCTCGCCCCACATCTACACACGCCAGCTGCCTCCTCCTCTGCCCACCTTTCCTGCCCCATCTCTGCACAGCTAAGGGCTGTACACACCCAGAGCTGCCTCTTCCCCACGCTCTGCCCACATCCCCTTCTATCCCACCGCCGCGCTCACCACGCGGGCTCTCCTCACTGCTCCACACACACGGTGCCCATTCTTCCCCCTCCACTCCACGCATCTCCTCCAGTCCTTGCCCGCACTCTGTGCGACTGCCCGGGAGTTCCCCCACTGAGCACACGCATCCCCCCCCATCCCTCGACACATAACACTTGCCCCCCTCGATGCACACACACAATTCCCTGCCTCCTGCCCCCACTCTGCACATCCTGCTCCTGTCCCTCTTCCATCTGCAAACAGTCCCACGGCTGCCTTTCCACACTGCTATTCACACACCGCCTGCGTCCTGCCACCATCAGCCTCCGCTCCTCTATTTCACCTTCCTTCCCCTCTACACTCAGCACAGATCCCCCGCCTCTGCACATACCCTCTGCCCCCTTCCAGACACACATTCCACCCCGCCCCACACACACCACCTTCCCGGGCCCGCCTTTCCCCCAGACTCTTACCCCTTCCTCACTCTCTTCTATACATACGCGTCGGTCTCCGTTTTCATCCATACCCTTGTTCCCTCTGCATCCTCCACCCCCAGCATACCCATCCTGCTCCTCACTGCATCCTCCACACGCCCTGCCACCTCCTGCCACCCCCACTCCCGCCACATGTACCCTGTCCCCAATGCATCCTGCGCGCACGCCTGGCTCCCTCCTACCCCCCGGGCATATTCCTTCTTCCTCTCCCACCCTGACTGACTCGGCCCCTCCTATCGCTCCCCCAGGCACGGCGCTGCTTGCTGGGGCTGTGCCCATCTCCTGTTCCCCCGCGGGACACAGCCCCTGTGTGGACGGGAGGCTCCCTCGTGTTGGACACAGCACCACAGCGTAAAGCTGCCAAGGCTAAAGCTCCGCTCTCCGCCCGTTCCGGGGGCTTGCTCGCCAGAGGGGCTGCGATAGAGAATGTGGGTCCCTGAGGGAAGGTATCATACCAGGGAGTATTGACCGACGGGGGAGGGGAGTGGGCAAGGTCAGTCCCATCTTAACTTCCCCTCCTTTGACGTCCTAGGATCGCTGAAGAGCAATAAAACCCCCTGCCTGGCTCCGGAGCTTTAATGAAGGAGTGGCAGCGCTGTACCCAACAGCGGCAGTCCTCACCTGAGCGCCTCCGCGTTTTGCCCGAGTCAGGACTGCAGGAGCCAACCCCGCTTTTGCATTTAAACCGGTGTTTATTCTCTTCAGCAATTGAGTTCCCCCCGCCGGTTGATTAAAGACAGCGGCTGCGAGGAAGAGGATCAGTGGGAGAAGAGTTATGTATCAACACTGATTTCATACACAGGGTATAATTTCTGGAGGGACAAGCTTCCAGCTAGTAGGGCGGAAGGTGTGTGTGTGAAGAGGTTGTGGAGACAACGCAGGTCCCATTTCAGTTCCAACTCTACATCCGCACTGAAATAACAGAGGATGGACTTCTCAACGAGAGCAGACCTTGACCCCTTGCCTGCCTCTGTGGAGTGGTGCTTGCTCTGAGTTTTTAATGAGTAAATCCGGGGCAAGATCAACGACTGGCAGTTTTGCCTCCAACTGTAAAGTTTGAGTGAATTTTAATCTCACACCAGGTGCAACATCACTTAGAGTGAAGGATACAGCAATGGACGGACAACGGCATTACAATCTAACAAATTATATCGATAGAACCTTAACAGTATCGCACTGAACTAGTTTTTGCCTTTTGAACGATAATACTGTTCCTCCAAGGAAATGTCATTATAAAGGGAGCTGCTGTTTCCTCCCCTTGGGAACTTTTCATCCACAAAAATTGAGAGAAGAAATTAATCCATTTTATTATAACGTGTGGAAAAATGTCAGAAAAATAATATTTCAGAAGAAAGCACAAAGTAAAATAAAGTGAATATTTTAAAGACAAATCAATTATCTAGCCATCTAATGTAAGAATAGTTGTGATAAGAAAACAGGACTTTAACAAAGAACATAAATTGGACTGCACAGAAAGAGTAGTTACACTTACTAGAATACAGAATTTCAGATTCAAGAGCTGATACATAAGTAATAAGGTCTAAGAGTTTGTGACTACATGATATTTTAAAAAGAAGAAAATTGATTCATCATGTTCCCTACGAAGAAACTGTTAGGAGTCAGTGCACTTTTCTTCCTCTTGAACCCGGTGGATTGTCAATTTCCTTCGATCACATCTGAGATGCTCTTTCTAGGCTTTTTGCTGCATCTTTTAGTTTTCCAACTAAATCCTAAAAGACGGAGTACTTCATTTTAGAACATATTTTGCAACAAACTGGCTATTAATAGAGACAAATATACATTATTTTTAGATACTCAAAATGGGAATAGCAGCACTTGCCTCAGAGGACTTTTATATTTGATACAAATGTAAATGTCCATTAAAGCAATAACTTTTACTACACTTCAATGCTTCAAGTGTTCCACATATATTTGCAAAAAATAGCCTTTCACATGGATCCGTTACTAAAATAATAAAGTGCATTTTAAAATGAAGATTGTATCAACAGTGTATTCACAGTTAACATTAAAAGATACTTATCACAATAGCCATAGGCAAATTTCAAATATTTTGAAAATATTTAATGACAACTTTTATGCCAACACAATCCTGCAGTCAAAGCATGTCAAATTTAATTAACTCAGCAAAACCTAAACCTAACCAAAATATATCTTTGCAGGTAAAACAAAGTTTTTGGGAAACATTTCACTTGAGTTTAAAATTTGTAATAGGAATATCTTTGCATACCCCTACCCCCCCCCCCCCAGCCTTTCACAGTTTTTCCCTAATATTTTTCAGTATAACAGCCCTCCAACTACTTAATTACATGCTTAATTGCTAAGCAGAGATCAATGTATATTTCAATTCATTACTTCCTCTTTAGGTGCAATTAGCACCGATTAAAACTCTTCAGTTTATACACTTTAATCAATCATGCAGTGGTTATCCAAATACCATACCATTTTCTCCTTTATATTTTCTCTGTATCACAGGAGATTAAAGTTGTACAAAATTGATGGATTTCTTTTCAGATTAGCATTACATTAAGAAATGTTTTCCATCCGTTTCTAAAGCCATACCAACAAAAGAGTAATTCCCAGGTAACTAACTTCGTGTAGCTGGCAGCTTCACATCAGAAGTACAGATACAATAAAATATTTCATTTAATATGTTTTTACAAAAGGCATTCTTCCCAACCCCATATATTTTTTGAACTGTTTACAAACTTTGCAGTTGATTGACACCCAATCAAAATTCACAGCGCTGGAGTCAAATACAGAAACAGTGATGATATAAGAAAATACCTGCAACTGTTCCATAGTGCAACTAAAACTAACGTCAGGGTGTGATCTTGAGTCGCTGTTCTGAAGGAAAAGAATAACACCTGTTTAATTAAAACGTGTCCTGAGCCTGGAGTTGCCTTTTATCTACTTATACTGGGAAAAGTGATATACAGTACCTCCACATTTAAGGTCACCAAATAGGCAGGTCGATACGTTTTATGAAGTTGGTTGGTCTAAAGTGATAACGAAACACACACAAAAATCAGACATTACCACAGAGAAGGAAATCAAATCAAAGTTTCCTAATGTGGTAAGATTACCTTGATTTGATATTCCAGGCGCCAAGAAACATCGGTTACGTGCAGAGGACACCTGCCTATACTGAAAGATACAATGGTTATGTGTATCCTATCCTAGAAGTAAAGGTCAGTTCTTCAAGGCTTTTGGTAAACAAATGCTAACAAGTTTTTACGATTTTCTCAAATGATTGTTCAAAAGTTCACAACTTTATTTAAAGAAGAGAGTGTTAAATGGGGAAAGGAAAGTTCATATTTTGTTTAAAATTGTGTTCAAAAGTATTAAATACAATTGAACGATTTTTGTTACTTTAATCATTTAAATAGCTCATTATAATCCCCCCATAATATATTTGGGTTTTTTGTTTGCTTGTTTAAATAATATCTATAACTGAAAAATGATTTCTGTTGACAGAATAACCTACCTTCCCAATATGATTTCCAACGTATCTTTGTTTTTCTGAAAAAAGGAAAACATGTATTTGCCAACTTCTACTGAATGAATAATTATAAAAGGGAAATATAGTTTAAAATTGGCTTAAAACCTGATATTCGGTGCAAAATTGTTCTATTCTCTCTCTATCAAATTTACAGTCTTCTAGATATGTGCTAGAGAGAGAAAAACAGAAGTGTATTAGTCTTTGAATAGAAATTAGCAGTATAATTTAAAGTAACAGCCACTAGAAGAATAGGGTGGCTTCAAAATACCTTATAGTAGATTTGTCGGCTTTGTGTTTTCCAGCCTCCAGTATACAAGTTGCAGCTGCTGCATGACAATGTTTTAATACTGTTGGGTCAATATGTTTCAAGACTGGGTGATCTAAAATAAATGAATTACTGATGATATACTTGTTCCTGAAGCCTGAAAACAACTTAAAAGGGCGTCTCTTTCTTTTTAAAATGAACTGTTCTAAGAAGTTACAAAGTAAAATGTTTCATAATTTAGAGGGTGGCAGGAAACTAAATATGTAGGCAAGTTATTAAACCAGCACAAAAGACAGGTATTTTCATATTGTGAAAATCATTGCTAATACGTTAGTTTCAGTAATAACTTGGTACATGCATCTTCCCTCAATCCATTAAAAAGCTTACGTATCATAGGGAAACCCTTAACTTCCCATCACCCACCCGCAAGCATTTATCAGAGCCTTATCACCAGAGACATGGAATTAGAATCTGACCTCGATTATACCAGTATAAATTACTCCGGATTTACACCGGTATAACCGAGATCAGAATCCGGCTCATAAAATTTAAAAGAACATAAATACAAAGGTTTCACAAATTTTCTGAGTATATTAGCTCTTTTTCTCCTAATCGCCCCTTCCATCCATCCCCCACCCCCATTTTATTCAATTCATTTATGGAATTAAATTCAATGATCCAATTAAGAATAATGTCAATGATAAACTAATTGCACGGATTTGTTGGGATTGCCATAGGAAGAAACATCCCACAGGGAAAACAAAACAAAACAAACACAACTTTTGTTCGTGACCCAGGAGGACGCACGGACACAAATAGGCGGATGCCTTCGTTTTAATTGCTATATACATCACACAATTAAACACTCAAGCACTCGCGTTTAGTGTAAATACTCCTCCGAATAACAATTTACTTCGGAACTGTCTGCAGATTAAATTTCACCAAAAGACTGATTAACCCCTCCCCCAAGTAAATTCGAATTTTGTTCAACAATTACAGTTTTAGCTACAATCACCCCCCAAAGTGATTTGCATTTCCCAATAAACATTTTGGACTATATTGCAGTCACTAGCCGAATAATTAAAACAAATCCTGTTGTTCCATCCTACTGCTGTGCGAAGCTGCATGTCAAATGTCAACACACGATTACTTTGCATGTGCAATTACTGACCAGGCAACAGATTTTTATTACCTAAACTGCACTGAAAATAAATGGAGCTGGGAATTAAAAATACTGATAAGGGACATCAACTAAAGACTGGGACTGCAGCTGCCAAAACCAAACTGGACCCACTGCCACATACACATTTGACCCATGCCATCTTCATTTTAACCTCTCCCGTTGGCAAATATACGTAGCTTAACCTCCCTACAGAGCTGTTTCGAATAACCAGCCAGGACAAGAAGTGATAGTTACCCAACTGTCCAAAACATCCAAGCTCCTTTCATTTAACTGGAGCTTGCAATCTCTTTTAGGCCACAAGCGAGAAATGCACAGTTATTTCTGCAGTGAAATAACAAACATGGGGGAAGAACACTACGTGGGGAAGCGATTACATTGGTGTTTGTCTTGCTTGGTGCAGGTGGCATAGTATGCGTTACAGCACAGGGATCTAGGGGTCTGGCTCTAGCTACAATTAGCTGCAAACACAAGTCACAATAATGTAGCAGAAGATAAAAAATAGATCAATTTCCCTGTTTCTCTCCAGCGCCCAGAAAGACACTGCAGGTTCCTTTCCTCTCCTGGCTCTTACTCGAGAAGCAGCGCTTACCTAAAGCTACCTGGTCCGCCTGGGCGTTGAGCAGGCTCTGGAAAGCCGTCTGGAGCAGAACCCTGTAGGCGCTAGGAGAAAAGCAGCCAGAATCGGCTAGGATCTGCAAGCCGCTCTGCACATACTCCGACAGCTCCATTGTGAGCGCTGTGACCTTCGACACACAGCCCACGTGACACCAAGGCTCAGCTGATCTCACAGCTCCGGAGGAGCTAGAGTGGCGGCGGCTGCTTGTTACAGCCCAGCCCTAGAAAGCGAGAGGAGCTGCTGCTGCTGTTGGAAGCTAGGCACCCTTTCTGCCGAGCTAGACACCACACATAAGTGCTTTTGTATTTAACCCCCCCCTCCTGCTTTTCAATGTCCTCTATGTCTCCTTTGCCAGGGTAGTAGCAAAGCCATTTTCTAACTAAAAATAATAAAAATCTAATGGACATCCATGAATTTTACACACTTTTGGTGTTAACCCCCCCCCCGTTTTTTTTTGCAGTGTAAATACCACCACTGATTTATTTGTAGGGAACAGCCAAGGAAATTCCACGCGCACACTGTAAACTGGCTTTACCCTGGCTCTGAACTTTCAATAACTTTCCAGCCCCAGGGAATGCATTTTTTCTCCTCTTTTCTGCTATATATCTTACTATGGTTTACATTATCATTTGTGAAATGTATTACATGTTATTTACATCAATGTGCAGCTTCCAGACCTTTGTATGCCTCTCTTTCCTCTAGGAATTGCACAAATAAATTGCTGAATAACTCTACTGGTATACTGTAGATAGATGGACACTATGGAGAGAGGTCATTAGAATTGTCTACAACAATAATTATTGTTTATGTATTATTATATAATATTTTTTAAAAGCTGGAATGGTAGATGTATATTTTATATTTTGACCTGATACTTTCTCAAGTGCTGTGGAAATCTGAATCTGTCTGATTTAGTATTTGTTCTTCCATTATGCAATACAGTAACAGGCCCTGATCTTGCAAGCACTTATTCACATACTTAACTTTACATACTATTAGTCCCATGAGTATTTGTAGGATTGCGGCCTTAATGTTTCTCTTGTACATACAGACATTTTGTAATATGTATACCTATAAAATGAAAAAAACTGATATCAGTATAATGTTATGGTTGAGAGTTTACATACACAAAACTCAGAGAACTTTAGACCTAGATCCCCAAGGTTTTCTATTTAAATCAGTGGAGGTTAGGAGACTAAATACCTTTGTGGATTTAAGCCTTAATGCTATGATTCCCACTGCAAATATAACTCAGCTCTTTTTCATATATGTAGAATTTT
Organism: Emys orbicularis; assembly: GCF_028017835.1. Taxonomy (NCBI): domain Eukaryota; kingdom Metazoa; phylum Chordata; order Testudines; family Emydidae; genus Emys; species Emys orbicularis. The sequence goes on along the minus strand of NC_088684.1, from coordinate 262,105,991 downwards.
CTATTAATATATATGGCAATATAGTTATGCTTTAAATATAGGAACTATGTAATGTTGCTGTGGAAACACTATCCATGAATTTTGTGAGTAATTTGTGTGTTTAAAATCTCATCTGTAACATTCTATTACTGTACATTTGTATGTCTTTAAAAAAAATACAAAACAGAATTTTTGTGCATTTACTTGAGTTAGATCCAAATGATCACACATTGACACAAATACACTGTTTGCTTGAATGTGTAATTATTAAAATAAACACAAGTGATTGTATTTCAATGAGCATATTCAGATATATGCACATAGTTCGTGTTTATCTGGATTATTGCACTGTGGGCTCAGCCCTGCTCCTATCTGAAGTCAGTGGCAAATCTTCCAATGACTTCATTGTGTGAAGGATTTGGCCCTTGAAACAATAAGGAAAATGAGGTATTGCTGCACAACTATTTTAACTCATTAATACTTTTATTTCTTAATATTTTTTCAAATTTACTAAAGCATAACTTTTCAAATTAAATTGGTTTAGAGTAATATGAGTTTGAAAAAAGTGTAGCCTAAAAATTTCATAAACATGACAAACTTTTATCTGAAACTTGCTGGATGGAACTTTACCAAGCTTTCCCAGTAAGTCATATTTGGGTTAATGAACTGCCAGGAGAAATGTCAACCAAAATGGTAAGTTTTGCTAAGTTATAAGCAACCGAAATAGGGGCTTAGAATCAAAATGCTTCTTTAACTACAACTATATTATCACTATAGCAACACTATAATATGCATTCTCACATATAGAAAACACTGGTGTAGATAGATGCCACCTGAGAAATAGTATTATTTTGATTGATGACCATGTAAGCAATATGTTCCTGAGATACAAGGTGTTGACATAATATGTTATATAAGCACTTTATATTTTGTTTACTTGTTATTTAAATGCTGTGTTTTAAGATTAACAGGCTATAATAAGTAATAAGGCCCTTTGATGGCATGTATTTGTGAGTCAGCTAAGGACCAAATCATGTGATTGACTCTCATTTGACATCCTCATGTAAAAGGCCTTATCATGATAATATATGAATTCTGTTGCATAAAAATAAAATGACAATCCTTAAATAAAAAATAAAACAATTTAAAACATTTGTAGACATGATACTTGTCCTGCATATGTGAATGTTCTTAGCCATTCCATGTATAATCTAGCACTCCTTAATCAAGCAAAACTCCCACTAAAGTCAAGGAGAATTTTTCTTAAAGGGACACCATCAATTTAAAATCTAGGTAATTTTAAAATATGATTTAAAAGTATACACCTGCTCCTGAGTGTCCCTGTCTATTTTTGTGATTTTAAAATCACGTTTTCCTATTTTTAAAAAGATTTCTCTCTCCCCTGTTGCTATGTTAAAGACCTACACAAATGACAGGGGAAAGAGTGAAACTGTCTGTCTATACACATTGTGCTGCCAAATGCATAAAGTAAAAAAAAATAGAAAGAAAAATACTTTTCTCTAATTTCTTTCAGCTTTACTCATCCTACCTGTTATTTGTAAGAATAACAGGTAAAGAATATATATATTTAATATTAAATATTATAATTAAAATCAACACAATTATTACATAAATTGAGACTTCCATTTTGCTCATCTTCTGAAGTATGTTGCTATCACTTTTTGTTTGCAGGTTGATGACAGGGCTTTCAGCAGATTGGACAGATTGGGAAGCAGCACTGAAAAGACAGTTTTCATTGGGAGTTACGAGCACCATTTATAGTTATCAAGGTGATTAAACAATAGCATATTATCTTTAAAAACATTTACAATTTTCATATCGGTATCTATCTCTCTGTCTAGTGATAGCTGGATAGATAGATATCTAAAGGGCCTGATCCTGCAGTTAAAGCCAATGAGGGTTTTTCCTGAGTAAGAATTGCAGGATTAGGTTTTATAGGTTTAGAATTACTGTAGTTTTCCTTTCAAGAAGACAGTCTCATTGTGTAGACTTACTTAAGTAAATTCTTTAATGTTACTCTAACATACATTTTTATGTTTCTTAATTTAAAAAAGAAAAATAAATGGGCTAAGAGTCTGTATATGACTGTTCACATTGGCACAGCGTATAATGTAAATGGGTAAGAACAACAACATTTAGTTCCCATTTTTCTTGTACTATGGGCTGTCTTGTCAAGCTATTGTATAAACAGAGTTTGTGTACTTAGGGCCCAGTCACCTTCCTAATTAGGGGTGGGGGTAGCACCCAGTGACTGCAGGATCAGGCACTTAAAATATAATGTATTGTATACATACCATACTAGATATATACATACAAGATAATGCATTCATACTATTAGAAAATAAACATTAGAAATCTGCTATGCATTTTGAAACAATATTTCTGTTTTGACACATTGGCTGCAAAGTGAAAGTCACCGGAGTTATGATCTTTGAATCCCTTTGAAGACAGGGATCTTGATCAGTTTCCTTTTGCAATAGTGAAAGACCACAGAAAGAAGGGGAGAGAAAATAAGGCTATCTGTGCAGCTGTGTCATATAATAATAGTATATAGTGACTGTTTGACCCACATATGAAAGAGACTATATAAAATGGAGGAGAGAGGAGATAACATAAAATGGAGGCTAGGACAGAAATATGAACATAGAGTTACAGAGGAAAAGAGATCACAGCTATAAAATAAAGGATAACTACTCAAAGAAAGATTTTGAAATACACATAAATAGCACAAAAGCCTATTACAGAAATTCATACTCTAGAGTTTTCTTTAAATTTACAACATTTTGAAAACTAAATTATAATTAACAATGTATTTCCTTAAATGCCTGAAATTCATGAAAAGATTATACATTAGTTTAGTTTATCTTCATTGCAAAAATCATATTTTTAATTTAATCTGCCCCAATATCTCAGTCTTTTGTCTTTTCAGATAGAAGGTCAAGTTGATTCACAAATTTGTCAGGTTAATACAAGTGTTACTTTGTTGCTCTCGCATAGTGTGTAAAAACTCTATTGATTGTATTTTCCAAAAGAAAACTAAACTGATTATTAAAAACGGTACAAAGTAAATACATTAAGATTAGAACAATAACTAATCAGTCATACTAACTGCCACAACCCATTGTCTATTTTTTTCAGCTATAAAGAATTCATTAAAACTAACATTGCAATAATATTCAAAATTGAATGATAAATCATTTAGCATGCCTAGAATAGTTATTCATGAAGTGTACGAAGTTGGACCAAAATCATAGGCTCTAGGTTTGCATCTTGTCTTCTACGTAGTCTTCTCCAGTGGAAAAGAAGATGTGATAATCTAGGAAGATATCCTGCCATCGATATTATGCATAACCATTACAGACATCAATGAGAGTTTGATCCAGAGATTGACTGAATGGAATTTTGCCAGGGTAAGAAGTAAAGGATAGTGCTCATGATTATGTAACACTGAGTTTATTCAGCATGTACAAATAATTCTGATTTCAAAATACAGTTTAGGATCCTGCCCTTTTCTTTCGGGTAAGTAATGAGTTTTCCTTTTATAAAGCATATTTTATTGGAAAAAATACTTGAAACAGATTATAAGAGAAAAAGAAAAATGGTAAGGAATAATTAAATAGTAACCATGAAACATAACTTTCATTTGGTACATATCTAAAGAGAAACCCATGACAAATATAGGCCCTGTTTGCTTTCTTAGATCAATCACTGTTGTAATAACGATGATTGCAATGATAGACTAAAAGAACATACACACAAAAATGGCCCAGGAACATTTCTCCCATCTTCATTAGCAGAAAACAAAATACTGCCCTGAACCAAACCATGACCCATATTGTGCTGTTGATAAGGCTCTTGTAGGTATTTCTTTCATTAGGTATAAGTGTAGAACTAGTCATAATATATTTTCTAAAAATAATTTTGCAGCTTTTCTGGCAATTTTTGGATAAGTATTGAATCCTTGATCCAATACAATACATTGTCTGGTTGTAGAAAGGGCCTCTCCAACAAAACATGCCTAAAAGTGGCCCAGAGATAGTGCTGATCAATAATGTAACAAATCAATTTTTAAGTGAAATATATCAAAAATATTAAGGAGGTATTGTATACTTTCTGTAACCTCTGATGAAAACTATTGTAGTTTAGTTTATTTCTAATCATGTATTCAAAATTCCTTATTCCAGTTTTACAGTGAAAACTAATGTTTCCAGTTTTGTAAGCTTTCTGGATTAAGTGGGATTGGTGTTAAAAACAAAAATGAAAAAGAAGCATTATCTATTTGCTATTAATTGACTTCATTTTGACTTAGTCACAAATTACTTCTATTTGTCAAGGAATAAAGTTAAATTTAGATCTGTTTTTCCACTTTCCCTTAGCACATGGGAACAGTCCCATATGCCCAGATAACAAAAACCAAAAATCTTTATCACGGTCTATATTCTGCATATCTGAATTATCTACTTTTTAAAAGTTAACATCTTAGTCATTTGAATTTTTTTCTTTTAATACATATTCAGAAGCAGAAGTAGCCCGGGAAATTGCGCTCTTTCAAAGAATCAAAGCCAGTTCTGAATTATAACAATACAAGCAAGTGTTTTAAAGCATAAAGGTTCTACATTTGCCCCTCATTTTACTTAAAAATGTCAAATCCATTTAAACCAAATTTCACTATAAAATTGATTTGAGGCTGAGACCTCATATCTCTGTGCCACTTTTTGACATACCTTGTATACTCTTATGCCTGCTCTCCTATAAAAGGAGTTATTAATTAAAATAATGTAAGACTTATGTAGATGTTTTAGCAGGCACCATTATAATATATAGTATAATATAATACATCCCATATAATAGTAGTTCTGCCCTTTTATGAGTTTCAGCATCATTTTTAAGTCTTGCTAATAAAATGAATTACAATTTATTGTATTCTCAGCCTCCCACTTTCTCACACACAAACAAAGTAAGCTATGTAGACATTTGATATTTCTTCAAGATAAAATTCTAGCATATGTGACCAGATTTATGGAGATTTATAAATGAGGCCTATATAAAGGGTGCAAATCTTTAGCAGTGAACAGAGAAGCACAAAAAATAAAGCCTGCTGCTTCAGCAGAAATGCTGATTTCGTTTTATGTAAATTTTAGTCTTATATTGCAAGTAAACACCATTTGAAATACTGACAAAGTATGATACAAAATAAATCTTTCTGGGTTTTCATATTTTTATTCTGTATTTATGGACAACATACATTTAATTGCAGTAGACTTTAATATGAACATTTTTGCTACCATTCAAATCACAACGCTGAAATGATTTATAGAAATCTATAAGTTGTGTATATAATTTATGCTTCCCAAGAAGGGTTCAAACACAGACATGCATTCAGTACAGTGAGAAATTGTCCTCCACATTTAAATTTCCATATGCTTTAGTTTTACTGAAAAGAATCTCATTTTGCAAGTATTTTTGGAGAGCAAACCAAATACATTTTAAGACTTGTCAATGTTTTAAATCAGTCTTACTTTACCTGTTTATATCTCCTTGTTGCAAAGATCATAGCTTCACTGTTGGAAGCCTATACAGAGAATATTATGTTCAGTGATTATTATTGTCACCATGCATTCACATTAATACTAGGCAGCATATAGAAGAGCAAAAAAGGAGTAATTTTTGTAAGATGGCATTCAGCAAATGTGAGTTATAAAATAGATAAACCTCAAAAGAAATTAAGGGAACATGTTTTTAGATATCACTTTGTCTCCAGGTGCTTAATATCAGGCCACTAAAATCTGATTTAGCATGTGGCCAAATTGATAAAATCATTTTATGTTTATGTAACAAACAGAAAGTGTTTTTCTTAGCTCTGTATCTAGTTAGCTTCTTATCAAGGAAGATAGATACTCAAAATATAAACAGTTATCTATAATCTGACATTTACAGAGATTTTTCTATGGTAGTTTTACTTCTATTCACATGAAAGATTCAGCAATTGCAAGCAGCAAAAGTATTTGTATAAGAGCCACAAAGATAGTGTGTGGTCTGTAACAATGATAGGAAAGTAAAAACTGTAGTGGATGCCAGAATGAAACTATATTGTATTTTTGTAGAATTAAAAGTGTTGAAATTTGGAGGAAAGGAGGGGTTTAATTGAAAATGTTTGTTTTACAGATGGCCCAAAATGATGCTTAGATACCAAAACGATAGGCACTTTAGAAACAGCTAGGGTAGATAAATAAAATTCTGTGGTCCTCCTACAGCAAAATTTCCTGTTACAGTTAGTGGGGAATACCTGAGCAATTTTTAGAAAATGTAAGGATTTCAGATTATTTAAATCAGTGCAGCTTCCTTGAATTACTGGAGTTACAGTGATTTACAATAGTTGAAACGCTCATCCATATACATTATCTCAAAAGGGGTATCAGCTACCATAAAACATACTTGCATATCCCAAAGCAAATACAGTTCGAATAGTGCATTGATGTTTTCTTGAAATACTTACAGTAACCTGAGCATTGTGTTCAAAATTGGGCGAATTTATGTATGGTGTCAAATTATTTTGGTTTGATCATATCAGCAATTACATATTGCATTGATCACTTTTAATCATCTATGAAACTATAATAGTGTATGAAAGTTAATGTTGATAAGGAGTACTGACAACTTTGGAGCTCTATTTTGCTCCTATTGACTCAGTGGGGGAAGCATCAGGCCCTTGCATTGAAACAATTCTATACATCAAACAACTCACAGATTGTGTGAAGGAAATGTGTTAGATTTCTTACAGTTACATCACATATTTCAATTCCAATGCTTAGCATTTCTGACATAACTAGTGTGCTCATACAGTCAGATCCTGCAGACACTTAAGCAATTAAATCCAAGTCTATTCATGTGCTGAAAATGATGCCTGTGTTTAAGTGTTTGCAGGATCAGAGTCATAATTCTTAGATTAAAATACTACCCTATATAAACCAATATTTTCAGAGGGATATAGTCTAACAATTTATAACATCCTGATCTATTCTTAATTTTTTTGGCTCAATTCATAAACGAAGAAAGATGCCAATTAATAGAATTTTGAGCAGTAATCAGTAGGTATGTGGATTATCTCATTTTATGGCTACACATACTGGATCTGATCCTGCAACAATTACAAAAATAATCCTTAGACAAGTAGTACCATTGAAGTCAATGGAATTTTGCCAGGGTAAGGAGTAAAGGATAGTGCCCACTGATTATGTAACACTGAGTTTATTCAGCATGTACAAATAATTCTGATTTCAAAATACAGTTTAGGATCCTGCACATTATTAGATGACATATACATGATGGTCAACATGGGAAAGCAGAGAAGGATCTTTATGCTGATCCTAAATGTAATAATTTAGCAATGCCACATAAAAATACCAGTATTCATGTTCTCTCTGTTTCATGCAAGATTTATTTGTTTGTGAGAGAAAATTACAATGCTTGGTTGGTGAATTAGATCAATAAGCAGTGGGGTAGTGATAGGGGAAGGTTCTTTTACTCTTGGGGATTTTGGCATCCTAGCACCACATTTGAATCAATAGGAACCATCAGATACCCTAATCTTGCTGTACTAAATAGCATTAGGCCTGGGGTGATGGGAAAAAATGGAAGGAGAGTCTGGGAAATTGCTGTTTTTGTATGTTATTATACACTGTAGAATATGACGGTGTTGATACCTATGTGGATGTTACCTGCATATGAGCTTAACTATACGTACACTAATTATAATGTTCTCATAAAATTGGTATTAACACTTACTACAAAAAATATATGTTACATATAAGGCTTGATCCTGAAGTTCTTGTTCAGCAAACACTTCCATTGAATTTCAAAGAGAATGTTGCCTGAGAAGGGACTTCAAGATTTGGTCCATATTGTTGAAAATCTTTTTGCAGATTTGTCAGTATTCTGTCAAAATGAATACTAACAAGAGCCACAAAGCAAAAGAATGTTACTACACCAAAAACATAAATGTTAGGATCCTATCTTGCAGTTTCTTACATTAATTAATATAAAGCAATGTGGATGTAGTAGAGATGATGATAAAAAAGTAGAGCTAGATTTACAAAAGAATCCCAAGAATCCAAAGGATATTAAGGAATTTGAGGATCCTATAGTTTGGATATGAAGTGACTTTGAGGCGTGAGGGTGTATTTTTGTTTTATTTTGTTGTGTTTTGTTTTGTTTTATTGTACAGCTTGCTGACGATTTTTTAAAAATTAGTTCATCATTGAGATATAAGGCCTAAATCTGCATTGCTTGCACATCCCAAATTCCTACTGACTCCAGAGGGAGTTTTAGGTGAACACACATTGCAAGATCAGGATTTAGGAAACTGAGAAGTGGGGTTCTTCTAAAATAACACTGTCTTTTTCCACAATTTTTTTTTTTGGCTATAATTTTATTTAGTACAAGATCAAAATATATTTCTTTCAGTATTTGTCAATGTGCACATGTGAAGAGTTTGAAATAATAAACAGTGTTTTTATGCATATGGTATAATCAACAATTTTTAAATGCTATACCCTGAAAGTGTAGTTTATCTTATACATGAATATAAGTATAGAAAATATACCCTGAAAAGGTATAGTTTATCTTATACATGAAGAATTTTCTTATTTTAAAAATCATCTATCAGTTCTTTGTTTAAATGGGGAAATTATGTATTAGAAGCACCTTTTCTCTTGACAAAAGCTTTAATATCTTATGCTCTTTGTTCAAAATAAATATTAGATACTCCTTAATTCCAATATTTTCACACATATCACAGCATTGCAATGTCTTAAGCATATAGCAGCTGTATAAGATCAAGGTATATGTGCATTGACAGAGTAATTGACCTTCTCAGTCAGAAATCCTGTTCTCAATACCTACATGTAATGCACATCCATAGAGCCAAATCCTGAGGTTATTATGCAGTTTTTACTCAGGCAGGCTTCCGTTGAAGTCAATAAGAGGTTGCCTGAGTGAAAACTGAGCAACAGTGTCAAGATCTGACCCATAGCCTCTTGGCTGTCAATCTCTGGGTCCTCAGTTTGCCTGGCTACTACCCACTCACTAGTGAGTTGGATCTTTGCCCTAGAATATAGGTGCCAGGCAATAACAGTTTATGTAGTCAGCCTGTACAACAATGCAAATATGATTTCTTCAGCAGAAAGTGTGGGCAAAATATTCGGTAAAACTGGGCACTACATGTCTTCCTTCACTTATTACATTTTTTGACATGTATGTTGTTAGAAAAAGAGGTACTGGAACAAGGGAGGAAAGAAAACCATGCAATTACTGGTGCTTGATGGTTCCAAAAAGACAAATAGCTCTGGAAACCCAAGGAGGCCAGCTGAGAGGTGTCAAAATGTGCGTAACATGAGCAAACTGCAGAGCAGACAATGTCACCAAGGGGCTAACTGAACCACAAAGGAGTGAATCAAGCAGAGCTCCAGAAATGCACTGTGCATTGCCCTAAGAAGTGGGCAACACATGCCAAAGAGGCATACCCCTGAGTGGTCAGCACCAGAGTGTGTGGATGATGCCCTTTCATGTGGGGCAAAGGAAAACAAAAGATTCCCATGGTCTTGTGCCTGGGAAATGCCCATAGTTATGCTGAAAATAGTCGAATCAGAAAAGAGATGATTGTCTGTCACTAGTCTCATTCAGCCTGTGAATTGAAGTAGATCACTTGAAACGTCACGACCCTGCGTTTGTAAATGCCTAATTGCAAAGTGTAGGCAGGTAGAAGGAAGAAGATTATGATCCCTTTTGCAAGTGCCTGTCAAACTAATGCCCATAGGCCACACTTGTCCCTTGACCTTGTTAAACGTGGCCCACGTGCTGGAGGGAGTACAAGCAACTTTTCTGACACATTCCCTTCCCGTGTGCTTTTACTTCACTATGCTACTGTTGATAGTTTTCAAGAACATGGGAGTACAAGTGACTTCCTCATGTGTGCTTTAAAGCTAACAGAGCTACAGCAGCTAAAAAGCACATGGAGATGGAAAAGGAGCATCAGAATTAAAAATATTTTCCACTGCTTGTGCTCTGTGTTCATGTATTCAGTGAAAACACATGGGAAACAGAATAGGAAAGCAAGAGCAGAAATAAAAAAAGAAAGAGAGGACAGGAACAGGAAGAAAAGGAGAGAGAGACACAGCCAGAGAGGAGCAAGGAGGAAGAGGAACAAAAGAATGCTGATTCAGGAGACAAAGGAAAAGGAGAGTCTGAGTGCTAGAGGGAGACATATTGAATGAAAAATGAGGAAAACTAAGATAGACAAGTAAGAGAGAAAGCAGGAAAGGGAGAGGACAAGGACAGAAAGCCAGAAGAAAGCTATACATAGAACACGACAGCAGAAAAGGGTAAAACATCATAGGTGTGCATGGTTTTATTTTAGCTTTTAATGGTGTGGTTTGTGTGTGTGTTTTGTTTTTTACAAAGCTAGGACACTGGTGTTTTGGACATTCTCTATTGCTGTTCCCCCATTCTTTGGTCTCTAGCTACTGATTGTTTGTTTCTGCTGCTGCCTTCTGTCTCAGTCTATCTTCTGTCGTTCTCCCCCCCTCCCCCCTTCCTTCTCTGTCTCTCTTTCAATGACGGTGAATGGGAATGTAGTCCATTGGTGTGTGAACAGGGCAAAAATTTTCTCCAACCTGCAAGTAAGGATGTTGTTATTCTTTTAATATTTTCTCTGAGAAGGCACAGTTGAGACAGCTTGAAGCCCTCAGTGTAGATCTGAATTAGCATATGGGGTCAGTCTGACTTTTGCTCCATTCTAGGTAGGAGATATGGGCAAAGCCTTGATTTCAAGGAGCTTTACAAGGAATCAATGCTGAGAAATTTTGAACTTTAGCTGATGAAACTCAAGAAAAAGTGCTGAGGCAAAAAAAACAACAAAAAAGAAGAAGAAGTTGTTAAAGATAAACCTCTGTTAGCCTTACCTCTTAATTTCCCTGAATGTTTCGCCTTCTGTGTGTGCACCATTTAGACTGCAAACTTTTCCTGGCAAGGACTGCTATTTTTGTGCATTATATAGTTCTAAGCATGTTGTTGATGCTAAACAAAATAACAAAATTATTATTTATATATTTTATTATTAAAATGAATTTTGTCCTGAATAGAAAGTCCTTAGCTTTGAACCCCGGAGTAGTGACAAAGCAGGGAAGGGGCAGTGATGGGGCCAATGATCCATAGGCTGCACTGATTCTGGCAGTTTCCCCACCATGTGATATGGGGGCTGCTAGTGCCAAAGAAGTTATTCTGGTCCTTAGGCTGGAGTAGCAGTTGTAGAACCACATCACAGCCTAGGAGGCAGATTTCTTTTCCTGCTCCCAAGCACCTGGGCCAGTTATTCAGAGGGGATAGGAAGAGGATTTGAGCCATAGTAACAACTTTCTGCTAGAAAAATTGGATTCTGGGCATATGGATAAAAACAAACACATAGAGTTTATGTACAGTTTATGAGATTAACAGATTTGATTATGTAGCTGTTTCAGTCTATATTGTCATAAAATGACAGTACTTTACACAAATGAGGCAGAATTCAGAATATATTGTAATGGATCCAAGAGAGCTGTTCCTTTATAATACAGTTTAAGAAATAGATGGCTCACCAATATAGCTGAATACCTGTTTGACTCTAAAAGGCTCCTTTTATCAGGCAGATAATATGAATTTTCAAATGTAAAGACTTACAAAGTACCTATTTACCTAATCCATTATGTATTATACTCTGCTAGACAAATGTTATGAGCCAAATTCTCTGCTGGTATAAATGGTTCAGCTCCAGTGAAGTCTGTGGAGTTGTGCCAATTTGTGCCAGCAACGAATTTGGCTCCATCTCTTTAAAATCACCTGTTATGTATATTTTACAGATTAGTTACTTCAATTAACCAATCAATCAAATTGTATTGCTTATATTGGCCATTTTTGCAAATAAACAAGTTACATAAAATTGAAACAGAGTTAAGATAAAATAGTTAACTTAAAACATCAGTAAATGAAGAAAAAAACAGTACCCCAGAATTTAATTCATGCTGAGATCTAGGTTCATTAGTTAATGTCTATACAGCTCATTGAAGGTAAAAAGTGTTATATAAGTGCTAAGCAATATCCATATTATTATGGGAAGCTGGCTTCAACCTTATCTGTGAAGAGATGATGCTTCCAGAATTGTTTTGTAAATAGATGTTTTTATGTGGTAGACAGATGAATAAATAATATCTGATGCTGCATCAGTCATTCAGACAAAATTCCCTTTGACATCACTGGGAGATTTGCGTAAGGACTGCAGGATTGGGCTAATAACAATAATAACAACCAATATTTAGGCAACATGAAGGTTATGAGAATATTAACCAAAGGAAGGCATGGAAGGTTAAAACTGAAACTCTCAACTGCCCTATCTGTAATTTATCCTGTTATAAGTAGTTACTGCAGTGTCAAAACAAGGCAAGTCCAGGGCTACATTTCAGCCTTATTTTGAATTCTCTTACTTTTAAACATCATATCACAACATTAATATTATTTAAGCCTGGCATTTTGTTTTGGGGCATTAATATTACACCAGTACAGTGGTTTCCTATTTGATGGATTACAAAATGTGTTGGGTTTGGTCAGTATTTTATCACTGGTTATGAGAATAATCTCTTTGATTTGCCTCGCATAGCTATTAAATAGCTACAGAAAGATTGATTATGGTACTATAAAGTACTTCATCATTAATAATTGTAAGAGCCAGAATATAAACAGATTTCATGACTGTTCGCGTTCCTTATTAGAATATCTGGAAAAAAAGATCTGTGCACAAGTTTGCTGTTGAAATTTCTGGCAAAACTGATTTCTTTGGCTTTCCAGTGCTTCATATAGCAACGTGCTGTTATATCACCAGCACTGCAGTAATGAGGACTTAAGTCACAATCATATTAGTAGTAAGAGACAAACACTCAATAAAACAAAATACTGTAACGATTGGAAGAATATATATGTAGCACATAATGAGCGTGATCTTGTCCCTATTGGAGTTAATGAGATTTTTAGTTGTTGATTTCAGGGAGAACGTGATTAATCCCATCATGTGTGCTAATAAATTTAAATATTGAGCTTGATCTTTCACTTTTCATGTAGGCCAAACTCCTACTGAAGTCAGTGAGAGTGTTCCTGAATATGAAATGCAGGATTGGGCCCATTGCTGGTAACTTATAGCTGCTATACAGGCTTGCCTCTAGGAGTGCAGGCAGTGTCTGCACTTGGACTGCCAAATCAGATTGTGTCTGTGATCTATGTTCATTCTGCATGCTTGCTAGAATAATTTATTATGATACTGTACTTCCAAAGAATACATTCACTTCCAGACTCTCTATAGTAATACCATATGGTTGGTTCAAATAAACATTCCAAGCCAGTGCATTTTTCATCTTGAAAAAAAAAATGGCAATGCCAAAGCAGTTTTGTATTTATTCAGTACGGACTGTCATTCCATTTGACACCAGGTACAGAATTAATATATTTAAAAATAGTAATTACTCTCTAGGCCTTTGCATTGATTCCCATTTACTCTTACTTTTCATTTATTTTGTTGACCAGTGCCGTCAAAATGAGAGGATGACCTGCTCATAGTATTAATTCTCAAGGATTATTGCACTATTCTATATAAAACTTTATTGTTTATTTTTTCATATTTTGGATACAATGTGTCTGTTTTTATCTGAAGCAGAATCTGTTTATAGAACTCAGGTTGTTCTTGACATTATCTTCCTGATACAAAAATATATTGCTGCTGATGCACAAGCTTAACTAACAAAATAAATATTCAGTGTATGTCAATCTTTTGTGCACTATTAGAAATGTATTACTTTGTATGGCTGCAACATTTTGACTGACAGTTCATTTATTAATACTGCTTCTATAGAAAAAGCAAATGCAGCACCCTAAGGGTCTCAGGCAAAATGACCATCAAAGTCATGGGAATTTTGGCTGTGTAAAGACTGCAGGATTGTGCCTACAATGGGCCAGAATATGCTCTCAGTTACACTCCTGCAGCCCCCATTGACTTTTGACTCCAGTGAGGTAGCACCTGTTTAAATGACAAAAGATTTAGCCCCCATCTTTCTTTTTGATAGGGTGTTAATCTTCACTAGTTAGAATACAGGATATAGCACAAGACTCAATACTTTTATTTTTATTTAGTATAGCTTTTGATTAAAGTAATATCCTACATCTGATACAAATCAGTTAACACCCCACATTTCTGAGATACATTCATTCAAATTAAGCATTCATACTGGATAATCTCGGATAATCTTGTGCATATTCATGCTTTCTGAAATGGTTTTCCAGATAGATGGACTAATTACTTAGAAAAAGTGGTATCTATATGACAATGATTTTTATTCAAAACTAGCTTTGTTTGCTATTTCCATTTATAAGGAGTGGGAAAAGTTGGATATTTTACTTGACATCTGTTATAAAATGAGAAGCAAGACCTGCTCTCACTCCCAGTGGTGTAAGTGGAGGTTTGCCACTGACTTCAGTGGGAGCAGGAGTGGGTAATAGTAGTGAATTATGATGTCACATATAAAAAACACCAATGTGTACATAGTTTTAAAATAAAGGAACACCTACATTTTTGTATTTTATTGTAGTTTATGGATAACTGGCCAATGCGTATACAAAGTCTGTCTTTAGTTAAGAGAGGTTATTATGGTGTCCAGTTATAAAATTATTTTATATAAATGTTAGGGATGTCAATCGCAGTTAACTCAAGTGAATAACTCAAAACAAATTAATTACAAGTAATCACAGTTTTAATCACACTGTTAAAGAACAGTAGAATACCCATTGAAATTATTATAAATATTTTTGGATGATTTTCTGCATTTTCAAATATATTGATTTCAATTACAACACAGAATACAAAGTGTACAGTGCTCACTTTATATTATTTTTATTACAAATATTTGCACTGTAAAAAAGATAAACAAAAGAAATAATATTGTTCAATTCACCTCATACAAGTACTGTAGTGCAATATCTTTATCATAAAAGTGCAATTTACAAATGTAGATTTTTTTTGTTACATAACTGCACTAAAACAAAACCAGTGTAAAACTTTAGAGCTTACAAGTCCACTCAGTCCTACTTCTTGTTCAGCTAGTTGCTAAGACAAAAAAGTTTGTTTACATTTACGGGAGATAATGCTGCCCGCTTCTTATTTACAAGGTCACCTGAAAGTGAGAACAGGCATTCACATGGCACTTTTGTAGCTGGCGTTGCAAGGTATTTATGTGCCAGATATGCTAAACATTCGTATGCCCCTTCATGCTTCGGCCACTGTTCCAAAGGACATGCTTCCATGCTGATGATGGGTTCTGCTCCATACCTATCCAAAGCAGTGTGGAATGTAGAAAACACCCAAAAATATTTAAATAAATGGTATTCTATTATTGTTTAACAGTGCGATTAAAAATGCGATTGATCGCGAATATTTTTTTAACCTTGTGATTAATTTTTTAAATAATTTGACAGCCCTAATAAACTTTACTACATTATCTGCAGAATGTGGTGGTGAGGTTATTTGCAATGATGGAATAATTGGAATTGATATTAGATTTCTAAACAAATATATAAATGTGTGAAAAATGCTGAATTATTACCTGAAAATAGAGTTTCTTGATGCATTGTTCATATTCTTCTTAATTTTATCTTGGATTAAAGAAGAATGTTTTGTTCTGTAAGCTACTGGTCCAATTTGTTAAATTGTGATGTAGGTTTGCTTCTATTTGATATCAGTATTGTGTAGTTTATAGGAAAACTAAATAATCTCTGTTGCCACAATTGGAAGTTACTACTCTAAAACTGTAATATTATGCACAGTATATAAAAGCATTCTCTACCCAAAAATGTTATAGTGAGGTTACACACAAATTTTTATTAGAAATTATTATTACTCTCTCATAAATCTCTCAAAACATTCAACTTTTGGGCTGAAACTTGCTGTGGTTGATCTGGCCCCTGACACAGTAGCCCCTGTAATCAGTGGAAACTGACCCTTGTGCCATGTGATGGTATAATCTTTTCTAACCCAGACCAATGTCATGTGACTTGAGTAAAGAAATAAAGATTAGTTTCTCGTAATACTCCTGCGTGTCATACCTTTATTACAATCCCAAAGATGATTTTTTTAAAAAGAGTCAAATCAGTTTACCTGTTTTTGAGTTAGCTGAACATGATAAAATATACCTTTTAAAATACTATTAAATTTAAATCCTGCTCTCCTTACTTACATGAACTCAATGGGACTCTTCAGAAGTGTCATGCAAACCGGACTTGGCTCAGTCTGGTTGCCCTTGAAATCATGATGATGATGATCGATTTCCAGTGATCTGCTGTGCATCATTTATCTACTGTACCTTCTGCTGCTGAGATTTTGTTTAAAAGTCCTTTTTAATAGTGTTGCTTAATAATGATTCTTCTCTTCTTCCTAACTGTAAGACATATAAAAGAATGACAAGTAATGAGCATCATTTCTCTACA
Source organism: Emys orbicularis (assembly GCF_028017835.1). Taxonomy (NCBI): domain Eukaryota; kingdom Metazoa; phylum Chordata; order Testudines; family Emydidae; genus Emys; species Emys orbicularis. The sequence goes on along the minus strand of NC_088684.1, from coordinate 262,089,440 downwards.
TAGCATTCAAGGAAATAGATAATTATATACATTTGCTGATCCCAGAAAAGGGTTTTCTTACATGTGTTTTCTGTACATGACCACACAAACCTATAGTGTTATATAAATACTGAATAATAGAAAAAAATAAAATTATAATAAAGTGTTCTTGTATGAGAGTCCAATAATAAACCATTTCTGATTCAAGTTTCTTCCTGAAACATGTGGCTGGAGACATTCATGTTCCTCCCCACCTCAAATATTCCTTTCATGTAAGGCTCCTTTCATTGTGAAAGAGCACTGGGTTTCCCAACAGCTGATGGATAGATTTATGGAACTGACAATCCAGTTATTCTTGAAGAACCGGATAGATGCCTCAGAATGGATTAATACGTTATGGGTCGGATTGCGACTGGCCCTTACACAACTGCACTAGTATGATAGCATGCAAGGTCCAGAACCTGTGCCTGGGGGAGCCCAAGGATTGTTCTCTCTATGTGTTCCTGGGAGATGGGCATCACCTCACATGGAGCAAGGAGAAGGCAGGGTCATGGCTGTGTCTCCACTTTTGTACCACCCCAGGACCAGCAGGCTGTGCCATCTTAAAGGATGATGCAGTCTGCCCACTATACCCACTCATTTGTCTGCTTGGAGAGGGATTATGTCTCCTTTAGATTCCCCTCGTATGGTGTTCCATCTCCAGCAAGGGCAAGTGCATCCAAAGTTCATTGTTTGGTGGCATGTTGTTAAATATTCTTTTTTATATTATTAATTAAACATTGTATTCTTTCCTTGTTCCTGATCCTGCAGTCATTTCTCAGGCAAAATATCCATTGCCGTCAATGGGACTGAGAACTGCAGGATCAGGTCTTATCTTTTATTTCAGTTTAATACATTATTTTAACTGAATTTTAGAAGATCTGTGTTACAACAAAATCTAAAGACAATAACTGAAATGGTTTAGTACTTCAAAATGTTGTTTTGTTTTGGCTGGGTGCAATAAGACAACGAAGTCCCAGAATCTTCATACAGACGATATAATTGATTTATGAAACCTTGTCAAGCTTGCTCCCATTTAACTCAATGGCAAAATTCCCATTATCTTCAACAGCAGCAGGATTGGATCCAGAATTAGACCATTGCTGGCAGCAAAGAATTCCAATAGTTCTTAACAGTTATTTCTGGTACACAATCATTTGTGTCCTCTTCTTTGTGTGATACAATTGCATTTAAGATTGATGTGCAGTAGTAAAATTAAAGCAGCACAGAGTATGAGAAAAATGTGCAAATAATATTAAACATAAATTTCACTTTTGAAACTTGAATCTTTTATTAAAAGGCTATGCGATTATCTGTCGTAACTTTGGGACATGTCATGTTTTTAAAATAGTTGCTTTAGTGTTGCTGTGACCTTACATTAGAATAAACATATTTTGCTGTAATAGGCTGCAGCCTGACTTTACTCACACTGAAATCCATGGGGTCTTTCTTTCTTTCTTTCTTTCTTTCTTTCTTTCTTTCTTTCTTTCTTTCTTTCTTTCTTTCTTTCTTTCTTTCTTTCTTTCTTTCTTTCTTTCTGCCATTGAGCTGTATGGGAGGTATATCTGGTCTTTATTTAAGGGTATCTGATAGACTGTGATGTATTTTTGTTTCATATTATTATATTTATAACAATAGCTTGGTATTTTATTATTGTAATAATAATATATGTATCCAGTAATGTTAATGTGTAATTGTTATGTTTTATGTATAGCAGAGGTTCCTAAAAGAGCCCTTCCCAGTGACCCTCAAAGAGCTAGACTGCTGGTTCTGAGCCCTTGATGCACCTCAGCCAGGACATCTGTAGAAGGAAAGAGGAGCTGCCAGTAGAGGAGACTGTGTTATCAAATGAGCTGTGCTGAAAAAAAGCTTCCTCCTTCTTCCCCCTCCAAGAACAGCCACACTGCAGACTCAAGCCACCAGCCTCCCCACCACATGCCAGAGGCAAGGGAGTCCAAATAAAGGCCTTGTCCCCAGGCCAAGGAGATACTTTGAGGAGGGGAGAGGGAGAAAATAACCAGGGGATTGGTGAACAACCAATCAGTCACTGGAGCAAAGGAGCTGCCTAGAAGTCTGGCGGGAGGAAGCAGTGTGGGGCTGGGTGGGAGGAAGGAGCGTGATGTCTGAGGGAAGTAAGGAGACTGGTAACAGAGGAGAGGAAGTGTCCAGATGGGAGAAGGAGCACAGAGTTGGGAGGACCCAGGAAGCAGTCACTAGTGCACCCAAGGGAGGTAGGTGCGTGGGACCTGGGGAGAGAGCTAGAAAGTGGGATTGGGGTGGAGATGGAGGAAAGAACTAGTGTTTGGGAAGAGAGGCACTAGGCTGGAGGGGTCAAGCTAAGTTAAGAGGACAACAAACATATTGTGTGTGTGTAGTTTTGCATGTTGTGCAATCACAAATTGGAGCATGATTTGGCAGGGAGGTGGTCCAGAAGATGATTGTTCTAAGGAGTATCTTATGCTACGAACCAGTATGCATTGCTGCTACTTTGGACCTGCTGCTCCTGCTCTTGTTGAAATCAATGGGAGTTTTGCAATTGACTTCTTGGGAACAGGATCCATGCCTTTTATGTTTACAAGAGACTCAAAAGTAGCAAAAAGTACATTTGGTTCATTTGTAGTTTTTTATTAGTAAAGTAAAAAGTCTGTGAAATTCAGACCTTTTAATGTCCCTTCAGTTTAAATAGTTTTTAGAGGTAATTATTTTAAGAACAATTTCACAAGATGTTACCCGAGGCAAATCATATAAAATTAAAACAAAGAGTCTGTCAAATTCCAAGTCTGTCGGAAGTTTTAAAAATTTTAGCCTTCTAGAATTCCTGTGATTCATGATTTATTCTTGATATATGCCAGAAGGAAATATACGGCATTGAAATATATACAGAAATAAATGTAATTAAATTTAAATAATAATTGTAATTATTTGAAAGGAAGCACCATTTGATATCGATTTTAAATGTCATGTAAATCATAACCAGATTAACATGATTTTAAAAAAATCTGTACTTTGTAACAGAACAAGGCGTCTCTAAGCATTTTTAAATTATGAAATTTTGCATTCACCTAAAGCTTAGAATAGGAAGATGTGATAAAAATAAACAAGTAACAAAGACTAGAAGTTAGTGATTCATAGACTATATCTTCAAATAATGGACAAAAGTATAGTTACTAATCACTGAGGAACAGCTGCACTAGTTATTTGATAATTTCTTAAAAAATAAAATATAGATGAAAACTTCAAGATTTAAAAAAATACATGTTAAAAAAGTTATCAGTATATGCTAGTTATTTTAAGTCTCCTAGATGGTTTTATGGTTAGATACCTACAGTTTGCTCATATGAATGAATTATGTTCTTTTCTTTGCTGCTCTGTCTGGTAAATAGAAGTCTTGTTGTCAGATGTGGGGCCAGATTTTGTTCACCTTACGTATGTAGGTAGTCTCTTAACTTTAAAAAGTTGGACTTTTTGTGTAAGACAAACAGGATTTGGCTAGGGATTTCTGTGCTCTTTGTTAGGGCTTGATCCTGCGAACACATCCTTTCATGTATTTATACCTCCTCCTGTATTTTTCACTCCATGCATCTGATGAAGTGGGTTCTAGCCCACGAAAGCTTATGGCCAAATAAATTTGTTAGTCTCTAAGGTGCCACAAGGACTCCTCATTGTTTTTACCTATGTAAGTAGCTTTATTCAGATGACTAGCATCATGGAGCTCAATTGGACTACCTATCTGAGTGAAGATACTCAAGTGCTTAAGTATTTGCAGGACTGCATCATTAAAATGTCAGAAGACTTGTGTGTGACTCATACATCTACGCAAAGACAGTACAAATTTGAACTGAAAAGAAAATGTACTAAAGAGAATGTTTGTGATAGTTTAATCGATTATGTAACTATAAATGTATATACATTTCGAAACACATTTTATGTACATGTACCTTGTAATGATTGAATGTAGCTGCTAAATTTTATGTTTTAAAAATAGGAATTAAGTATTCATTCTAAAAATCCTTACAAATAGTAGTTACTGTGCATACTTGCAGCCAACCCAATTTTTAGTTGCACAAGCATAGTTCAGAATGGTAATCAATTTTCTCACTTGTATAACATAAAAATGAACAAAACATATTTTGCAAATGTCAAGTAAAGAAAATTCTCCTGGGCTGAGTCCTGCTGTGCCAGCTTTAGTTAAAAATGGGATTTATAATGGAAATGCTGACACAATCCTCTAGCTAGACTATTAAACTCAGATTTAATGAACACCAGTCTATGATCTTCATATTATTAATGTCAGTCACTTTACATTTAAGGCAAAAATTCTGCTTCCTTATTTATGCACATAATCCCATTCAAGTCAATAGAACCACCCACATGAGCAGGGTGAGCAGGACTTGACACAAAGTACAATGTTGGTTGTGATGAGTCTCCTTCTACTAAATGCACTATAAAGCTCTTGAATCTAGGACTCAATCCTGCAACGTTTACTCATCTGAATAAATCATATTTAGGCAAATAGTCCCATTGACTTCTCTCAGAGGAATAGGATTGCAGGATCAGATTGATTTCCCCCCTAAATTTATATTATATTACATGGGAATGAAAGGCTCAGTCTTGTAACCCTCCCTGACATGAGAACTTACACCAGTGAAAATTACTGAGTCAGGTTTCCAGGGCTGGGCTCCAAAACCTCTGTAAATGTAACTGAAATTATTGATAATAAATAAATGCTAAAATGATCAGTTCCTTTATACATCCCTCTTCCATTGTTTTTCACTTAGGGCAAATAGTAAGCATTATAGAAATACACTTAAAAATGTGGTGATATGTGTTTTATAATTAAGGGCCTACTTAGACTATGATATTGCAGAAATTGCAGATTCTGCAACATTCGGCTTAGTTCCATCTCAGTTTTGACAGCAGGAGCCCTGTGACATGCAAGGCTAACAGTGGGCGCCCCAGCCACTCTGGGGCTGAGAGCAGGAGCCCCTGCTGTCAGTCCCGGGCGGCTGCTGTCAGCCCTGGGCCCCCGCTATCAGCCCATAGCAGCTGTCAGCAGGAGCCCCCACTCTCAGCCCCAGGCAGCTGACAGCGGGAAACCCTGCTCTCAGCCCTGGGCGGCCAACAGCGGAAGCCCCCCGCTCTCGGAATACAGTATCGTGGAAAAGTAATAATGGACTTTATTACCACAAATAATAAGGTCCATTATTACTTTTCTGCAATTTTCCATGGCTTGTCCGCATCTCAGCCGCAATTTTTTGACAATCATCCCGCAGTTCAAGTAGGGCCTTATTTATAATATGGTACAGTTGAAGTCCCTGGGTGTTTTGTATCACTGAATAGTTTTATGCAAGGATATCTGTATATAAGTGTAATCTCACATCCATTCTCAGCAAAATTTAGCTAAATTCATGATATATTAAGCCACAACTGGAGGAAGAGGAAATGAGCAATTTTCCAATTTATGTAATTTAAGAGAAATATGGGTTGGGGAGTGGGTTAATGGCTATTGGCTGTATTAGATAAAAATACATCTACTAGACAGTGAAACTCTGTTAAAGGTGGAAGAAGCCCCAAAACATGAATTTTTCAATGTGTCTGTGGTTCTCTATGGCCATGTAGGACACAAGTGCTGGGTGTATTTTTGTTGAATGGGGCCCTTAGATTTATAGAAGATCATAAATATTATTATTTTCTGTATTGGTTTTATAGTAATGGGTTGTTCCAGCTTATATTGTTTGGCTTGAGATTTTAACGAATTTAACCAAATCATGTATTTAAAATATATAGAACAAATTCAGAAAACAAGAGCTGTTTTAGGGTTGCTTGCTTATCTTTTTGGGAGTGGAATGTTTTGATTGTACAATTGAATGGATTATTTTAATTGGAAAAAAAAAAGATTAAAGGTTTCCAGGTGCATAAACAGACACACATCTTTTCTGTAAACAGATTAGCAAATTATTTTTATATATTGCAAAGAAAGCAAAGTAAAATCTGTGAAAATCTGGAAATGCTGAATACATAAAGAAACCAATTGTTAAAACAATGTAAATGTTATTACAGTATTTTAAATACCAGTTAACTGTGTAATGGCAAAAATAGCAGGGCTATAACATTTAAGCCATATGTGGTCATATGTTTTTCATGTTTTGTATTTCCAATGAGGTAAAGTTTCTCCTGGACACTGATCGGAAGGTATGTAGTGTAGCAACCTGCAATGTGAGAAACAAAACAGTTAATTACAATCCTTTTTAGTTAACGTAAGGGACTGTGGAAAAAAGAAACAATTTTGGATTATGTTCTTTTGAAAGATTTGTGTTAAACATAAGTATCCCAGAGTGTGATACCGAGGAGCCTACACAATGACCGTGGCTAAATATGCCCTTTGTATTTTTTTTTATAAAACATTTTTGCTTTACTGAAGTTGAATTTCAGGTATGTAAACTAAGCACTCAGTTATATAATTCAAATAGGAACCTCAGGAAATTTAGAATTGACTTCATATAATGATAGAAAGAGGGGGAGGGAGACTAAGGGGCCCCTCCTGCAGCTATCGGGAGCTCCTGTGCAGTTGAGCAGGTGTGGGTCTACTGCACAAGGGAGGAAGTTGGCTGGATGCCAAGGGTCACACGGGGATGTACATCTCCTGCATGTCATGGAGCTGATTGAGCAGGGTCTCTGCATCACAGCATGTAAGGGGAGAGTGGGGAGGCTGGGCTTGAGCCGTGTCAGGGATCTGCCGCTCTGCGGATCCTGCCATTCTCCACCCCATAGGAGGGCTGTGCTAAGGGCTGCAGAATGTACTCTGCAGCCCTGGAGGTGCTTGGATGGGAAGATCCCTTTCCACTAGGCTTTGTACATTTCAATGCATGTTGTGGCTACTTGAGCTAGGTGCTGATGTCTGGATTTTAGCCCAAATGTATTAAGCAGCGGAGAACTGATATTTCCTATTCTTAAGCATTAAAGAATCTTAATAACCTTCTTTATTTTCATATGCATAAATTCTTCTTGGCTTACTGACATGAGTAGGCCTGTTGAAATCAGTCGAACGAATTGTGTGTGCAAAGTGAGAAGGATTTAGATCATTGTTACCTCTGTAATAGATTATAACAGGGACTAATAATGATAGTTAATAATTAATAACATTCCTCTGAAGTCCCCCATGGGAAAGTCAACAGAGATGAGAAGAAAGGACTATGGGCCATTATATAAAACACCCTTACCTTGGCTTGTTTGCCTGTGGACCTGCTCAGCTTCACTTAATGTCCAAGTGCTTTTAGGACTCTTAATATCTTGTACATTACATTCAGATTTTTAGACATTAGTATTATACCCCTCTTTCACCTTTTGTAATTATTTTAGCATATGATGCTACAAAATAGCACCAGCTAATTTCAAAGGGATTAGGATGAAACCTAAACATCACTCCAGTTCCCTTCCTATAGACATATTTTTATATTAAAGTCTAAGGCTCCAGGGTGTTCTGCAAGAGATTATCCAAAAAATGATAGCTCTTCTGTAGGAGCCATCAAAGCCTCAGCAGCAATTTGTAGTCACTAACTAGGTCCTCACATCTCTTATACTGTCATTGGATTATTGAGTAGCCTGGAAAGTAGTGAAGTATTGATTGCAAATATTTAGGGATGAAAAAGGAAATCTATTGTCTGTCTAAGGAATTTATAGTTCTTTCCCCCTTTTTAAAGTCATTTTCCTTTTGTTGTATTTATCTTATTATCCCCTCACTATTACATGCAGCAGGCTGATGTGTCCATTTTATGGCATCAGCAAGGTGGACAAATTGGTGCCTCACTCAGCTGGCATTGTAGAGAGGACAGACCTAGATGGACAAATAAAAGAAGAAGAAGAAAGAGATTAGAAAAGTCCTTTTTGCATCCAAATCATTTTGTATATAACATTCTAAAAAGCAAACTAGATTCCTTTGTATCTATATTTTTGTTAATTTGCTATGCACAAAAATTCATCCTGAATGTCTTGTCAAAGCAGATTTTGAATTCTGAAGATGGACTTAATTACACTGCAGTCTTTTCTTCTCCCACCCTAGTCCATACCTGCCTGCTCTCCTGGTTCTATTCACAGTACAGCTGCCAAAAAAGTCAATTCACTGTATCTAAATATCCATATAAACTGCTAATCCAACCACAGAACTACATTATGCCAAAGGGACAGGAAGACATATGTGGGAGAATTTTTAACATGTTGGTCCATTAGGGAGATATTTTAAAAGTCATTTTCGAAAAGAATAAAGAATGAAACAAGAAACAACAAAACAATTTCCCCCCAAATCCAGCAACCTACCTCTTGTTGTCCCTTTCCCTAGAAGTCCCTGTGCAACTACATTGGCACATGCAGGTGGTTTTCTGCATGGTTAGTTAGTTCTCTGCCTGGTACTTAAGCTGAAATCATTAACATGTGTCTTGTACATTACCTGAATGAAAGGCCAGTTCCCAGGTTATTATAGCCCATTTTTCCCTTTGCTCCTGCGCTTCCCTGTTTCGATTACAAATCCCCCTCCAGGCACAAAGCAAGCTGGACACCTAGGGTGCAGCTAAAGAGTTATTTGTTCGCTAGGTAGACATTAATGAATGACTGCAGTGCTGCCCTGAGCCTGGGGTTCCCCACTATTAAAAGTTTAATAGAAAGATCTGAGAAGCCAGGGGCCAAGAGAAGGAAGAGGGGGAGGCTGGACTGTGAGTAAATCAATAGGTACCTTGTCTGTTCTTTTGCCTTAGTGGAGACTCCACCATCCAAGAGGGCAGCAATACTGGGGCATTAAGAGAAGCTAATTCCCTCTGTATTCTCTCCTTTTGCCATCAATCCCACCAGAGGCTTCTAAAGCTGCAAAAATGGCACCGTTCCACTGGAAAAAAATCCAAGGAAGCAAAAATATGGTACTGCTGAAAATTGATCTTAATATTATACTTCCTCTAATTTTCAAATTCACTTTCCCTTTGCTCTTTTTCTCTTGGTTCTCTTTTTCCTTGTATCTTTATTTTCTTCCTTTCTTTTGTTGTCTGCACTCTTCTCTTTCTCTTTTTCTCTTTCTCCAGGACCAGTCACTAAAGACAGATAGATAGTGTGACGGGATCCCCGTGGTGCAGCTTGGAACTGTGAGACTGCTGTGCCCCCTTAACTCTCTCCAGCCTGGGCTGTCTCTCACAATGCCTTGCTAGTGACCAGCAGCAAACCCCTCCAGGCACTGTTATCACTCAGCACAACAGCATGTGGAGCCCCACACCCAGATAGATTGCATGAATGCGCCCAGAGCCACTCATGAATCACACTGAGAAAGGCATTCGAGCCAAATCCCCTCCAGCTCCCAGCACTGTATCCCAGGAATATACCATCTTGTACTGCTCAAGATGAATAGTGCGTATTATCGCCTAGGCCAACAAGGCCTAGGCCTACGGCGGCAAATTTGCAGGGGTGGCAAAATTGCTCGCGCCCCCTCCCCAACTCCGCCCCTTCCCCAAATCCCCAGCCTACCTCCTCCCCCAGGCACGCCGCGCTTCCCTCCTTCCACCTCCCTCCCAGGCTTGCTGCGTGAAAGCGCTGGGAGGGAGGGAGAAGCGAGTAGCGGCACGCTCAGAGGAGGCGGAGCAGAGGTGAGCTGGGGCCTGCAGGCGCGGGGAGTAACCTGGGGGGGGGGGCCAGGAACCGCTCCCCACCCCGGCTCACCTCTGCTCCACCGCCGCCATCCCCCGAGCGCGCCGCAACTCCCCTTCTCCCCCCTCCCTCCCAGGCTTGCCGCGCGAAAGCACTGGGAGGGAGGGAGGGAGGAGAAGTGAGTAGCGGCGTGCTCAGGGGATAGCGGAGGTGAGCTGGGGCCGGCGGGCGCAGGGAGTAACTCTTGGGGGGGCAGGGAACTGCTCCCTGCCCCAGCTCACCTACGCTCCACCGCCGCCATCCCCCGAGCGCGCCACAACTCCCCTTCTCCCCCCTCCCTCCCAGGCTTGCCATGGGGGGAGCGGAGGTGAGCTGGCGCGTGCGGAGGGGGGTGGGGGCGGCAATTTTTTGAGGGCCTAGGGGCGGCAAATTTGTTAATCCGCCACTGGGTTCACCACTTCATCAATGGAAAGTGGATATACAGCAGACTTTGGAAAACCTGAGCAGATTTGCCACACGCTTCATACAAACTCAGATAGATTTTAAGTGATATTAAGTGATAGGCAAAAAGTCAGAGTTAGTTACCAAAAGAAATAAAAGATAAGCACGCCGTCTAAACTCTCAAGCCTATTAGACTGGGCAGCAACTAGATTAAGCAGTTTTTAACACCCCACTGGATATTGCAGTCTTTAATATCCAGATTTGTCCCTTAAATCTAGGCCAGTGTCCTCTGTTTCAGTCTTCAGTCTTCTTCTCTGTCTTTGTTGCTTGTAGCATAGGTGGGGTCAGGAGAAAAGGCCCCACATGTGGCCACTGTCACAGTTGCCAACTTTCACGCGGTAAATAAGCACCCCGACTTTCACAATAAGCCAAAAATCAAGATAATCCCATTTCAAAATAAGGTCAAAACAAGCCAATCCCTAAGAACCCCAACACTCTATGTGACTAGATCTCCCCGGCCTGCAGTCTGGGACTGTGGTGGCCCCGCTGTGCACTCCTGACTCTCTCCCCCACTTACCCCTGCTTGCCCCCCCCCTTGCCTCTGCTTGCCAGGAGCCAATCAAAAAAAGAAGCAACAAGCTACAACAAGCTTGAAACGAGAGTCTAGCATCCACATACAATTTCCAGCCCAGTGAAGTTGGTGCATGAGGATCATTGCTTCAATCCTTGGCTTCAGCGAGGATGCTGGTGTTAGTGCGGTGATCTTGCCACTTGACGCGAAGGATCTTCCGGAGGCATCGTTGGTGATACCTCTCCAAACCCTTGAGGTGCTGTTGATAGGTCACTCTCACTCAATATTGAGAAGACTAAAGTGCTCTATCAACCTGCTTCAGGCCTTGCATATGACCCACCACAAATCACCATTGAGGGTCAGACTTTGGAGACAGTTGAGCACTTTTGCTACCTCAGTAGCCAACTTTCTCAAAATGCAAAAATCGACAGTGAGATCCATCACAGGATCCAGTGCACAAGTGCTTTCTTTGGAAAATTTCTCTGATGCATTTTCATGAACCGTGACCAATGGCAGGACACCAAGATCCAGGTGTATAAGACAATTGTTATTCCTACACTCCACTATGGATGCGATATACATATACGGATAGAGAAATGACTTTCAGCAGATCATAATCTTTCCCCTGATACCTTACAAGGCATGCTTTATATGCAAGATCACAATCATATGTAAATGAGGAATATGGGGGTTACAGAGTGCTCCCCCAAGGTCCCAAATGTCACAGATAGATACATTCAATTTTAAGACCCAGAAATTTATTTTTCATTCATTATCTCTTTATTTGCTCCAAGACAGAAGCACAGAAGAAGGAAATCATTTCTTTAGTCTTGTTACCTCACTGCCTAAATCTCTGTGCCTGTAGATCTAACTTAGAATGTCTCCACAAATCCCTACATATGTTAAGTCATCATAAAACAGGATTAATTTTAATTGCAAGAATCATAAGAAGGTAAAGTTGTTTTTTGTCCTCCATTTAATAGTTTTAAATAGAAATGCCTTCTGTTGTTACTCTGCACCCACCTCCCGTTTTTGTCCCCTATCCTTCCTACCACTGAGAAGACCATCAATCTCACTTTTATATATAGATATGCTTTGGGCCTCCATTTCCATAGCATCTGTACCTCACAGAAACATGAGAAGATGTTTGGATGCTATCTTCACATTGGTTTTATTCTGATGTTTTCATTCATTGGATTGGCAAGATGTATTTTCACCTCAGGTTCCTTGGCTTAAAGGGCCTATACTGACTTAATTAATTCAAATATATAGATCTGGATCACAGTTGCCAACTTTCACGTGGTAAATAAGCACCCCAACTTTCACAATAAACCAAAAATCAAGTTAATCCCATTTCAAAACAAGGCCAAAACAAGCCAAACCCTAAGAAACCCAACACTCTATGTGACTAGATCCCCCCGGCCTGCAGTCTGGGACTATGGTGGGCCGGCTGTGCACCCTTGACTCTCTCCTTCCCCTTGCCCCTGCTTGCAGGGAGCCGATCAAAAATAAATAAATAAATAAATAAAAAGAAGTAACAAGCTACAAGCCAAACAAGCCCAAAGCCAAGAACTAGCCAACAAGCAACTCACAAGCCAACTAAGCCAAAAACAAGCCCAACTTCTGTTTTTTCCCCGTGGGTTTGGCATGTCTTGTCTGGATCCCCTTTTCCTAGTCCAATAGACATTTGGTTTTTGACCCCTTTCCCAAATCACAAAGCAGAAGCAGGAATAGTCTCTTGCTTTTGTCTGGGCACTCTAAATACCTTTTAAAGAATCCTTTTGGGGAAGAAATTATGCTTCCTGAGTCACAGCATTTCTGCACTAACCATGGGAAGCAATATTTTCTTGCAGGTTCAGGCTATCAGATTTCATGCTGTCCTGGAGTTCACCAGGATCCCTCCAGTGTTACAAGTAACAACTGAGGTAGACAGTGATGGAAAGGAACTTCTTAGCACTGCTTCTCAGGGAGAGAGGATTCAGGCAGAATGATGCCAGGGCTAACCCCCGGTAGTTCAAGGTTCTTTTCATGATGGAAGATTAGATTAAATGAAAGTTTGGGCCCCCAGTTTTGACAACTGAACTCCATTATCAGAGAACTGTAGGCAACCCAGAAGGCCTAAAATATATGGAGTACTTATCTTAGTGTGGTTCTTTAGACTCTGTGTGTCAGATTATACAGAGACCTCCTTCGAAAACGCCTTTGATATGCAACGCAGGAACCACATAAGGATGTAAATGTGCCCATAAAGAAGCATTAACACCTGAATTTGATGTTAGTCTCCTCTCTTAAATTGCCTGATTAGGCAAAGGCCTCAGGAAAGGGCCCATCATGTTAATTAGACTTGCCATCTTAAATTCCCTGAGATTGTTGGCTGGATTACCAAAATTTTTGAGCTAGCAGAAAACACCTTTAAATAGATTTAAGACACTAGTTGGAAATGTCTGTAGTGAATAGGGCTATCTGCTTTTTCCCCTAATGCACTTAGCCATGTTGCTTAATTTTGACATAAAGATAGATCTAAAATTGATTAATCTGACCACCTGTCAAGGAAGTACTAGAGCTGAAGTAGATTCTTTTGGGAATTAGTTTATTAAGGATTTGGGAATCTATCTATAGACTCTTCAATCCACTGAGTCTTTTAGAATTTTTGGCAATGCTGAAATTAGTGGGGATGTTGTTTCTTGGACTACTAAGATTCAAATGTTGGGACACTTTGGATGAAGACCTGTCCTAAAACATGGTAAACATAGAAAAAAAACTGAATAGGACTCTTAAAATATGAGTAGGATTGATTAGCATCTATAACATTATATAACTGGACTCTTATGATTTGGCATGCATGATGTAAGTAATGTACAACCAAAATGGGAGATCACACAGCATTTGTGTCAGGCAGTCTATATTGAAGGATTCAGAGTAGCAGCCGTGTTAGTCTGTATCCGCAAAAAGAACAGGAGTACTTGTGGCACCTTAGAGACTAACAAATTTGTTAAACTAAATTTGTTAGTCTCTAAGGTGCCACAAGTACTCCTGTTCTTTTTATATTGAAGGATGTCACTTATAATGAGGGGAAATAGAGAGGAATGGTAGGGATGCTTATTTAACCACCCAACATATCCTGGCTCAACCAGACAGAAACCAACTAGCAACCCAATTTTAGAGGCTTTCCAGAAGGGAGATGTAGACGCTTATCCTGGACTAAATGCCAGGCAATCAACCTTTTAGGAAAAAGTGATTTTTCTCTTTATATTTTTAATTCACTTTGGGCTATCTATTGACAGGTACAATAAGGGAACAAATCCACTTATTTTCTTCAAATTGAGAGAAGATTTTAAAAGATGTATATGTTTGAATCTGCTTTAGAATTTGTCCTCCCAGCATTACCAATTTAAGAAAATCCTACTGTAAACTGTGATCTACTCCTAATGGGACTTCAGCACATGCGTAGGTGCTGTCCTGAATAAGCCTACTTTCCTGGATGCAGCCAATTTTTGGATATTGAACCTCAGAGTGCTGGACCACCGGGAACCTTAGAAAAGCTTTGCTGTCTCTGGGAGTGTAGAATCTAGGAATTTGTCTGCCTCCCTCTGTGTTCCATAAAACACTCAGTCAGTAATGGCTGCACTAAAGTTGAGTAGCATCAAACTCATTTATCTCAACAATATTCAGTATTAATTATATTTCAAGAGCTATTCAAGCTCCAGTAAGAAACTTAGTGATAATAGCAGTGTTGCAAATTTAGGATTTGTTGCAAACCACAAGAGATTCCCTTTTTAACTCCTTCTGAGTATATAAAATTCTTTGGTTTTATGGCAGTTTCTACTTACACATTGAGGCCCTTAATAGAAAAAAAGAAAAAGAAATAGAAAGAAACAGTGTTCCAGCCAAAAGGATAACAGATTTCAGCTTTATGATCTTTCTTTATTGAGCTCTGTGATGAGGTGTAGAAACAAAGACAGTGAGACATTTTCTTGGAAATAAGGGAATCTAGCAAAATAATTCTGGTACATTTGTCTTCAATACTACTTATAAACCTGAAGCCAAATTTATCTCAGGACTGGGGGGAGGAGGAGGAGAAGCAATTGGATTCTCAAAAAATAAAGCTTCCAAATATTAAACAGAAAAGAATAACATCTCCACTTTGCCTCTCAGAGTTCTGAAGCAATTTGTAGATCAAGAAATGATAAAAGTAGATGCAGTTCTACAAAACTGCAAAGACAAGGATTACCCTTTCTAAGGACTGTCAAACAGAATTGTGTGTGAGACATGTGGAAGCTACATCAGTGTAGCCATCACTGGCATGATACATACTTTTTGTACTAGTGACAATTTTTACTCCTCTTCACTTTTTTAAAATGCTTTTCTAAATTTGAGGAATTTCTTTTAGTGCTTGCGAAAGCTGCTAAATGGACAGTCCTAAAGACTGAAGTGCTCACATTATCCACAGGACAGATACATTACAAGGAGTGGCAATGCAAACTCCCTTTACTTTCTTACTATTGTGCCTCAGATGAGATCACGCCAAGAGTAAGCGGATAGTTCTCTCTCATTCAGTCCTTGGCCCCTCAGCTGAGATTGCTGCCCAGGCTGTGAATTATGGCCAGTAGTGGTGGTTGTTCTCTGATATTGACGCTTGACTATTAGGAAAGAACTGGGCTGAGACGACCAACTCAGTTCACATACTCTCTGTCATTGAATGGCTGTCACATGGTATCGACTGAGCCTTGTGATCCAGAACCATGCAGCTTACCCTATTTTCCCTTCCTATAAAAGATTCTGAACAATGATTGACTTCTGATGTTACTAAATACCCTGCGATTAGCAATAGCTAATAAAGACCCAATATGTATTAAATTATTTTCAAAATTCATGACTAACCAATGTTTATTTAAAATAATACAGATAAAAATACAGACTATGGATGCCATTCACAAATACATTTTACTAGGGAAATAAAAACCTTTTTCTCAGTCAAGAAAACCAGCTTGCTCTTTAATCCGCCTCAGTTTTGAATCCCTCTTTTGGAACCACACTTTTCTATGGTTTGTTGTTGGGAGCTCTGTACAAATAAAAGTTGGCTCATGGGATTCCCAGAGGGAAATCAGCCTTTGATTATTTTTTGTCATAGAAACATAGTAATTGCCACATTGGATTAGACCAGTGGCCTATCTAGTTCAGTATACTAGCACTAAGGATATGTCTATACTACCCCCCCAGATCGGCGGGCAGCGATCGATCCAGCAGGGGATTGACTTATCACATCTAGTCTAGACGCGATAAATCGACCCCTGAGCGCTCTCCCGTTGACTCCTGTACTCCACCGCCATGACAGGCGCAGGCAGAGTTGACAGGGAAGCAGCAGCAGTCGACTCACCGCAGTGAAGACACCGTGGTGAGTAGATCTAAGTACGTCGACTTCAGCTATGTTATTCACGTAGCTGAAGTTGAGTAACTTAGATCGATCCCCTCCCCCCAGTGTAGACCAGGCCTGAGAGTGTCCGGCACCAGATATTTCATGGTAAGGTGCAAGAAACCCTGTAGCATTAAGCTGTATCTCCGAGCTTCAACTCCAGAATAAGCAATTAATATGTTTTGGAAGACATGGACGTGGATGTTTCCACATTTGCAATGTCTAGAAGGCTGTTTAGCTGGGCTCTAGAATGGATGGCACCCTGAAAGCAGCTAGCTTTCAGAAAATGATGTATAGAATGATAAATTACTCTTTTAGGTCTGTACACATCTAAAGCAAATTGCAGAAAGGACGCTTCCCAAGAAAAAGTGTAGAAACTTAGTTAGTAATTTGGTAATTTTTTTTGTGTAATTGGGAGAGCCCTCTGACTTCCAGCCACCATACTGCTGAAATTACATGGGAAGCTTTTTCTCAGTTTTCTAGATCATAAAACTGCATTTTTTTGACGGAGGGCATAGGGTATAGGGTGTGTATAAGGTCCGTTTAAACAATACCCAATTCCTTCTCACTTTCTACATCATCCCTCTCTTACATGCAAGCACCAACACTCCAATCTTCTAACAGCTTATGTATATCCATTGAAATCAGTGGACTACCCATGTGTGTAAAGTAAAACATGTATGTAAACCAATGGGATCAAGGCTCAAAAGCACTCCCAAATTACTGATTAGTACCATGCTGGTTCTGAGGCTATCCTAGGCCTGAATTCAGTAAGTTACTTAGGCATATGCCTCACTTTAAGCACTTGGGTTGTCCCATGGAAGTCAATGAGAGTACTAGCACCTAAATTTAGGCACATGCTCAAGTATTTTACTGAACTGGGATCCTGATATGCTACCTCTGCTGTTCTGGTCTTTGCTGTGTGTGTTTGTGTATGTTACTATGCACAGCAGGGTGACGGAGAGCTGATGGGACTCAGACATGTAGAGAACCACAACCAGTGTTCTTCACACTGAGAATAGCCCGTTTATCACAAGCAGGAAAGCACTTGACAGGGTGCAAGGCGCCCTGAAAAGAATTCATTTTAAAAGATTATTTTAAATGCTGTTTGGGGCCTGGGTATCATCCCTATCTCTCTCTTTCCACCCTCCTAATAGCCATAAAGATGCGTGAAAGGTGTTACCAACAAAAGTACCAAGGGTGTGAAATCGTACACCAAGGAACAGAGTAATAGTAATTGCACTTATATAGCATCTTTAGCCAAAGTTCTCAAAGCCCTTTGAAAAAGTGCCTCTTTTATAAATGGGGATTGTGCGACACAGAAGTTAAGTGATTTGCCCAAGGTCACACAGTGGGTAATGGCAGTACAGAGCATAGAACCAAGCCCTTACCAGATACCATTCCATGACTCCAGTGCTAAACACACAAAAATTACAGGATATCACAAACATTCTGAGAGCTGACCATTCCTGGGAATGCAAACTCATGGCCTAATCCAACTCTCATCAGGTAAATGGAGAGACTCCCATTAATTTAAATAGGAGTTGCACTGGGTGCCTCAGGTCCCATTCTGGCTCCTAGATAGCCAGAAACTGGGAGCATTGGAGGTGCACAAACTCTGCAGGGAGGTGAGTTATTACCTATTATCCCTGCATGGTGACCCTTCTGACTGACTGACTAGCTCTAGCTTTACTTGGACAGAGACAGGTTTGCCCTCAGGCAAAGCCTTAAAGGGGTGAGTGAAGATAAGGAAAAACTTCAAGAGTGGTTTAAAGGTGTAGGTCTTACACTAGGAAGGTGTAGATGTGGATTTATCCCAGGATATCTGGTATGGATTTGGTTAATAATGTAATATGTCAAATAAGGAAGTGGTAGCTTTCCCTTTCACTGGTGTTTCTGACCACTAAATTAAAACAAAAATGTTGCCTTTGTACATCTAATACAATCCTGCCTTTTCAAGAATCCCCAGTCAATTAAAATCAAACTAGTAAAAGCTCTAATAAAGCACATTTGGAATGCTATTCAGGAATAGCTTTTGGATGTGTATGCATAATGGATGAATCAGTAAGGAAAGTAAAAATCTATGGTTAACTCACTGGGATATGTGACTTTATTTCCCAGCAAATGAATGTTCCCTTAAAGGGGGAGCTTAGAAATAACTCAACTCTTACAGATTTCGTACAAAAAGAAAACCTATAATACCCTTCCTTTCTCCCTACCAAGTAATTTCAGGTGACTAGATTTAACAGTCAAAGCTTGTGTTTATTTAAATTCAGCATACGTTATTTTATAGAAAACCGAAAACATTTCTTGATGATAGTGTCAGAGACTTTAGTACTTATCAGCTTTTCTGGAAAACTTCTTTCTGTAGGAGTCTCTGTGGCGCAATCGGTTAGCGCGTTCGGCTGTTAACCGAAAGGTTGGTGGTTCGAGCCCACCCAGGGACGCGGTTGTGTTTTGCTTCTCCCCGCAAGAGTCGCCCTTTTGTACAGGTGAAAGGGGCTCCATTAGAGCCCGCGGCGCAGCAGCCCCCCCTGTTCCAGA
Organism: Emys orbicularis; assembly: GCF_028017835.1. NCBI lineage: Eukaryota > Metazoa > Chordata > Testudines > Emydidae > Emys > Emys orbicularis. The sequence continues at coordinate 262,070,832 of NC_088684.1, read as the reverse complement.
GCGGGTCGCTCCCCCAGCAGGCGAGGGAGAGCCCTGGGCTGCAGCAGCCGCCCCAGCGGCAGGGACGATTATTTCCCGTCCCGCACCATCCCTGGGGAGCCCCGGCCCCGATCCCCCCGACATCTTCTGCCGGGCAAAGACTCCCCGCCCCCTCCTTGCTGGAGAGGAACACCCGCCCTGCCGCGCTCCCCCGGGGGGCCCTTAGAGGACCCCTCCCTACCCCTCTTCCCCCCAATCTCCGCCTCCTCCCTCCAGGACCCCGCTGATCCCCACCTCCCTGCAGGGTCCCCGCTCTCCTGCTTCCCCTCCTGGCTCCGCCGCTGCCCATCTCCCCCGGTTTCCCCACCACCATCCCAGGGCTCGCCTGATCTCCCTGCTCCACTTCAGCTACTTTTCCGTGAGCCCCGCGCGTCCAGCGCCTTAAATTCCCTGCAACAAACTCTTCCCCGATGCTGCAGGGGGTGAGGAGGGGGCAGTTTATTTATCTCTCCAGTCCGATCTAAAAGGGGACAAGAAAATCCTCTTTAAATGTATGATACTGATAGTAATGGATAAAGTACTGATCATGAGTCATTAGGATCGGGGTTTCAGGAAACGTTGCATTTAAGTCAGTCTTGTGGCTGGCTTTTTACAACCGAATAATGTACACTGGAGCCGAAGCTCTAAGGGGAAAAATCCAGTTTCAAAAGGGATTATTATTTATGATCAAAGTTAAAATGCTCAGCAACGGATCTGGACACTCTACGAAGGCAGCAGCAACATTTTACAGTATTTAAAATACGTGCTTAAATAACCAGCGGGGAGGGGGAGCAAGAAGCGAAGATGCCAAGGAAACATCTTACATAAGAGGGTCGATAGGCAAGTCGAGCCAAATTCACTTTCAGCTGCAAATGTCTCCGCAGGAGCATTTGAAATCGGTCTGGACAGTCCCCAAGCAGCAGTTGTAGGTTTGTTAAACTCTCTATACGTTTGAATCCCCTCTACACGTTTTATACCGGAGCTGCAGCTATTTTCAGGCCCGTTTTCTTCCCTCCTTGAGCACCAGCTCATCAGCCTTCAACTGGCCGGGTAAAGTGTTTTCCATAAATGAATGTTAAAAGCAATTACGTTCGAAGCTTCACCTAAACTTATCCATTAGGAGTTGGCACCTTTACCATATTTTAGCCCGTGACCTGATTCAAAGAAGTTTTTCATTGGGTGCAAATACGACTGTTTTCGAGATGAGCTTCTGAAAACTCTGGTATGATCTACTTACAATTTATAGACAACAGAATTCATATTAAAAATAGCCTACTTCCACGGTAAAGTTGTACTTCACAGATCTTTCTTTTCAGTGTGTCTGTTTTAAATAAAAACATACAGTTTTCTCAAAAGTCATGTCGGGCAGCTACTCTGAAAACTCTCCAATGGTGACAAGATATGGCCCTGGCTAGCTGGATTAGATGTTGACAAAACTGTATTTTGAAAAAATTGAAAAATCAATTAAAAAGGAATGCAGTCAAAAACTTTAAAATATATCTACAGCAATTTGCTGGCATTGTTTTCTCTCGTTTAGGTCTTTTAAATTTCAGCAAACCATTCTGAAAAATTGGCACCCACAGGTCATGTGCAGACAAACAGTATAAACATGTTTCACTACAGTACCAAGCAATTATAGCTGACAATGTTTTATGTATAAATAATTCCTACCCAATAGTGGTATTATTATTTTAATAATCATTTGAATAAATGTTATTCTTGTTGTTGTTGCACATTATTTCCAGAAAAGCATCAAGCCCTGTGGCATTACATTAACTGCATTTGGCAAAAGCCGGGTATGTGAATAGAGATTTAAGTATATATATACATATACTGTATATATATATATATATGTTTGGATTTGTACATTATTTTCGTATGCTATTTAGGCATGAAAGGTTTACACACAATCACAACTCTTGAAATGTGAATGTATGCAGCTATGGCAGCATTTATAGAAAGGCAGAGTGGTAGCAATAACTTAGGAGTTAAGGTTTTATAAAACCTTAACTCCTAAGTTAAGACCTACAAAACTAACAAGGGGAAGGAAAATGAAACCATAAAACACGTCTTGTTTTCTAGAGTAAGTCATAGAATACCTTTCATATATGTGTATTGTTATTTACCTCATGGGCTGCAAATCCTGCCCCAGTTAGTACATTGTGTTGAGTAAATATGTCTATAGAAAAAATGTTGAAACATATTTAGCCAGTATAGCATAATTGTCCTTATGTATATGTGTAATATACACAGAAAAAAGAGATTTCAAATGCCTTTGATTTGTACAACTGTACAACTAGACATGTAGGCAATACTTAGTAAAACTAACGTTATAAAGGTAGTTACAAAGCTTGTGCATTCAAATTTATGCACTGTTTCAGTTTACAAAAGCACCCCAACCCATCTGCCCACCAGCTAATTAAAATCAAGGGTGTGTTGGGGGGGGGAGGGGAGAGAAATCTGGAAAATGTTTTGTGGGGGAGGGAGTAGAACCCATGTAAGAGCGAGGCGAAATATATTTATTGATCAGTAAAGCTTCCCCTTATCAAGCATGAAAAAAGCTCATTTTAATTTGCTGATGAACACAAATAAAATGTTTCCTAAATGAATTAATTTTATTCAAATTCAATTGAGAAGAGATACTGTGATATAAATATACCTAGTAGTAATGTTTGATAATTTTTATAAGACTTGATACAAGCGAAGTGACCTTATCCATAACAAAGATAAATGTATTTAAATTCCAGCATCGTGTTCTGTATCTGTCTGCTCTGATACTTTACTGAAAGGTTGAAGGTTTGAAATGAACTGTCGAAATGCTGAAAAGAAATGAGAATTACACAATACTGAAGGCAAGAGAATCTTTCAACTGTCTATTATATTGTTACACAATTTTTGCAATAATAGACACGAATATAATCTGTTTTATCTATCCGTGCACACACACTTGATGATCGGGAGACTTTAATGAAGACACATTGATGGCTCAGACGGGACAACAGAAAGCAAAGTTCAGTGGACAACTGGTCGGTTTGTATTGATACTGCTTCTGCTTTACGTTGATGTTTCATCCTGCCCACCTTCAGCTTTTCCTTCGGTAACTTGTCGGGGCCATCCTATAAATCCTTCTTTCCCCACCCGCTGATCTCTGCCGTAATCCCCCCCCCCCAAGATACTTTTCACCCCTTCCATGTTGTCTGCTGCCCCCCATTCTCCCCCCCCTCCCCTCCGCGCATTCCTTTCTGTTCACGGCATTTGCAGAAGTGACCCAACAGCAGTTTGTCTGGCTTCCGCGTTAATCACTTGAGTGACTCGGGGCGCAGAGTTCGCGCAGGGCTGGTTGTTACACGCCCCGGTCGCTTTTCGCTGGCTCGTTTCTGATTGCGGCGGTGTTTGCAGGGCTATTGTAACCGGCGGGCGCGGGGTCCCCCCCGCCCCGGCCACAGCACTGGGTTGGCGCTATAATAAACCCTGTCATGGGCAGCCAAATCCTGAGCTTGCTCCATATTCATTCCCGGCTCGGCCAAACTGCTATTGCCCCGGGGGGTGCAGCCCGAGGGAACACCCAAGGCCCCTCTGCCCCCTCCCCCAGACAACGCCACGGGAGGGGCCTAAGGCGGGCAGAAAACTCTGCCAGGCTCTCCTCGCTCGCGGAGCCCCGTTCGGGGAGGTGCGGGCTGTGCAGGCCTCGCCCCGCCGGGCCCCGGGAACCCTCCTTCCGCACGGGCCCAGCAGCATCCTGCTCCGCGGCCCCCTCCCCCTGGCAGCAGGCTCCCGCTGGGGCTGCGCTGCCATTGGCCGAGCCTCCCTGCAGCTGCTCCGTAGCGCGCGTGGAGGGGAGCCAGGGGCTTTCGGCAGGGAATCCAGGTGCCGAGGAGGGGGGCGGTGTGGTAGAGAGCCCCGGCCCCGGCCTCGCCCCCTCCCGACCCACGGAGCCCCCGTGCGCGCTGAGCACCCACAGAGGGGCGCCCACGCGGCGCCAGGGACGGGAGATCACGCTACAGATGCGGCACCCCCCGCCCCGCCCCCGTCTGCTGCGAAAGGGGGGAGACATGCACTGGGAGCACCCCCCCTCCCCGCACTCATGGATGTCCAGGAGGCAATCCAGACCTGGGGATTGGGCCTAAGATTTGGACCACAAAGACAGCCGCAGAAAATCATATTCAATGGATATTAAACGTGATTTCTCTGAAATGAACAGAATATTGCGGTGTGCTTAATGTAACATTAAATCTGAACTACTGTACCCTTCATCGTGTGGGTCCACTAAATGGCTGTGTGTATCTTACCTAGGCTACATACGGTATTTAAAATCACATTAGATTATACCTCTGATCAAAATAGCACAATAAAAGGTATATAAATTTATAACCTAAAAAGTATATTTTAAGTAACTCTTTTGAACTTTTGCCAATATCTAATTATTTCAGAGGCAGATTAGATGTGGAATAAAATATTCATAGACTGAACAAAGAAGAAGATCTGAAAGGTTTGAATCATGAAAAACAGCTCCCTGAAAGGGTGCAGAAAACAGCCATCTTGAATATTTTAATCTCTGGCAAGTGTTTCTTTGGAACAAAATGGATGTTGGAGGGAAACAGCATAGTTAACTTTACTGTATCCTATTTCTAACACCATCCCTCTCACAGAATCCATCTGGCACGAGGCAGTGAAACTAGAAGGAATGCCACAGCTTATTATCTATATAAAATCGTAATAAATAATCATAATAATATGAATAGTATGGTCTGGAAATTAGTATCTCTGTAATTTTTTCACATGATTTATATTGATTTGTTTGCATCAGTACATACAAGTCACATGCAGTACCACAAAAAACATTGTTAGGACTCACTCAGTATAAACAAGCAACTGCTATATGTTTACCAAGAACACAGTTGTAAAAATTTTTCACTTTTAATATAACAACACGGTGTTGCTTTTATGAGGCCTGATCCAACTCTCACTGAAGTCAAAGGAAGGATTCCTATTTATTTAATTGGAAATTGGGTCAGGTCCTTGGTTAGAGGTTTGTGTGGGTATTCATGAAATGAACCATTATTTTTAGGAATTCATCAGTTGGCCATTAAAAAATCACTCTGGGCTAAAATTAAGCATAGAAGGTCCTCAAGATTTTTTTTCCTTTTTACCAAAATTCAAAAATGGCTATTCAAGTTGTTTTTTAAACTGCAGGGGAGAAAAGTAAAATATGTACAGCTTAGTGCTTTTAGATGCTTTATTTTCCCCCCTTGTAACTGAAAAGTAGCTTCCTTTTTTAAACTAAGATTTTGAAGGCTGTTAATCTCAACTGTGAATTCAGGCCTTTGCATATTTAAAGGAATAAATTATTAAAAACAACCAACATTGGGGATAGGCAGGAACCAAGGGTGTCTTGGTGGGGACAGAGATAAGTCAGAAGTTAAGACACTACAGAAGGCTCACAGTGGCTTGTTCCATGTGAATTTTTTTCTTCTTCATTTTGCTGGTTACTGTTTACTTACCTTGGACCTACTCCCTCTGTGGATAAGCTTGGCAGGAACAATGTAGAGTAATATGCTATCGGGAGCTAAAAGAGGGAGTGCTAGGCTAGACAGCTGAAGAGTGCTGTCTACAGATTAGAAAATAGGACTGGGAGTAAGGATTGCTGGATTTTGTTCTGACTTTGCCACTGACTAATTGTAATCTTGAGCAAACCACGCAGGCCAAAATTTGCAAATGTGGGTGCCTAAAGCTAGGCTCCTAACTGAGTGATCTGATTTTTTTCAAAGATTTTCAAAAGCTGCACTCATTCTAAAAATCAGATTGCTTATGTTAAGTGCCTAAGTATGGATTTAGTTGTATAAGTTTAGGCACACAGATGTGAAAATTTTTACCTTCATCTCTTTGTGCCTTATTTTCCCCCCATCTGTAAAATGGAAATCGAAATATTTCTCAACTCTTTCAAAGGAGTCTTGTGAGACTTCATTAATCTTTTGAGAGCCTGTGGGTGAAAGGCTCTATAAAATCAAGCAGCGTGCTCATGACTTTATAAAACATAAGCAAGCAGAAACCACGGGAGAAAAATAAATTTGGAAAATACAGGGAGCAAAATTGATAAAATACAAGTGATAAGTACTTAGATGCAAAAATTGAAAACGTGTGTTATAAGAAAACAAATGCACAAGCTAGAATAGATAACCTGGAAAAGCAGATACTGATTTCTTGGTGCAAAATGTCTTAAAGGACATCTCTCATTCTAAAAACATAAACACTGTTTTGTTAAAGGCAAACAAATTGCTGTACTGTCATCTAGAAAATATGAAGAACTCAATTAGACTGAATAATGTTGGAAGTTGTGGGATTGTTGTTGGGCCCAGAGGAGATAGTCACCATCGGATTTGTAGGAAGGTTAAGCTCCTGCATTGAAATGTCGCTGAGAATCCGATTTATGTGGGAAAGGTATTTAGGATTCCAGGGAGGAAGCAGAGTGCAGAGAAGGACTAAGGAAGTATTCTTATACTTTGTTTGTCAGACCTGAAGGACAGAGACACAATGATCAAAGCAGCCAAGGAAAAACATGATTTTTTTTATGATGATTGTAAGGGCAAATGTTGCGTGAAAGAAATATATAAACAGGAGAAGAAAAACAGAATAATGTTATTTGTCTATATAACAATAATGATTTTGTACATTTGAAAAAAGGTATTTATCCCATTACCATTTTTCTGTGGCATGATCAATTTTTTTTCTCCCTGTTATATGCTATACTCCCTCACTGTCATCATAAACTTTGATAAAAAAAAAAAAAAAAAGCCTGAGAGCTAGATTGTGCCTAGCTATGCATGGATGCACAAGGGAGAGAAACAAAGGTGCAGAAATTCTTCCACCTACATACCCTGCACAGGGGCCAGGCACAGTCTGCAAACCCACAAAGATCTGAGGCTCTAGTGGTAAATACTGAACAGCACATTTGAATTATGTAGATAGGGTAGCTTCCTCATTTTGCTTTTTTGCTGGGTCATTTCCACTTTGGGTTCAGCAAACAAGGACCCTCTATTAAGTATTTAATAGAGCTGGGCATATAATTGGTAACAAATAATTTATTCAATAGACTGAAGGCTTGTATATACACAGTTTTTGTACCAATTTAACTATATTGATTTGGAAAACAATATAGTTACACTGATGCAACTCCTTAGTGTGGATGTAGTTATACCACTATAAAGGTGTTTCTAAACTGATACTGATATAAAACCTGTATGTGCTATCATCAGTTAGCCACCTTTTCTGCCCACAAATTATCTGCAAACACTTTATTATTTTTTCATATTTGTTATTCAAATTATTTGCCAAATTATTTCTCAGAATATTTCTTGGTCTACTATAGATTGCTTGGGAACAGTTAATTGTTAAATAGTTAAAGTAGTCATTATTCAAATTTCAGGCTGTGTTGACTAGTTTTAATTGGACACATAGTTCAGTGGTACCATTTCTGTTCCCTGATTGGATGAGCTGAATATTCTGAGACTCAGGTGTGAATGCTCACATTTACAACACAAAAAATGTACTTTCCACAAATATTCTCTATGATTCACATGAAATGTGCTGTTTCTGTGAACATTGCTACTGGTAAGTAGTTGCTAGTATATTCTGGGAAAATAAACACAGAGTCTAGCACAATGGGGTTTAACTCGGTTGTGGTCTTTAGGTGCTACCACAATATAAATGTTAAATAAAAATAATAATAAGAGGCTGAAATAAAGTTGGTGCAAATTCAGTATTATATTTAAGCCAATATTAGCAGGAAATGTTTTGTTGTATTCACCTGGCTCCAGTATTCAGCATTCGTTGGTGGGGTCTGGTTTTTGCAAGCCCTAAACTAAAAAGGAAAACTGTTCTTTTCCCCCTTCATTTTCCTTAATCTCCTTTGAGTCGCATGTGGAAGAGTTTGGATCTTCCCCAGAGGTCAGCGCCACGGATTGAGAAACACCACTCTAGCCTATCCTTGCACTACTCTAGCATGAATGCCTCACACCCCTCCTGTATTAGCTTGTTCCATTACCTAATTTCCTTCTCTATTTTCATATATATATAACCTAGATCTTTCCCTTTTTAATTTCAAGACCTAGTGCCTTCTTTACTACTGTCACCACGCAAGTCTCAAATAAATTGGTTGGAAATATAATAATTAGGAATTTATTGCAGAAAGAAGATAAGACTAGCTGCAGTAAAGATTTATTATTAGACAATGAATAGGTCAGTTTTCAAGATTTAAAGGAATTGTACAAATTACCTGTTGGCAGGTTGTTGTTTTTTTAATTTCCAACTAAAGGCAGTGCTGAAAGAACCATTGTGGCCTATTAGCTTGCCTTTGGAAATATTTTTAGTGGAAGAATTTGTAAGAGATATGGAAGATTCATTTGGCTAGTAGATGTTAATAACATTTTTAATGATTTCAGCAGCCTCAAATGAGACTACTGGGGGCTGGGCTGTGCTTGACTAGAACTTGCTGGTGTTGTTAGAGGGTCTAGCACAGTGATTCTCAACCAGGGGTACACGTACCCCTGGGGGTACACAGCGGTCTTCCAGGGGGTGCATCAGCTCATCTAGATATTTGCCTAGTTTTACAACAGGCTACATAAAAAGCTCTAATAAAGTCCGTACAAACTAAAATTTCATACAGAGAATGACTTTTTTATACTATTGTAAATACTATACATTGAAATGTAAGTACAATATTTATATTCCAATTAATTTATTTTATAATTATATGGTAAAAATGAGAACATAAGCAATATTTCAGTAATAATGTGCTGTGTCACTTCTGTATTTTTATGTCTGATTTTGTAAGCAAGTAGTTTTTAATTGAGGTGATAGTTGGTGGTACGCAATACAAATCAGACTCCTGAAAGGGTTACAGTAGTCTGGAAAGGTTGAGAGCCACTCATCTAGCACACATGTGATGGTGGTAAGTCAAGTTACAGGAATTTTTGAAAACACAAATTGAAATCCCTAAATTTACTGTTGGGGTCCATATTGTTTCTTCTGTAAAATTTCTGTATTATGAATTCTAGGAAATAGTTATTCTAATGTACAAGGCATTTTGGGAGCTGTGATTGTAGGCTAAGAGACTTAGGGCCAGATTTTTAAAGCTATTTAGGCACCTAACTCCCATTGAAATCAGTGGGATTTAGGTGCCTAAATACCTTTAAAAAATTGGCCCTTAGGGATTGTCTACATGGGGAAAAGTACTAATATAATCACACCGCAGTAGTTATAACTCCTCACCATTATTGACACCCTTATTCTGGAACAAGAGTGTCTTTTTCTAGTTTAGCTTATTTAGCTTCGGGAGGCTTTTGTTTGTAACTTAACTGATCACAAGATATGAGCTTAAAATCATGACATTATTATATATGGAAAAACTATTTTACATAATTTCTAGAGGTTACTAAAAAGTATTACTAATAACATTTCTGTCCCTCAGGTTTGTACACTTGTATTTGTGGGGTCAAAATAAATTCTGTTGACTTCAGTGGTAGCTCCATTGACATTGGTGGTATTACACCAGGAACAAATTTGGTCAATGGTAAGTTAGGCTGCCTAACTTTGCAAGTGGAGATATTAAAAACAATAATACTAATAAAGTTTTTAAAAACTCCCTAATCAGCTCTAACAGAGCTTTTCTACAAAACATGTGGCATTTACTGAACCCAGGATGGTGTGATGTGCTAGAAAGGTTTTACTGCTACTTGTGAGTAATGTTGCCATCCCAAATTCATGCTGATAAAAATCTTTTATACTGAATATATTTGAATCTGCCTCCCCAGGGAACTATATCTCCACCCCAGCAGGCTCAAGGGACTAAAATATCATGGATTCTAGCTCCCAAGGTGTGGAGGAGAAGGTGTGAGGAATACCATGATATCATATTGCATTAGGCCTGTGTATGAGGGGTCAGGTATTTTAGAGGAACTCAGCAGAATGTGGCTCTCTTAGGGCAAAATTCTCTTCTCACATCCTGCACAGCAGTGGTTCTCAACCAGGGGTACGTGTACCTCTGGGGGTATGCAGAGGTCTTCCAGGGGTACATCACTCATCTAGATATTTGCCTTGTTTTACAATAGGCTACATAAAAAACACTAGCGAAGTCAGTACAAACTAAAATTTCATACAGACAATGACTTGTTTATAATGCTCTATATACTATACACTGAAATGCAAGTACAATATTTATATTCCAATTGATTTATTTTATAATTATATGGTAAAAATGAGAAAATAAGCAATTTTTCAGTAATAGTGTGGCTGTGACACTTTTGTATTTTTATATCTGATTTTGTAAGCAAGTAGTTTTTAAGTGAGGTGAAACTTGGAGGTACGCAAGACAAATCAGACTCCTGAATGGGTACAGTAGTCTGGAAAGGTTAAGAGCCACTGCTCCACAGGGTACCATATGCAACATCAGTATTCTGCTCTCCAAGTTTTTGTGGACTTCCTTTTGACATCAGTGGGAGATCTACAAATGCGGGGAAAGCAGAATACTGAAGCCGAGTACTAAAGTGAGGATATTAAGCCATGTCTACACTAGGAAACTTGACAAAAATTCCACTGGACCACTGGTAGAAACTATAGCATAGACAAGGCTCCCGCAGCCAGACCCATTTTTACCATTCTTTATTATACTTACTTTTGGGAGGTGTAAGACCCAGTGTAGAAATGTCCCTAGAAAATATTTTTTTTTTCTTTGAGCATTATGAAATGCAAAATCGAATCAAATCTACACATACAAAACGGGGAATAACTGGCTAGGCAGAAAAGGATCTGGGAGTTATAGTGAATCACAAATTGAACATCAGCCAACAGTGTAATGCAGTTGAAAAAAGGGCTAATATCATTCTGCAGGTATTAAAACAGTGTCATATGTAAGACACTTTTCTACTCTGTGTTGGTGAGGCCTCACCTGGAATACTGTGTACAGTTTTAAGTGCCACACTTTAAGAAAGATGTGGACAAACTGGAGAGAGGCCGGAGGAGAACAACAAAAACGATAAAATGTTTAGAAAAGCTGACCTATGAGGAAAGGTTAAAAAAACTGAGCATGTTCAGTCCTGAGAAAAGAAGACTAAGAGGGGACCTGATAAATCTTCAGATATGTTAAGGGCTGTTATGTGTTCAGATATGTTATGGGCTTAATCTGCAGCAAGGGAGATTTAGGTTAGATGTTAGGAAAATCTTTCTACTTACAAGGATAGTTAAATACTGGAATAGGTTACCGAGGGAGGTTGTGGAAACCCAGTCACTGTAGGTATTTAAGAACAGGTTAGACAAACACCTGTCAGGGATGGCCTAGGTATACTTGGTTCTTCCTCGGTGCTGAGGGATGGAGTAGATGACCTCTGGACATCCCTTCCAGCCCTGTATTTCTATGATTCTGTGATTATTGCATATGATTTGAATCCTTCTTGTCTTACTCTCACTGTCTTTACTAGGAAGTGTAAAATGAGCAGGATTTGGCCATATAATTGCTAATTCACAGTCAGCAACCATCAAAGGAAAAGGGCATCCACAGTGGCATACTAAGTTTCTGTAATGTTAAGCCTGTCTCTAAGTGGCACTAAGGTGGATCATCTCTAGGATGTGGTATTGTAGGTAGTAGTTTAAAATGGTCTTTAGATTGTAAACTCTTTGGGGCAGAGACCGTATCACCATATTTGTCTGTAATGTGCCTTGACACTTTTGGCAGTATATAAATTATAATACTAATTAATTACTGCACAATAAATAAAGGGGAGCAAATATAGAAGTAAAGGTTCTGGGGCAGTCTAGGCATCCCCTGCGATCTGGGTCAGTAGGTAAGCACTGAAAGGCGTAAAGCCAGCTTTAGCTGTGCAGCCATTCAAAGATGTCAGAAGTGAAACCTGTCAAATCCTGAGCCTTTAAAACCATTTGCTGATGAGCCTGAAAAGAGTGAAAATATTTAGCTCCTGTGGTACTGGCCTAACAAATGTCACATTCGTTTTATACAGTATATAGTCTCAGTTTAACCATTTCAATAGCAAAACCAACGACACCTTTCCCTACCCCAGCTACTTAGCCCTTTCCCCAGCTGCTTTTCAGTACATTTTTTTACAGTTTTTCTGGCTTAGGTCAGGTGATTCAGGCATCCCCTGCTGTTCCTGCCCGTTTTCACAGCCTGTGAATTAGCTCTTCTGGAGGCAGCATTTCCTGTCAGTGACTGACAAGAGGTGTTGTATCTGACAAGATGCATTTTCTCTCTCTTTCCCTCTCTTTCTTCTGTCTTGTCATTGCCTCCTCGTCTCTCTGCGTCTCTCCTTTGCTTCTAGTCTCCTTAATCCTCTTCGGTTTTCTCTCACTTCTCCTTTTCTTTTTTCTTGTATTCTTTCTCCACTTCACTTTCTCTCTATTATCTTTCTTGTCCTCCTCTGCATTCTTTCAATCCCAGCAGGGCTCACGCATACAAATTGACCCCCTCCCAGCCAGTAATGTGATCGAAACTCTTTGTGGCTCCTACTATCTCTATGGTAACTATCGGGGGGGTCTCCATGGTGGTGTTAAACCCAGTGCACTGGCCCACATACTGTTGTTCTTGCTAACATTACATACTGACCACATGGGCCTGGTTGCTCATTTAAAAAACTACCTTTTTAAAATAAAACATTGAAATCAATTTACTTTAAAGAATTTAACCCCGCGGAAAGCTAAAACCATGTGCCTGTGGGCAAATAGTTTTTTGGGTTCTAAAGTGCCTGAAAGATGTTGTCTTCAGAGCTGCTTTTCTGGGCAGCCCTTTTTTTTTATCACTGTATTTATTATTATTGTTGATTGCTGGCTGTTGCAGTCACACTAGGGATACAGCTGTACTAGAAAAATTAGTATCCACGTTGCAGCAGCAGCTGGTAATAGTGAAACTGATGTTCTAAGCCACTAATGCAGACTGGTCTCAGAGCAGGTTTTTGTTTCATAGACTCAGACATCTTAAATGATATCTACGCTTGCTCTTACACCATTGCTACCAGTGTGCAGCTTTACCTTTCCTGACAGTTGCTGCAATACATGTCCTAAATTTTAGACAAAGCCTATGTTACTATACATCCACTTACTACCATCAGGTTCGGAGCTGTTGTAGAATCTGGATGGAGCATAGAGCTGAGGGAAGCATCCAAATAATTGTGATATGGCCATAAGGGACATAAAGAGCCACTTTGGGGCCAAGTGTGCATTCCTCGTGCACGCAAAGCTCCCAATGAAGCAATGAAACCTTGGGAGACACACAGAATCCAAGACCATGTCCATGACACTGAATAGATTTTTAAAAAGGGAATAAAAGTAACCAGTTTTAGAAAACGTAAAGAAGCTAGATTAGCAGTAGAAAAAGAACTGGATCCAAAGATTTTGCGAATATTATTATTTGCATAATATTTGTAAATAGTCAGATATGGTTCCTGTTCAGGAATGTAGGTCCAAATATTGATCCATATGAGGTTCATGAGATTCTTTATAAACAGCTGTGTTTTCGTACCCAAAACAAATGTCCTGGGGCTATTTATTTCTACAGAAAATAACGACATTAGTAGCACCTGTTCAATATTTATGAACATGAATAATTAAAATGTGTTGGGAATTTTGGCAAAAATTACCTGAAATTTTAACTTAAAAACTATTGGGTTTTCCCTCATACCTCTGTAGATTTTCTGGGATTTTTTTTTAAATATTACTCAGCCTTACTTATACTTTAATAATATCAAATATCACCAAAAGACACACTATATTTATTAGGTAATTAAACTTTCCTGGCTTTGCTGCTACTGGAAACAAATATTAGAAATCCCACAAGACCCTGCATTGCCCTGTGGAGTCCTGCAAACCACATCACTGTTGTTCAGAACTTTGTTGCTTGCATTGGAAACACTACTTTTACCAAAAAGAACGAGGAGTACTTGTGGCATCTTAGAGACTAACAAATTTATAAGGACAGTGATAAACATCTGAATTCTTCAAATAACAAATAAATTAGTCGGTTTTCCAGCTAGCTATATGTATATACCATACTCACAGATGTATTAATGGAAATGTCCATTGAAATGAACTGATCATTCATTTGATTGTGAACGTTACACCTAGCTACATTTGGATAAGTCAAGTACATTAATCGAATGTTTCTGTGACTACAGTCAGCAATGAAGTGGTTAACACTGTGGGCATTTAAGTGGTCATAATTAACAGTCCATTAAGATGAATGAAGAAAGTTCTCACTTAGCACTGCTATTGTTTCAGTCTGTCTGTTTACAGACCCCGCACAACAACAGTGTGTGGCTTGACGTTGTCCTGGTTTTTGCAACCAGAGGAAGTAGAAAACTCATTTAAAGAAGCTTGGATTCTAGAAAATGCAGCAAAATCTGGAGGAAATCCATCAGTTTTGAACATTTCTTGCTCTGGGGATTTCTGTTGTCCCAGCTGACAGGGATATGAAGTAGCAAATCCACATTTTTTTTTGATTAGCTGGTTACGAAATAACACTCATCATCCATCCAAATATTAGATACAAATCCATCCAAAATAAAGACCTAACTCCTGCATCACCTCACACTTCATAATGACTCACATACCCAATAAAATTTGCTTCCAGCAAATAATAAGGGTGTAGGTGGAAAGCAACTCCACAGACCTGTAAGCATGCTTCCTGATTTCTTGATGGAATTGCTTTTTTGCTTATTTGGCTTATACTTTTCTGCAAGTCTATAAATGTTTAATTCTTCCTGTGTTTCATATTCTTGTATAATATGTCATGAGTCCCAGTACTGCCAACCTCAAGCATGCAAAAATCATGTGTTGGACAACAAAACATAAGATTGGCTTTAAAAGCATGAGATATTTATAAAATGATATATTTTGGGTTCTTTATATTTGTCTTCTGGCTTCTGAATGTTTAGTGTTCACTTGCTTCACCTTTTCAAGCTTTCTCTGCAACCAGGAGGGCTGAAAACTTACTTTTTTAAAAATGGAAGCTGAGATTCTCATGCAATTTTTTAATTCCAGGAGCTGGGGCTTTAAGAAACACACCAAATATCACCAGACTCATGATAAAATTCTGAGAGTTGGCCATGCTGCATTAGTGCTGATGGCTGTTCTCTAAACAGGTCCAGAGAGGTCGAGGCTCCAAGCATGAGGATCTGCATCCCAGTCACCTACTGTCAAGTCTAGTAGCACAAATCACTGAGCAAGATACTTTTAGGTGTCTCATCTCACCACAGCAAGGTGTCAGTCAGCTCTTTAGTACACAAGACACATTTTATTTTCAGTGAAGCCCTTTAACTTATAGGCTCTGATTTTTAAAAGTTTTCCATTTTACAGGTGCATTTTTTTCCTCACAGATAATTCATTTGCATTTGCAATTCATAGTTCTTGTATATCTAACTACCTGACTCCACTCAGAAATCAGGTAATTAGAAAGCTTGTCATCAGCAGCACTTGGATGTGTATCTCTTTATCTACACTGCAGTCATCATTTTGGTATCTGAGTTCCTGAAAATATGAATGAAATAAAAATGTGAGTGAAAATAACGGTCATCAAGTCCAGTCCCCTGCTTTCACTAGCAGGACCAAGTACTGATTTCCCCCCCAGATCCCTAAGTGGCCCCCTCAAGGATTGAGCTCACAACACTAGGTTTAGCAGGCCAATGCTCAAACCACTGAGCTATCCCACCCCCCTCAGCAGGTTTTAATTCATTCATTTGAATATAAATACATGAAAATATTAGCAAATAATTTTTTATCTTGGACTCAGGTATGATTGTCAAAAGAACATTTTAAATAATACGTTTATACAATTTACCTTTATCCTTTCTGAAATAAAGTCTAGTAAAATATGGATTTGCATACTTTCATGTGTTAGGGTTTTTCCTGTAATTTTACTCTTATTTTTGAAATTCCTGATTTTTTTAGTGGTAGTTTTTATTTATTTATTTATTGTTAATTACAATGTTCTTATCAGGACTTTTGCCCTTAAGCTACTGATACAAATTATCTCATTTAATTTCACTTTAGACACATTTTTGTCTGGGTTCTATTTAAAACTTGCCATAGTGCCTTGTGCTTGGCTGAGGCACTCTCTAAGCATTTGAAACAACATTAAAAGCACAGTGACATGCCAGAGTGATCCCCTGAAGTCGTTTTATAGGAATCCCTGTTTATTTCATTTTGATGGCAAGTCAGATTTCATGAAGAGGGAAGGTAAAAATGGTGTTAATTTCATAGATGACCTTTTTAAATCAAATTAATTTAAATCCTTCCAGTAACTCAGTTCCCAGTTTTGTCTTCAAAATGAAAAAATTTAATATCTACAAATCTGAGCCCTTTCAGTTCATAGGCACAATGGGAGAGAGAACTTTATACTAACTGCATCTGATGTAACTGTTACTCAGATTTATAATGAATTTATTTATGTAACTGTTAAAAAAATTGCAATCTCCACAAAGAGAAATTCCCACATGTCCTTTTTTCTTGAGCAGTTTTAGGTATCACCCAGGGATAAAAATCTGAAAAGGTCCCAATGGTACCTGAGTGGGCTTCAGAAGCTTCATAATGACCCATCAGTGAAGAACTGGGTTGACCGAGAAATAATAACCAGCATTTTTTTGTTGTTTTTTGTTGTTGTTGTTGTTTTAAATTGGAAGCCTCGGCTAGACACAATGTTCTAAAATACACTATTAATTTCATTGTACTGTCCATGGGCCTCAGTCTAAAAACACTGAATACTGAACAAGATGCTTACTAATAAGTGGCTCCATTGAAATCACTGTAATAAGCAATTTGATTAGTAGTAAGTGGAGCTGGTTGAGAAATTAAAAACATTTTTGTGAAAATTTCAAACTGCAGATTATTTCAATATGTTCAGTTTCAAAATAGACCCACTTTTTGTGTTTCAAATTTTTCTCCATTTTTAAAATCTCATATTTTATTTTCAAAACACAACTTTTTCTGTGTTGAAATTGACAATTTTTAAATTTTTAAATATCCCACCATATGAGTAAGCTGATCATTCACAATTGGCAATAGAAAAGGAAACCCAAAAATTGAAACGGAGAATAGGAAATGAAAACTGATAAACAAGAATGAAAAGGATAAAAACATTGTATTGAAAAGTGGAACATTTCAAGAAAATTTAAATGGTTTTATGAACATTTCTGTTTTTAAAAAGGGCCAGACTTTTTTTGGGGGGTGGGGGAGGGGAGAATCTAATAAAAAAAAATCTACTCTTTTGTAGTAATTGCTTGCAAAATTGGTCCCTGTGGCTGAAATGCTACAAATACTCTGTGACGGCGTGTATTCCCTACATGTCATATTAATATGGACCTGAGAGGCCAATTGACCAGTGTGCTTGCACTTGGAGGGTGGGCCAGGCCTTATTAGAGATAAAGCCCAGCTAGGAGGTTAGCTGGCTTGCCCCTCTCCTCCCACCCTCACCCGTCCAAGAAAAATGCTGACTGAGGGAAATTGGAGGAAGAAAACTTAGGGGGAGAAGAGGTGGAGTGTTTCTTCTCTCTGGAAAAGGCTGAGAAGCATGTAAAAGAGATGAGGTAAGAGGTGACGCTCTACAGGGCTTGCCTGAACCCTGAGTGAGGGGAGGAGTGTGGGCTTTGATTGAGGCACAGAAACCTGTGGCTAGACAGGACATTATAGAGCAGTAGAGGTATGCCTACGCTAAGGTAGGTGGCTGCCAGCTGGGCTGAAGGTTTGGTTTTGTATAAATTTCTGTTAGACTTTAGTAAAGGAATTTGTGACCCTGGTAGAGGCAGGGCTCTGTTAAGAGGTTTGGCTGGAGGGCCAGGACACTCTTATGGCTGGAGTAGGCCAAAGGACAATGGGGGAAACTGAGGCAAGGGTGCTGCAATACCACAGTGAGCCAGGAGGAGGCATGCTGGGTTGGCAACTTTGATATATACTGACATGCTTAATTTACTCATGTGTGTAGTCCCATTGATTTCAGTGGGACTACTCACCTGTGTAAAGTTAAGCACACGTGGAAGTATCAGCAGGATCAGGGCTTATGTTTGTAAAATTGAAGTTGTGGTAGCATTAACAGGAATGTGGATGATACTCCTTATATATTTATTTCAATAAACAAATGTTTATGGGGACAAATGGCAAGTGGCCTAGCTGTCTGATTCAAAAACGAAAGGTATAAGTAAGGGCCTAATCCTGTTTCTATGGAGTTGGCCATTGACTTCAGGGGAAGCATAATCAGATACAAAAGCTATACATTTTAGTGATAAATTACTTTGTTTTAATAATAACATATATCTGCTATTTATATAATAACTTCTGTCCAGGGAGCTCAGTGGGTCTTGTAATTGTTAACTAATTTAGCTTCAGAAATCTCTTGTCAGGCAGGTATCATCTTCATTTTGCAGATGGGGAAACTGAGGCCCAGAACTTAAATGCCTTGCCCAAACCTGTGTCAAAGCATGACTTACGTGATCAATGATGGTTGTCAACCATGGTCCATGAAACTTTTGCTGGTGGTCCCTGGAAAATTGGCTGGTCATGGTGCTGGCTCTCAGCCGGTCAACAATGGGAGCTTTTGGGTACGGAGCATTTTTGTCAATCTGGCCACTTAACTGCCAAAGGTACGGAGGGACTTTTGACTATCTAGCCCTGAAAATGTAGAGTTGAGGTGAACTGTTGCAGGACCACAAAGTATTCAGTTTCCTTCTTTATATCTGATAGTTCAAGCGAAACACCAGTCTCTTATGGGAGGCGGGGGGGAGGGGGGAGCGGGAGGGACATGTGAGGAAGCTTGCTTGTCACTGCTAGCGCTGTATTTGATCTGAGCATTTCAGTTTCCAGGGCTGTCAGTTTCAGTGATGCACAATCTATGAGCACTGGCCTCTTGCCAGGAATCTGAGGGCTGAATGTCATTTGCATACAAATTTAATTTTGTACTAAAAAGAAATGTGCGCAACAATCATATTTCATGCCTACTTTCATCTCCTATTCCCCATGAACCTGAGGCTTAGGAATGGAAGAGCCTTGCTGAGGGACCAATGCTTTTCACTAACTTCTAGTTCCACTCACCTCTGGCTTTAGTGCCATCCTGTAAATGTTTCTTTCCTCTTCCTTTCTGTATTTAACAACGATAAATACTTTTTGCCCTTCACAAGACCTGATCAATGCATAGCAAGGGACGAGGAGTTATCTGGTATCAGGGTAGCTTATTCAACTTATTACATTTGCTACTTAAAAATAAAAACACTAAATTCCCTTATTATGAGGGCTGTGGGGCTTGCAGAGGCCTGCCATGACCACAGCAAACCTTTAAGTGATGATATCGCGGAGGTGAGGTGTTTGAATTTGAGTGACTTCATCCAATGATATGACAGAATCAGGCATATAAGAGATGTCTACAGATGAGAGGAGAGCAACAGCCAAAGACAAGAGAGCACCACCCTAGAAGGACATCTTGAGGAACAGCTCTCTTTCGGGAGATCCAGTTCATTGGACTGGTAGGAATGTTGTGGGTTATGTTGGTGGAAAAGCCTGATATTTTAAATACCCACTAATTACTTTTAATCTTCTAATGTGTGGGTTAAAAGGGTTATTTGGAGTCAGACACCAGTACTTTGCTTAGATGTTTACAATTAGACAATGAGGCTTTCACCAATTTCCTTAGGCAACTATTCCACAGATTTGAAAGGGTTTGATCCAAAATTCTGGTAAAACTCCTATTGACTACAGCGGACCTTGGATCAGGTTTCTAGAATGAAACATTATGGGTTGGGGTTATTTTGGGGCTGTTGATTAATCGCAGTTAACTCACGTGATTAACTCAAAAAAATGAATCAAGATTAAAAAAATTTATTGCGGTTAATCACACCGTTAAACAATAGAATCCCAATTGAAATTTATTAACTATTTTTGTATGTTTTTCTACATTTTCAAATATATCAATTTCAATTACAACACAGAATACAAAGTGTACAGCGCTCACTTTATATTTATTTTTATTACAAATATTTGCACTGTAAAAATGAAACAAAAGAAATAGTATTTTTCAATTCACCTCATACAAGTAGTGAAATCACTTTATCGTGAAAGTGCAACTTACAAATGTAGGTTTTTTGTTACATAACTGCAGTCAAAACCAAAACAATGTAAAACTTTAGAGCCTACAAGTCCACTCAATCCTACTTCTTGTTCAGCCAATCGCTAAGAGAAACAAGTTTGTTTACATTTACGGGAGATAATGCTGCCCACTTCTTAATTATAATGTCACCTGAGAGTGAGAACAGGCATTCGCATGACACTGTTGTAGCCAGCATTGCAGGTATTTATGTGCCAGATATGCTAAACAGGGGGTCGGCAACCTTCGGACACGGCCCATCAGGGTAATCTGCTGGTGTGCCACGAGACATTTTGTTTACATTGGCTGTCCGCAGGCACGGCCCTCTGCAGCTCCCAGTGGCGGCGATTCACCATTCCCGGCCAATGGGAGCTGCAGGAAGCAGCGGCCAGCACATCCCTGCGGCCTGCGCCACTTCCTGCAGTTTCCATTGACTGGGAAAGGTGAATCGCGGCCACTTGGAGACTCAGGGGGCCGTGCCTGCGGATGGTCAACATAAACAAAATGTCTTGTGGCCCACCAGCGGATTACCCTGATGGGCTGCATGCCGAAGGTTGCCAACCCCTGTGCTAAACATTTTTATGCCTCTTTGTGCTTCGGCCACGATGCCAGAGGACATGCTTCCATGCTGATTAGATTCGTTAAAAAAAAATGCATTAATTAAATTTGTGACTGAACTCCTTGGGGGAGAACTGTATTTCTCGGCTCTGTTTTAACAACATTCTGCCATATATTTCATGTCATAGTAGTCTTGGATGATGTCTCAGAACATATTGTTCATTTTAAGAACACTTTCATTGTAGATTTGACAAATCGCAAAGAAGGTACCAATGTGAGATTTCTAAAGATACCTACAGCACTCAACCCAAGATTTAAGAATCTGAAGTGCCTTCCAAAATTTGAGAGGGACGAGGTGTGGAGCATGCTTTCAGAAGTCTTAAAAGAGCAACACTCCAATGCAGAAACTACAGAACCCAAACCACCAAAAAAGAAAATCAACCTTCTGCTGGTGGCATCTGACTCAGATGATGAAAATGAACATGTGTTGGTCCGCACTGCTTTGGATTGTTATCGAGCAGAACCCATCATCAGTATGGATGCATGTCCTCTGGAATGGTGGTTGACGCATGAAGGGACATATGAATCTTTAGCTCATCTGGCATGTAAATATCTTGCGACGCCAGCTACAACAGTGCCATGCGAATGCCTGTTCTCACTTTCAGGTGATATTGTAAACAAGAAGCGGGCAGCATTATCTCCTGCAAATGTAAACAAACTTGCTTGTCTGAGCAATTGACTGAAGAAGAAATAGGACTGAGTGGACTTGTAGGCTCAAAGTTTTACATTGTTTTTTGGGGTTTTTTTTGAATGCAGTTATTTTTTGTACATAATTCTACATTTGTATGTTCAATTTTCATGATAAAGAGATTGCACTACAGTACTTGTATTAGGTGAATTGAAAAATACTGTTTCTTTTGTTTTTTTACAGTGCAAATATTTGTAATCAGAAATAAATATAAAGTGAGCACTGTACACTTTGCATTCTGTGTTGGAACTGAAATCAATATATTTGAAAATGTAGAAAACATCCAAAAATATTTAAATAAATGGTATTCTATTATTGTTTAACAGTGCGATTAATCACGATTAATTTTTTTAATCGCTTGACAGCCCGTTTTTTGTTATATTCAGCCTACATTTTTCTTTCCTGAACTTTCCCATTATTTATATTTTCACCCCCTTGTAGCATACTAGAGATTAACAATTCCTCTTCCTCCTTACGACTCAGTTGTGTCCAGCCCTACACAGGTACTCAAAGGCAGGGGGAAGTGTATAAACCCTCACCACCCCAATGCCTGTGTAGTACTCAGCGTCTTCAAGCTAGAGGGTTTTTTATATATAATGTGACACACAGAGTTTTAGATCTGATTCATATAAGGATTGTGTTGCTGTTTTCTGTATGCTATTGGATATTGTATGTACTATAAACAGCCAAGTATAATTATTGACTTTATGGATTTGGTCCGTCCATTAATTAAAAAGCTTTAAGAGACTGGTGGCTTATTTTGAAATCTTTACAGTAGGAAATGTAAAGGTAATAGTGAACCAGAAGGTGTTTCACCAGGTTTCCTCATTTGGGGTGTTTGTTTATGTAAAATTTCTGTAAAGAATCTGCCCTTGATGTAAAGATTGTTTGAAATTGTTTTTCTGGCATGTGTGAGCTGAATTGAATTTTTTTTTGAGAGTGTACTGTCTATAATTCTCCATATATTTGAAGCAAGGGCTCTGTCTGTAGGGGCTATGGTCTAAGTGGGATTTCAGTATTTCCTTTGAAGGACTGGAGACTGCTATTTGGAAGCTGAGGAGAATGTGGGATTGAGAAAAGTGCATTGTATGTCTGGGGAAAAGCAGGAAGGGAAGGGGTGGGGTTGGAATTGGGAAAGGAACTAAGAATAAGACCAGTTGACATTGTGTTGTGGATTTTCCTTTTTTCCTTTCCCTCTTGTGATTTATAAAATACCAGCTTCAAATTGCAAACCCCAAAAAGAACACAGGACTTGCCACATGAGATTTGACCAATGGTCCTTTTAGCATGGTATCTTCTCTCCAGCAGCAGCTTCAGAGGGAACTGTAACTGCCCCCTCCCCCCAAGGCAATTATACAATGATGTGCTTAAAGGAGAGGCTTTGTCCTGTTCTCTACAGGTAATTGGCTTAGGTCCTGAACCATGATACCACATAGGTTTTATCTGAACTAGTGTAACTGTGGCCAAAATTTTATTATCCATATACATCAATCCTTTCTTGAGTACTTCCAATCTCCAGTAATATCTTGTGGCAATGAGTTCCTAGGGTTGAGCACACAATTAGCTCACAATGCAGGGCTGTGCTGTCAGCTACATGCATATAATTTCTAATGATCAGGCTGGTGAGAGCTGGCTGATGCAAAACATACACAATGGCTATACAAATTCTGGTATCCTTTCTTAAAAACCACTAGGAGGCTGCCAGGTACGTTAGTGAATAATGGATATTGCTGAGTGTGTTTGTCATCTCATTTCGAGAGGATACTTTTCTCCTCCAGTTTTATCTAGTGACTGACAAGTTCTCGGACACTCAGAGCAAGGGCCTTATGTTTGGAGCTGGTATTGGAAATCTTGCTCTGGTAATTATTGCTAGAGGCAGGACTGCATGGATGATGCTTTTGTCTCTAGGCTAACCTGAAAAGTGCTGCTTTTCCTGGAATTACAGACAAGTGATAACCAGAATGAAATGGATACCTCCAGGTGTTGTTTATGATGTTGGATTTCTGAAGCTATTATTGGGCCAGCACATTTGGTTGTATGCCAAACCTGAACTTCTTAAAGTTCACTTTGTTATTGGCTCCAGATCTGTGATTTCTTTGAATATTCTACATTTAAAAAAAGTTTAGGGGGCTATATTGTTCTTAGTGGCTGTGAAAAATATATCCTGGTGCATGACAGAGGGTTGCTACGTTGGGTTGCCTATATCTGTCACAGTAGTGAGTGAATCACTACCTGCTTTCAAAACCCTATGTTCATATGATGCTTTTGCATTTTATTGGGGCCTACGTTGTTTTATAGACTGATAGAGTGCTTGTGAACTCTTTGTTTAGATGAAATGATGGCATGAACCAATAATGCCTGCAAAGGACAGTCCATCATATGGGATTTATTAGGGCTGCTATAGCATCTGTAGCACAACTGTGGGACACACCAAATATGTTCTGTGCTTGATTACCCCTGTTCTTGTAGTTCATGTGGATTCTTCCTGGGCTGGCATATTGTATAGGCATCTGCAGCTGTAAGGGAACTGTTCTGTAGTTCTGCCTGTCTTCAAAAGCACAACAAATTTTCTGACCACAGCTCACCAGCGTCTCAACAAAACTTTCATTGCAGACAGAAATGGAGATGTGGACTGCGTATTTCCCTGCTGTTGATATATACTATTTACTAGGGCTGTCAATTAATCACAGTTAACTCACATGATTAACTCAAAATAATTAATCGCAGTTAAAAAAATTAATCGCAATTAATCACACAGTTAAACAATAGCATCCCAATTAAAATTTGTTAAATATTTTTGTATGTTTTTCTACATTTTCAAATATATCAATTACAACACAGACTACAAAGTGTACAGTGCTCACTTTATATTATTTTTATTACAAATATTTGCACTGTAAAAATGAAAAACAAAAGAAATAGTATTTTTCAATTCACCTCATACAAGTACTGTAGTGAAATCTCTTTATCATGAAAGTGCAACATGTACATTGGCCAAACCGGACAGTCCCTCCGCAAAAGAATAAATGGACACAAATCGGACATCAGGAATGGTAACATACATAAGCCAATAAGTGAACACTTCTGTGACGTTGTGCAGTCTATATGGTTTTATAAAAATTTGACAATAAGTGAATATAATGCAACTGGGGTATGCTTTGTGCAAAAGGTCTCTTGTAAGGTATCATTACAAAGCTCATAATCTACTGGGTGTGATCATCCTATTTGTAGAAATGTACCACTCTTGTATCTAAAACTAGAAATATAAAACATAACTCTGAAGGCCTATTGTAATTATGTAAAGTGTGGGCCATTAATGATGGTTTGGAATCTTGATGACTCCCATTAACAAGGACCATTGTCTGCAGATGACTGTGTTTACCTGTGAGTCTTCTTGTATATGTGTGTGCTGGCAAGTGAGTAATGAAGTCTTGCAGTGACATGTGATCATGTCACCTGAACTGGAATCCATCTTTAACCTGGTGCTTTTCCAGTGAGGGGGGGTGGAAACCCAGAGGGACAAAGGGTTCCCGCCTTATGCAAAAGATATATAAAGGGGTGGAAGAGAACAAAGAGAGAGGAGCCATCATGAAGAATCCCCTAGCTATCACCTGAGCTGGAACAAGAGCTGTACCACAGGAAAGAATTGTGCCCAGGCCTGGAAGGTGTCCAGTCTGAGAAAAACTTACTGAAACACCTCTGAGGGTGAGATTATCTGTATTTAGTTTGATTAGACATAGATTTGCGCATTTTATTTTATTTTGCTTGGTGACTTACTTTGTTCTGTCTGTTACTACTTTGAACCACTTAAATCCTACTGTCTGTATTTAATAAAATCACTTTTTATTTAGTAATTTACTCAGAGTATGTATTAATACCTGAGGGAGCAAACAACTGTGCATATCTCTCTATCAGTGTTATAGAGGGCGAACAATTTATGAGTTTGCCCTGCATAACCTTTATGCAGGGTAAAACGGATTTATCTGGGTTTAGACCCCATTGGGAGTTGGGCATCTGAGTGCTAAAGACAAGCACACTCCTGTGAGCTGTTTTCAAGTAAACTTGCAGCTTTGGGACAAGTGATTCAGACCCTGGGTCGGTGTTGGAGCCAGACGGGAGTGTCTGGTTCAGCAAGACAGGGTGCTGGAGTCCTGAGCTGGCAGGGAAAACAGGAGCAGGGGTAGTCTTTGTACATCGGGTGGCAGTTCCCAAGGGGGTTTCTGTGATCCAACCCATCACAACTTCAATCTCCCTGGTCATTCTATTACAGATTTAAAAGTCACTATCATTGAACAAAAAAACTTCAGAAACAGACTTCAAAGAGAAACAGCAGAACTAAAATTCATTTGCAAATTTAACACCATTAATCTGGGCTTGAATAGGGACTGGGAGTGGCTGGCTCATTACAGAAGCACCTTTTCCTCTCCTGGAATTGACACCTCCTCATCTATTATTGGGAGTGGACTACATCCACCCTGATTGAACTGGCCCTGTCAACACTGGTTCTCCACTTGCGAAGTAACTCCCTGCTCTCCATGTGTCAGTATATAATGCCTGCATCTGTAACTTTCACTCTATGCATCTGAAGAAGTGAGGTTTTTACCCACGAAAGCTTATGCCCAAATAAATCTGTTAGTCTTTAAGGTGCCACCAGACTCCTTGTTGTTTTTGTAGATACAGACTAACACGGCTACCCCCTGATACTTTACAAATGTAGGTTTTTTTGTTACATAACTGCAGTCAAAACCAAAACAATGTAAAACTTTAGAGCCTACAAGTCCACTCAGTCCTACTTCTTGTTCAGCCAATCACTAAGAGAAACAAGTTTGTTTACATTTATGGGAGATAATGCTGCCCACTTATTAATTATAATGTCACCTGAGAGTGAGAACTGGCATTCTTTGTAGCTGGCGTCACAAGATATTTACATGCCAGATGCGCTAAAGATTCATATGCCTCTTCATGCTTCGGCCATCGTTCCAGGACATGCTTTCATGCTGATGACGCTCATTAAAACAAAAATGCGTTAATTAAATTTGTGACTGAACTCCTCGGGGGAGAGTTGTATGGCTCCTGCTCTGTTTTACCTGCATTCTGCCATATATTTCATGTTATAGCAGTCTCAGATGATGACCCAGCTCATGTTCTTTGTTTTAAGAACACTGTCATTGCAAATTTGACAAAATGCAAAGAAGGTACCAATATGAAATTTCTAAAGATAGCTACAGCACTCAACCCAAGATTTAAGAATCTGAGGTGCCTTCCAAAATCTGAGAAGGATGAGGTGTGGAGCATGCTTTCAGAAGTCTTAAAATAACAACACTCCAATGCAGAAACTACAGAACACAAACCACTAAAAAAGAAAATCAACCTTCTGCTGGTGGCATCTGACTCAGAGGATGAAAATGAACATGTATCGGTCTGTACTGCTTTGGATTGTTATCAAGCAGAACCCGTCATCAGCAAGGACGCATGTCCTCTGGAATGGTGATTGATGCATGAAGGGACATATGAATCTTTAGTTCATCTGGCATGTAAATATCTTGTGACGCCAGCTACACCAGTGCCATCCGAATGTCTGTTCTCATTTTCAGGTGATGTAAACAAGAAGCAGGCAGCATAATCTTCTGCAAATGTAAACAAACTTGTTTGAGTGATTGGCTGAACAAGAAGTAGGACTGAGTGGACTTGTAGGCGCTAAAGTTTTACATTGTTTTATTTTTGAATGCAGGTTTTTTGTACATAATTCTACATTTGTAAGTTTAACTTTTATGATAAAGAGATTGCACTGCAGTACTTGTATTAGGTGAATTGAAAAATACTGTTTCTTTTGTTTTTTACAGTGCAAATATTTGTAATCAGAAATAAATATAAAGTGAGCACTGTACACTTTGCATTCTGTGTTGGAATTGAAATCAATATATTTGAAAATGTAGAAAACATCCAAAATATTTAAATAAATGGTATTGTTATTGTTTAACAGCATGATTAATTGTGCAATTAACATTTTTTAATCACTTGACAGCCCTACTGTTTACTGTACCTGTAGTGTAATAAGGCACATTTTAAAAAAATACCACTATTCTGTTTCTGAAAACCCATTTTTTTCTTTTTTCTGTGAATAGCATAGCATATCTGATTGCGGAAGGGTCAAAGGAGCACTAAATGGTGCCTGGTGAATGAGAGGGTAACTTCAGCCCAACTTTCCCCTCTTCTTGGACACGGGGAAGGGCTTTAAGAGTGGCTGTTTAAGAGTAACAGGGAAAGGACAGGCCTTTGCAGAAAGTTGGGCTCTACACCTAGGAGGCATAAGATAGGACTGGGTTGAATGAACCCCAATGTCGGGATTTAGTAAGTATAAACAAGTAAAATAACTTTATTTAAACACTAACCCTGGAGGAGAGAACCTTGCTGACTGTTTTCTTCCAGCTGATCTATTCTGCTGGCTAACAGCAATAACTTGTATTGTAAAATCTGTTTCAGCATTCTTCCTGGAAAGGTGCAGTGAGGAGGGGTAGGTGGGGAGCTTTGAGCTTTGTGAAGTAGCTGGCTTATGTAACTTTCAGGCTTGCAGAGTAGAACTGCATGTGAAAGAAAGGCAATTGGAAGAGATGGCAATTGTGAACATAGCACCCACTATGAGAGATTTAGTGATGGGGTTATTTTGATCTGTTCCTGAAACTCTAGTTTTGGAACTTTTCAAGAAATTGGCGCCACACCATTTACTAACTGTGTGATTGGCATGCTGTCCTGTAGTGGCAGTGCTCAACGACTGGCTTTACCTTGAAATGTTCTGACCCAGTTTAAGCCTACCAATAGGTTCTGGAGGAAGATTAGAGCTACGATTTAACCATTCTCTACACCTATGGCGGATGCATACCCCACTTTGGAAAACTAAATTTTTAAAAGATGAAAAGAAATGCTGTCCATTGGCCAGGTGGTTGCATAGAACAAATACTAGTGAATGTTTTAAAAACTTATGCTGTGGGAAGCTCTGTTTTGGAACCTCACAATAAATGGCCTGAGTCTCTAGGGGTATGTCTACACTGTAATTAAACACCTGTGGCTGGCCCGTGTCAGCTGACTCGGGCTTGCAGGGCTC
This sequence comes from Emys orbicularis, assembly GCF_028017835.1. Taxonomy (NCBI): domain Eukaryota; kingdom Metazoa; phylum Chordata; order Testudines; family Emydidae; genus Emys; species Emys orbicularis. The sequence goes on along the minus strand of NC_088684.1, from coordinate 262,042,284 downwards.
AGGCCTGTTTAATAGGACTGTTTAATTGTGGTGCCCAAGCCTGAACATCTACAATTAAACAGCCCCGTAGCCCGAGCCCCATGAGCCTGAGTCAGCTGACACAGGCCAGCCAGGAGTGTTTAATTGCAGTGTAGACATACCCTAGGGGGCTACATGACTGATGGAAGTTGTATGCTGCTTGTGTGATGAATGCCAATTAAATCACAGGCAAGATGCCCCAGGGAAGTGGCTCTGACTGGTGGCTGCCTGCATACAAGAGTCCAGTGTGACTTCAGTTAATGTGATTTCAATGGATGTGTCTTTTAAATGTTCCCTGCTGCCTTGCTGATCTCTGAGTGAATCCAAACTGTGCGGTTTCCTCACTCATGGATGCTTCCACCAGCAGGCAATCTGAGCCCAGAACTGAATTGCTAGTATCACTGACCTCCCCTCCCCTGCATTTTGTTTAATGAGTACATTAAAAGTACATTTTAAACAGTCTCTTAGTTAAGATAAAACTAATAGATGAATTAGATGCATTTCTGTAGCTGTCCAATATGGCCTGTGTGCAACATATATGCACCAAAAGAAAAGATAAAGCAGAATCTCTCTGCTGCTGTTGCAACAAATTTTAGAACAAGATGTGAACAGAACCTGTTTTAATGTGCTGGAATGTTTGGATAGTTCTTAAAAACTTAATTTCTGTTTTCCGGCTGTGACTGGAAATGATGAAATACTTCAAGAAAGGCTCTTGCTGGGAGATTTCCAGCCAGATCTAGGAGCACTGGCGAGCTCATGAAAAAGCACTCTTGTGAGATTTCCAGCTCTGTTCTGCAATATCAGGAGGTTCAGATTGTTTGGATAAGCATCCGAGATTCTGAACCAAACATGAACTCTCAATTTCCTGAGGTTTGCTCATAACTAATGGAAATACTCGTTCTCTCTCTCTCTCATTCTATCTCTCGTTCTCTCAATTTGTGTCTTTGTGTGTGTTCCATCTAGCAGTAAAATCCTACTTATGATAAATAATTCTCCAACACATCAATGGATGGATTCAAGAAAATTCATGTTCCAGGACCTGCTCAAACTGAGATTTTACTTTGCGAGTAATACTGAAAGTTCAAAGGTTAAAAATACAGCTTGCTTGTTTAATTCTTGTCATAAAAAAGTATTCTATCCTAAAAAGCTTCAGCAGTTACTAAATCAAATTTTGAAGAGTGCCTGTGTAATGGATCTGAGTGAATAATTTATTTAGTGAATTTAGCCATGGAATTAATGGATTTCATTAATGGAGAATCCACAATCAGATCACAAGATTCACAAATTGATTAAGTAATCAGATTTATTTAATTTTAAAAAAATTACTGTATGCATTGACGGCAAATATTTGGCATTTGTGTTGTGTGGCTTAGTTGTGGTTGGTCAGAGGAGAAGTTGTAGTAAATATAAATGGAAGAACGCACAAGCTCTTCACAAATATTAACAAATTCTTACACGTATGAACTTAGGATCTGGTATCTGCAAACAAATGTTTTGGCATTACTTGCTCAGGCTCTACTCAGTGAGACTAACTGAGTTTTGCTTGGTATTTAAATCAATGAGCTTTTCTCTGCAGATTTGATGACCAGTTTTTTCTTGTTCATTTCCACTGGTGATAAATTGATGTCACAGCTGGTCTCACTTGTACTGGGAGCTGCAGAAGTAATTTTACCTATTGTTAGTGCATAACAGGGAATTCAGTTCTCATAGCCTTGATGATTTTCAAGCAGACACTATTTTTGATTGCTGAGATGATCACGTAACCTTTTAAAATTGGCAATTTACAGTAAAACCCTAAGCCTACCTTATTTTGCAAACATTTCTAGTTGCTGAGGGTAAAATTCATTTCACCCACATAAAACAGAGTATTGGGGCTTTATGTGGGTGAAGTGCAAGAAGATGAAATCTCTCTCCACTTTAGGCCAAGGTGAAGGGCTACAGGACAGGCTCTTCTACCTTACAGGCCTTACATACATTATATGTCCCCATTACCATAGTATTCAAGCACCTCGCAATCTTTACATATTTATCCTCACAACCCACCTCTGAGGTAGACAAATACTATTATCCTTGTTTTATGGATGGAGAACCAAGGCACAGAGAGGTTAAATGAGTAGCCCACAGTCACATAGGAAAACTGGGTCACAGAAGGAACTTGAACCTACATCTCCCAAGTAACAGGCTGGCTCTCTAATCACTTGAGCCATCCTTATTCTTGGGGGGAGCCTACTGTTATTTGTCAATTGTAAAAGTTTACCTGTTCCTCTCAGCCACCAGTCTCCCTGAACCACCCCCCCTCTTTATTGCCTAATGCGGGGCCTGCATACGGATTCCCCTTGTGGCAGGCAGGGGTGCCAAAGTTCCCCTGCACAGCTGCTCTACTGGCAAACCCCCAAACTGGGAATTAAGTGGCGTGAGGCTTTGTGGCTGGTGCTCCACACCAGCATGAGCTCCTCCTGCTTTTTACAACCAGGGTGAGTGTTTGTCCCAACCCCAGAATATGTCTCAAAGCCAATACAAAAACTGCCTCGGTAGCATATCTCAAACAATGGCAAATACCAGATGCTTCAGAGGAAGTTGTTAAAACCTAATAATGGACAATTCTGGAATAACCTTCTCACGAGGGAAGTTTCTTCTTAAGCCAGTCACCAGCTGCCTGGGGTTATGTCCTGAGCATGAGGGTTTATATCCCTTACTAATTTTTATCCTAGCTATTCAAATCAATGGGAGGCTTGCCTGAGTAAGGAGTGGAAAACTGTGGGTACGTCTATACTACCCGCCGGATCGGCAGGTAGTGTTCAATGTATCGGGGATCGATTTATCGTGTCTCGTCTAGACGCGATAAATCGATCCCCAAATCGACGCCCGTACTCCACCTCGGCAGAAGGAGTAAGCGGAGTCGATGGGGGAGCCGCGGCGGTCGACTCGCTGCCGTGAGGACGGCCAGTTAAGTCGAACTAAGATACTTCGACTTCAGCTACGTGAATGGCGTAGCTGAAGCTGCATATCTTAGTTCGAACCCCCCCGCTAGTGTAGCCCAGGCCTGTGTCTTCCTATTTTACCAACACTTTTCTGGGGGGGTTATGTTGTTCTTTCCATATCAGTACATAAAACTTCCATTGGCCTAACAAAGTAGAAACATTTACGGGTCTCATCATGAGTAACTAATATCTTAATGTAGGTGAAAGGAGCAGTTAATTAGCTCTGCTCTTTTCAGCATGGAACATTAGAATTTAATGAGAATTAATAATTTCATAAGTTATGGAAATATTGCCGCGAGCTAAACATGATCTAATACAGTATTACAAATAGGTATTTAAAATGAATGCAGTGACATTTTCACATTGTTGGATGATCTATAATATTAAGTTGTACCTATAGGTACAGTGTATACTTAGGTCATATTACATAGTAAATTACTGTTTTAAGATATTCTGTTCTCAAGGTCCTCACTCTTTAAGAATAAAAATGCTGATACAAACTTCAATACAGCTTTGTAAATGTGACTATAACACTGCCATATTCGTCTTAAAAAAAAATAAGGTTGACAGAACTACAGATCATCTGGAAGCACCATTTAGGGACAACAATGTCTTTACCATGTGCTAAAGTGTCTTCTTGAGTCAGATCTATGGGACTGCTCATGTGAGCAAAGCAAACAGGGTAACTATTTTGATTATAAGATACCTTCTAATGACCATAGAAAATATTTATGGAGTAAATATATCTGGGGCTATTTTAGACTGACCTCAGGTAACATAGCTGGCGTGTACAAATGTTTAATTTAAATTGGCTTTTTGGTCCAGCACTTTCATGTACATGCTTAGCTATTGCTGCTTTGTCTGAACTATTGTTCATTGTGTACACAGGCATTGTTTATAACTTCTAAAAGAAAAAAGACTAGATCCTGGCCTGGTGTAAGTTGGCCTATATCCACTGACTTATATATCCACTGACTTAAATGCAGCTATACTGATTTTCACCATCTGAGCATCTGGCCCAAGAACTTTACTGGAGGTATTAGAGAGAGCGGGGGGCTGGGAGGAGTGGGGAGGGCACAGGAGTGATGGATGGTCTTACTACAATATATTTGGTGATTATTATTTATCTCAAATACTTTTTTTTTTTTTAAATATGGCAAATATTTGTTAATTAAATTGACTTTTAGTAAAAATGTCCTGCTGGAGAGGAGATCGGTATTAGGGATTGTTTTCTTGAATGTGGTCTGGATTTATGTGCTGGACAAACTCAATATTAAATGGAAGAAGCCAAAAATGTTGGGTTGGATTCTCCACCTCTTTACTCTGGTGTAACTCTCTTTACTTCAAAAGAGTTAAAATGGCATAATACCAGCATAACAGAGTGGAGAATCAGGCTAATTTAGTATCTAATCTTACTCTTGAAAGAATTATAGCCTAGATTATATATGTCAGATTGAGTAAGGGCCTGAGTAGCACTTTCTTGCCACTGGGTCTAGTCTGCAGTACCCTATCATTAGAGCAATGTGTGTGGTGAAATCTGAATTCCTCTTGCTGCAGCAATATCTAGCCAAAGGACAGAGACTAAACTACTACGTTTTTCTCAGTAGACCAATCATTTTCATTTTAAAATGCAAAATGATAAAATGAACTCTTATTTTCTCTATCATGCAAGCAAACAATAATAATAAAAAACCCTCATCCTAAAATTCTAACCCACCACTCATATCACAGATTTGCTGGTATGAGAGAGTGAACCACCCAGAAAAATACCTTTCTGGAGTATGTATTAGATCATGTTTCCTTTAAAATCCTAAAGATTACTATTGCCCACCCAGTATGCCAGGTTTTATGATAAATCTAACTAGAGTTGGTAAATACATCCAGAAATTTTCATCAGAGTGGGAAGGGAGAAAGAAGAATACACAGAAAATAAAATTCTCAATGAAGATGTTTGTTGTAAATTCAAAATTCTGAAAACTTCAACCAGCTTTGTAGCGTGATGAAAAATTGCCAGGAAGAAGGTAGTTTTTTGTTGTTGTTGAAAATCCAGTAGGTGATTACATTAATTGAAAACGTGTATTTTGGAAAATTTCAACCATCTATAAATACAACTAAACCATATTCTGCTGCCATTTTTATTGTACAGTTTCACAGTGTAAAAAAGCCAAGATTGGAATTGATGTTTCATTATTTTCCAGCATCTTAGCCAATTTGTAAACATTTTGGGAAGTAACTTAAATGGTGTCTGAGTCAATAATTATGGAATTGATTTTCATCACAAATTATTGATTCTCAGCACTTTTTGAAACAGCATTGGTATTACATTACATAAATGCATTTCCTATCGATTGGAATGATGCTGTTAAACGTAACTAGAGTTAATCTTCTACTAGAGTTTTCAAGTTTTTGTCAATTGGCTGGAAAAATTAATTCAGGTCTGAAACCTAGTTCACAAGATATCAACCAAGCAACTCGATTTCTTTTCCCCTCAATCATTTTTTATTTATTTATTATATCAGCACCAGTAATATGATCCTCACCTTGAAGGCCACATCTACTGCTGCTTCTTCCTACATCAAATCTCCAAGATCTGACTTCTTCTTACCACCTGCAGCTAAATCTCTTGCCACAGCTCAAGAGTCTTGCAGCTTAGCTCCTGCAACTTCTTTCCTGCCTTGACAAATGTAATCTCGCCCTACTTTTGCAGATGGAAAATGCTGCTGCAAAGATCACCTCCCTGGCTTAAAGGTCTATTACACCTCTCACTGTATCCCCCACTGGCTCCCTGTTCTCCACTGCAACAAATGCAAACAACTCATCTTTGCCTCAAAGGACCTTAAAAGCATGTCCCTGCCCTATTTGTCATCTTTCACAGGCTGTTTAGTTGTCTACCTCTGCCTTGCCAATGATGCCAGCCTTCATTGCTCATTTGTTAAGCTTTCAGACAATCACCTTAACACCCTCTTATATGTTATCGCCTCTGCATACATGAGAGGAGCTCCCTACCCATAAACATCTGCAAAGCCATCTCATTGTCCTCCTTCAAATCACTCCTTCAACTCTCCTCTGCCATGATACCTACAAAAACCTTGCTAATGATTGGACATCCGGTAGGCTGGGGCTGCTGCTAGGCTATATGGTATTGTCTCATTGTTAACTTCTGCTTCCCAGGCTCTGTATCGATCCATCTTTTGTCTTACAATCTATTAAGCTCTTCGTGGCTGCACAGAGCACAGTGAGACCTTGGTCTTTGACTGAGGCCTCTAAGAGCTACCAAAATACAAATAATAATTTAAAACTATCTGTTTCTCACAGGGATGCTGGGACAAATTGTATAGTGGGGGTGCTGAGAGCCAAACTCTAAATCCTGTATATAATGGAAACCACTTCAAGCCAGGGGGTGCAGTAGCACCTTAGGACCCCTAGTTCTAGCACCTATGGTTTCTCATATAGTATCATGGATCTGAACACCACTTTTTTGGGAAGGCGACGAAGTATAGATAACTGGTACAACCCAGTAACAAGTGTAATAAAAACTTAATATCAGGTAGCAAGATATATCAGAAAATGGTATCCCTTGTTTTCTCTCCTCCTTCCACTTCTAACCCTTCCCTTTCTCTAATTACAAAATTCAGGGAAAGAAAACTACCAATATCCCTAGGATAGGGTGACCAGATGTCCCTATTTTATAGGGACAATCCCAATATTTGGCATTTTCTTCTATAGGTGCCTATTACTCCCCACCCCCGTCCCGATTTTTCACACTTGCTGTCTGATCACCCTACCCTAGGATGCTGTAAGATATTGTTTTATAAACATAAGTTTATAGCGCATAGTAAAATGTAACAATATTCTTGTCAGCTCCCAGACAAGCTAATCATAGTCTGACTCTGCTGTTCTTTTTGCCATGCTTGGCAGGGTCCTAAAAGCCAAATCGTGCCCTGTGCAATCAACAGGGAACTCCATTGAGAGCTAAGAAGCAGGACTCCTTCTACCCAGGCCACAGAACAATTCTGTAGCCACTAGTGCAGATTCAAGGCTGCAGTGGCCTTTGTGTTTCTCCTCTGGGCAAGTATGGCGAATGGATTCACATAGTCATGGATCAACCTGCCCCCAAATTCCTCCTCCAAAGTGGCATGTAGGCAGTACCGGGTTCACAATGGCACCAGGCCCCCACTGGGAAGAGGCCCATTATGGACCCATCTAACCCATCCACACAGCCGGGTCTGGCCCCTCACCCGGGGCAGTCCAGCAGCCAGGCCTTGCTGTTTGAGCGGCTCTCAGCCAGAAGGTCCCACTCACCTGTAGGGAGCTCGCTGCCCAGCAGCCGGGCTCTGCCATGCGGGCTGGGTAGGGCTTCTGGCCACGGGGCCAGTGGACGCAGCCAGGGGCGAATCTATGTTTTTTTTTGCCACCCCAAGCACAGCAGTCAGGCGGCCTTTGGCGGCACGTCTGCGGGCAGTCCGCTGGTCACGCAGATTCGGCGGCATTTCTGGGGGTGATCTGCCGGTCCCGCACCTTCAGCGTACCCGCCACCGAATTGCCGGCGGACCTCCCACAGGTGAGTGCCCTCACTTGCTGCACTGATGCCGCCCCTGGGCGCAGCCAGGCAGGTTCTCGGAGGTTGCGTCCTGGGGTCTACCCCACTCCCAAGCGCAGCTCAAGCTCCAAGCAGTCTATGCTGCCTGCCACCTGCGGGGGGCCCCCCGTCATCCTGGAGCCAAGCTGCCTGGGACCAGTGCAGAGGCCAGGCTGGTCTCAGCCAGTGGGGAGGAGAGGGCAACACGGGGGGTTTGGCCAGGCCCCACCAGGCAAGTGGGTCCTGAGGGAGCCCAGTCCAGGCAGGTCCCGCTCCCACTCCGACCTAGCTGATCGCACCTCTCCCGAGGGGCCGGAGCAATCCCCATCCCAGGACAAGCCCTGGCCATGCTCAGCCTGGCAGACATGGTCACCTCCTAGTGGGGCGGTGATTGAAGCTAGCAGGGTGCACGGGAGTGGGTCTCTGGAGCGTGTTGCGGGGAGGGGGAGCTGAGCAATGAAGGAGCAGGGGACACTGGGAAGTGGGGGGTGGGGGAGGTCTGTGTGTGTTGGGCTGTGGGGGGGGTCTGAGTAGGGGGTGCTGGGCGGAGGTGATGTGCAGGCTGCTGTGCAGTAGTGGTAGGGGAGTCTGTGGTGGGGTCTCTGGGTATAGGGGTCTCTGGGTGGGGGTGCTCTGGCCATAGGGGATCGTGGGGGGGGGGGCGCTGGGTGGTGGGGGGGGGTGCAGGCCCTCCCCTGAGGGGAAGGGGCATGCTGGCAGCACAGGGCCAGGTGAGCCAATGTGCATCTGGCAGCTGCCGGTTTGTAAACAATGCCCTTGTGCTGGGCTTGGCAGAGCAGGGCCGCCCCCGCTGTACCGTGCCCCATTGCCCCCGGCTCGCTCCAGGGACCAACCTCCCCATGCCATGCCCCATTGCCCCTATGGGGGCCCACAAATACGTTTGGCATCAGGCCCACCAGGCCTGTGGAGCTTGAGCAGGATGCAGATTCCCTCAGGGGGCTCATTTGTCCCTAAGGAAGAGCTTCAAAGTTTTATAATATTTTGTTGGTTCATTTTTTTAGTTGACATGTTTTTATTTCCAAAGAGCATCAGTTTGATCATATTTGTTATCTACAAAGAACACAGAAAAATGTGTTTTCATCCAACAAATGTATACATCTAACTTGGTAGAATCTGTTGTTTTTTTCTTTTAATGATTTTGATGGATAATGATTATTTTAAGCAATTTGTTTTAGCTTTTTATCTATTTAAAATTTCAGTCATGTGAAATTATGTGGGGAGGGTCAGACAATTGTTTAATGATAGATGTTGAGATTCAAAAATCTAAAGCTTTATAAACCATTAAAACACAAATTGTTGATATCACATGTCACGATATGTAAAGTAAATATAACATCAACAAGTCATACCTGTTTTTATTATTTGTTCGCTAGTCCACTTGTAACAAGCCTAATTCAAACGTCTAAATCACTGAATTTTGACTCTAAATTCTCAAGCAGTATTTTTCTTTCTTTGCCTATCTGTACATTTTGATATGATTGATGGAAATATTTTTTTCATTGGTTTGTATGTTTGGTGAAATCGATATTTACCAATAAACATCTAATCCTTCCAAACCTTATATCCTTCTTCATATTCTGCCTATTGGGCAAGATGCTCACTGTAATGTAGGCTTATTATCTCCAAGGTGAGTGTTTGGACAGAGTGCATCAATATTACTCAGACCCTTATAAGCAGATCTTTCCATACATTTCTCCAGCTGTTTGTAGCAATAGAGCAAGCTCTCCGGTGATGTGATCAATCTGCATTCTGGTGTAAGCACTTCTGGCCTTTAGAACAAATTTGCTTGTTCCACTTGGATTGATCTACTTCTGTATAATAGAGCTTCTCCTAAGCATAATCCAGTTAGAAAACAATGCTTTTATGTTAAAATAAAATATATTTTGTATTGCTGGGGCCTCTAGGTTTCAGGATTCAGAGTCCCTGATGCCAGTTATAAATGAAAAGACTGTCCCTGCCCCAAAGTACTGACAAGCTAAGTATAAGGTGAGAGGCAAAAAATGGATAAAACAACCAGAAGCGGGGAGCACAATTTAATTGTGGTGATTATTTATATATAAGCATGAAGAGCAGAATTTGACCATTACTCAACAACATAATACAATACAATTGCTTTGAATGGTATTTTGAACAGACAAATTAAATAATAAAGATAATGAGCTTTAAAATGCATGGGAAACAGGAGGAGGGGAGAGGCAGGGCAGAGGAGGCTTTATGCTGCCTTTGCACTTTTGGTTTGTGGACTATACCAGAGCCAAAACAGTCCTGATGTAAGTTAGGGCAGCCCACTATTCCCATAGTGCCATGTGCTATAGACCCCCCCTTCCAATCCAAGCCCCACCTTTGCTTTCTATAATGGAGCTTTTACTGAAGGGCAGCATGGAGTTGCTTACAGGGCCCTGTGCTGAGTCTGCATTGAGGGAATTCTCCCTCAACCCATTGCAGTCCCTATGTGCAACCAGAGTGGCATATAGGAATCAGAGTGGGGAATGGACTCTATCCCTTGGTACCTGAATTGCCTCACTTTCCTACCTTTAGGGTGTTTAGTGCCACTGTATTTAACATCCCTATTCCCAACCTGCTGACAGAACATAAAGGGAGATTCCGGCATCGCACTACACAGAAGCACAAGTGCAGGCTGGCTCCCAGCCCCTCCCATGTGTGCACAGGCAGAACATAGCCCTGTACGTTTCTGGCTGATTGTTACATTGGAACCTTCTGCTCATTACATTGCTGGAGTTTTCCTTTAAAAATCTGCCTTTAAACTGGGCTATGACTTGATGTGGGGTAAGATTTATGGTGAAAGATTGCCCTTCACTCATGTGTTGGGCCTGTTCTCACGGTAACATGAATAAGGAAGGTATCAGCATATTGGTTGGGTTTTTTTCTTTTGGGTTTAAATCAGGCCCTTGACATTATTTTAATGTTGGTTTAGGGTTTAATTAGAGAGCAATCGGCATCAGCATTTGTACACCCAGCCATCATATCATGATCTAAAACCTAGCTACTTAATCTCATAAGATGATTAGCATCTTATTACAGTACTTTATTAAATTTTGATGCCAAAGTTTTATATTGAGCATTTGCAAATCCTTCTTAGTTAATTAATGGTGAAACAAAAACCTTTCCATTAGGTGAGAGCTACTATAATTATATTTACTTTGATTTATTACCATATATTTAAATTGTATTATTGAGTGTGTGTGTTGTACCCCAAAAACTACATTATAAGGATATTATTAAGGCTGCAAAGTCATCCACTTATAAGTTGGGAAATATCAGAACTCATTTTGTCTGTGCATTCTTAATTGGTCCTCCTTGTGCATATGCATTATGATATAGTCTTTAATTACATGATCACATACTATTTTTTTCCCACAGGACACCTGCCTCCATCAGTGCATAGGATAGGTGGGGCTCACGGAATAAGAAGCTATTCAGTATTTTGTTTTCTCCTTGTTCAATGTGTGGCCCCAGGCCTTATTGCACACTATTCAAATCCTTCTCTGGAGGCAGAATTGGTAATTTCCTCATGGGGTTTTCTGCGGAGCTCATCACTATAATATGAGTGCTTCTCAAACCTGAACTAATATTCACAATATTGCCGTGAGGTGTGGGGGTAGTATTGTCCTAATTTTTATAGATGGGGATCTGAGGCGCAGAGATTAAGATCAAAAGTAACCACTAATTTTGGTGCTCAATTTGAGACATGCATGACCTGATTAGGGAGAGGAGAAAAAACAGAGTACTTAGCATTATATAGCACAATATATGATCAAAACATGGGTTCCAGAGACCTCAGTTGCAGCTGTGAGGATGTGGTGCTTCTACAAATCTGACCCCAGGGTCTAAAGTTGAGCACCCAGACAATGAAGCACAGAATTAGTGACCACCAATGAAAAGTTTAGTGTAAGTAACTTGACTAGCCTCACATAGGAATTCTGTGGTGGAAGCAACCATAGAATCCAATTCTCCAGGGCAGCATGCAACTGTCTTAACCATGAGGCCATGATTTATGTTTTTGCAATTGCCTGCTTGATTCACTACAGACAGACCTTCAACTTCCTCAACAAATGAGGCTGGGTTCCTGCAGACAATACATGGGCATAGTTTTGGGGGAGCAGGGGCGTCACTGCCTCCCCAAACAGAGGTCAGGCAGCGGGACACACAGGGGCACACACACACCCCTTTCTGCGGTTGAGGAAAGGTGGCTGCTCTGTCTCACTGACTCTGCAGCTGGATGCCACCTTCTGGGTCCCAGTGCCAGTTGTTTTCCCCTTCTTTGTGTTCTGGGCGCCCTGCATGGCCACCATCCTGTTTTCTGTACAATAGTCAGTGGCTGCGGTGGGGCAGGGCAAGGGGGCTTGGGTGGGGCAAGGGAAATGGGGGAATGGAGGTGGGGTGGGAGAAGAGGCAATGGTGAAGGAAGGGGGATGGTATAGGGAAGGGGGAAGAGAAGGGAAGGGGGCAAAGGGAGGGAGATGTGGGGGTGGGAGGAGAGGGTTGGGGCAGGAGCAGTAGAGAGAGAAAGGGGGAAGGGATGGGGCAGGGGACAGTGGGGAGAGGAAGAGAGAGGGGATGGGGCAGGGGACAGTGGGGAGAGGAAGGGGGAGGGGATGGGGAAGAGAAGGGGATAGTGGAATGTGGGGGTGGGGAGAGCAGGAGCCCAGCATGCAGCATCCCCTCAGCAGCAGCAGCATCTGGTGCTCCCCCATCCTCCCCTCAGCACTGGCAGCCCAGGTACCATTCCAGGTTGGGGAAGAGAGCCAGGGGAACTGGCTTCAGCACATGCATGCATGCATGCATGTGTGCCGTTCTCCCCAAATATAGCAGTTAAACCATGCCTATGAGACAATTGTCACCCTAGTTGTCACAACTAGGGTGACCACCCATCCTGAATTGGGTGGGACAATGCTGAAATACAGAGTTCAAGTCCCGGTCACAGGCTGAATGATTTCTGAACAGCATTTGTCCTGGATTCCCTGTGGCGCCACTCCACACCTGCTAAGGCTCAGGTGCGACACCAGCCTCTTCCCAGTTTCGGGGGGGCTGAGCTGGGCCTTAGCCCCCACCCGCCATGAGGCCCTGCCCCTGGCCAGACTGGAAGCTGGAGTCAGGCCATAGTAAGAGCCACCCAGGCATAGGCACCGACTTCCCCTCTGCCTGGTGGGTGGTCGACCCCCCCCCCCCCCGCCTCTGGCCCTGCCCCTGCACCGCCCTCGCACCACCCCCATTCCACCCCTTCCCCAAAGTCCCCGCCACACCCTGCATTTTCCCACCCCAGCCACGTCCTCTTCCTGCCCCCATTCCACCCCCTTTCCCCAAGTCCCTGCCCCTGCCCCTGCCCTGCCTCTTCTCCGCTTCCTCCGCTGAGCGCACCGCATACCCGCTCCTCCCCCTCCCTCCCTCCCGGAAAGTCCTAAGTGCCACCAAACAGCTGTTAGGCGGTGGGGGGTGGGAAGCACTGGGAGGGAGGGGAAGGAGTGAGGACGCGCTGCGCTGGGGGGGAGAAAGAGGTGAGGAGGGGGAAGCTTGGCTGCCGGTGGGTGCGGAGCACCTGCTAATTTTTCCCCATGGGTGCTCCAGCCTTGGAGCACCCAAAGAGTCGGTGCCTATGTGTCCAGGGATCCAAGGCCACTGTGAGGAGCCCTAGACCCTCCACCTGGCCTGCCAGGGGATTTCACAGCTAATTGCTGACAGCAGAGGAATGATGATACTAAGGAATCTTGGGTTCCATTCCAATTCCTTCCCTTTGGAAGGGAATGCGTGTAACCCACATGCCTAATAGGGCGATATCTCTCTAAGCAATCTAGAGAGGCGAAGGGGAGAAGAATGAGTTGTGTCTGGGTCAGTGTTGCTAGGCAGTTACACAATTAGCATGCCACTCCCAGAAATATTTGGAATTGGGTGTGGTGGTCTTGGCATGCTCAATAGGTTCCCTGTAGCCAGCGGCGGCTCCAGGCACCAGCACTCCAAGCGCGTGCCTGGGGCGGCAAGCCGTGGGGGGCGCCCTGCCGGTCCCTGCGAGGGTGGCAGTCATGCCGCCTTCGGCGGCATGCCTGCAGGAGGTCTGCCGGTCCCGCGGATTCGGCGGCGGGTACACCGAATCCGCGGGACCGGCGGACCTCCCGCAGGCATGCCACCGAAGGCAACCTGCCTGCCGTGCTTGGGGCAGCAAAAAAGCTAGAGCCACCCCTGCCTGTAGCTGGACTCATAGACTCCACTGAGGGCAAGTAGTCAGGCCAGCAGCTTTACAAAAGGACATGTGACCTATATGGGTGGGCTGGGAGAAGCTTAGCCACAAGACAGGAGCAGAAAGCAGGCTCCTAACTCTGAAGCATTTTGTAGTAGGTTAGTGCTAGTGTTTACTTGGAACGCAGGGAAGGGTTAGTTAGGGAAAGGGGAAATTAGGAGGGAAAAATATTTTTTTGTTTTAATTGTATACCTTGAATGTTTGGTTTTAGCCAACCTGTTTTATTTAAATTCTCTTAACCAGTATGGTTCACCAACTCTTTTCTTATTTAAATGTGGTGATGATGAGGAAGAGTCCTCTATATTGTGCTATTCTCAGATTTGTATTTTTCTTGTAACAGGGTTTTTCATGTATATACTTATTACTGATTGGTAGGTTAATTAGTTGGCTGACTAGCTAATCGAGTGATTCCACAGTACAGCAGAGAAGGTCAGAGAATCTGCCTGGATCTCTGCAAGCAGGAGAGGAGAAGATACTGTTGCAGTGCATTGTACTCAATAGACTGCATAGAGTTGATGAACTAAAGATTTTCACTGAGATTCAGGTGAACTCAACTTAAGCTTTTGGGACTCTGACTTATTTCTCACTGTTTCTGTGGGGACTGATCAGTTCTAGATTTAATGTTTTGTTTATATTTGTGTATAGCTGAAAATAATCTATGTGCATTATGAAGTAGCCTTTGTTATTTAGTAGAAATTAAGATATATTTTTATTATAAAACTTAATAAAATTGGTAATGAAGTAATTAAGTTAATTCCTTTTGTACTTTTTGGATTTGATTGTAGGGAGGCTGACCCTGTACAATCATTGCTGAAAATCTTCAATGACTGAATTTTGGGTCTCCCAGTGCTTTTCTATAGGAGTTGTATTTAAGACTAGAAGAGTGGTGGTGAAGTAAACTCCAGCCCACCAAAAAGTTAAAAATTGGCACCCAAGTAGAGAGGGATTTGAGAATTGCTTGTGATTTCTTTCTGAGGAGTATTGCACCATTCAATTACAAAATAATTCAGTGTTACTGAACATTGTTGTTGAATTTGTACATTGTTACCATTAAGATAATGAAACTTGTACACAATTTGGGTTAGATCCCTGTAAGAACATTTTGGTCAGGGAGGTTTCCCTTGCCTTTGCTGAGTAGAGCAGAAGTTAACCAAAGGTTCTAACAACCCTCTTATGTGACCGATATGAGGAAGGTGAAGGGAGAACAAGATATGATTCTTTGTGAATTCAAAGTCCCGGTTTCTGTGATACACACAGTGAGAAACTGTATAGTGCAGTAGCTAGAGCAGAGATGGGATGCAACTCCTCTTCATTATGCAGTTTTACCATTTATATCCACTGGTGCTGTGTCCACAGTATCTCAGTGTAGGGATCAGGGATATTCTGTGTAGTCTGATAGAGGACTTGAGACTGAGAGACAGCCTTTGGTTACACTTCTGGATGATAGACAGACTAGATGGTTAACAGATGCTACACCTGTTATGGACCAAGATCCAATAGGAATCTCTATTTCTGCTGTGAGTCTCCCTCTCAAGATGCAACTTCGTTCATAAGAACACAGCATTGAAATCTGTCAATGAAACTGTGACTGATTGGAAATTTAAACTGAAATGTTTTTCGGGTAATTCACTCAGACCCAGTGGAGAAGTTGATTATCTCACCTGGCGAGCACAAGCCAAAGAGCTGATGGAAGACAGTGAGACTTCTGACAAAGTTAAAAGAAGAAAGGTTATTGAAAATGTATTACCCCCAGCACTGAAGGTGGCCTTGGGAGCTGATAGCAAGGCAACCACTGGAGAATGCTTTGATATTTTGGAAACGGTATACAGAAGTGCCATAAATGCATCTGAGCTTAAGGCTCAATTTCTGAGTTGCACCAACATACTAGAGAACTACTGGCTGTGTACCTGAATAGATTACACACGTTACCCCAAGAAGTTTTGGAGGCTGGTGAGATAAAAGATACAGAATTGGACTCTTATATACAAGATCAATTTTTCTGTAGTGGTTTGCATGAGTCCTTATTAAATACACTCTTTTCAAAAGGATTAATGCTAGTGGCAGACAAAGGTCTCTTATGCCACACTCCTTTTTGAGGTGAGATCTTTTGAAAGGGAGCACTCTGTTTAAACAAAAGAGAGAACTTCAATAAGAAATAGAAGAAGAAGGAAGGCCATTGAGTAGGAGTACTTTTCAATTGATAAGGGCATCTGAAAATACTTCCAGAGCCAGTGAAGAAGCCACTGAAATAGGTTGGAAGGAGAAATACCTGCGAATGGAGCAGTGATTGGTGGGACTGCAGATGATCAAGCCAAGTTCTGAAACTTCTGCTCCATATAGTCTGTTCACTGCCCAAAAGCCCAAAGAATTTTAATAAACAAGCAATATTAAAATGTACCAAAAGAAAGCCTTTGTGTTTTAAACTGTGGGAAAATAGGACATTTTCAAAATGATTGTGAGAATTCTCCTAACCAACCTAGTATATCAGCAGCCAGAAAGAAAAGAAATTAACAACTCTCAGAGCAAAGCTGTTATTCAATGGGTTCAGGAGACAGATGCTACCCAAATGGTTGTCAGTGAGGTCATTCAGCAGTTAGTAGGACCTGTTTGTCATGGTTATGTTTACCTAGATGGAGCAAAGAATACCTGCTGTAATAGATACCAGGGCCAGCTCTAGGGTTTTTGCCACCCCAAGCAAAAAAATTTTTGGCTGCCCCCCATCCCAGCCCTGGGCTCCTCGCCACACCCCCCTGCCGCCCCAGCCCTGGGCTCTCCCCCACCACCCGCACCCCCCTGCCTCCCCAGCCCTGGGCTCTCACCCCCTGACCCGCACCCCCCTGCCTCCCCAGCCCTGGGCTCTCACCCCCCTGACCTGCACCCCCCTGCCTCCCTAGCCCTGGGCTCTCACCCCCCCCCACACCCGCACCCCCCTGCCGCCCCAGCCCTGGGCTCTCACACACACACACACACACACACACACACACACACACACACACACACACACACCTGCCGCCTCAGCTCTGGGTTCCCCCTACCCCCCCCCACACCTCCTGCCGCCCCAGCCCTGGGCTCACCCCCCCCCCCCCACCTGCGCCCTCCTTCCGCCGCAGCCCTGGGTCACTGGTAACTCGCTCCCACGGCAGGTCATTCAGCAGGAATTTTAGATGTGCACAGAACACAGACAGGATTGGTTCCCATATGGTTATAGAACTGCAGTAAAGTGGAACAATTTTCAGCTTGTGTGATTGGAGGATATCTGGACGCATATTATAAGACTGTCCTACATAAATGAGGAAAAGTTGAGGTGCCTTTATTATTCTTTTGTTCCACTCTTTCTTTCTTTCTATGGGGAATTTGCCAATGCAATATCACTGTCTTCCTTTTAAACAAACAAACAAAAGGCAATGGCTGTTGAAAATAGCAATTCCAGTCCTAATAACCACTGGGAAGCATTTCTTGCTCAATTTTATCCTACTTTTTCTACAGCAAGTTACAGTGGATCAGTATATTTGATTTGGGAGAAATGAAGAAACAGCTGCCCAAACTGAGCTTGAGCACTCCTGAATTTTGAGGTGTTCAAATCTGGAAGGCAGGTGCTGGGGGGCTGTGGCTCCGCAGGGGAGCACGGCAGCATGTATGCAGCAGCGTGTCTGGCGTTGCACGAAGCCAGACACGCTGGTCTGAGTGGCACGGTAAGGGGGCTGGGGGGTTGGAGAAGGGGTAGGGGGTTCCGGGGGGGCAGTCAAGGGACAGGGAGCAGGGGGGGTTGGATGGGGTGGAGGTTCGGGGGGGCAGTCAGGGGCAGGGAGAAGGGGGGGTTAAATGGGTCAGGGGTTTGGGGGGGGGCAGTTAGGGGACAGGCAGCAGTTGGATAGGCATGGGAGTCCCAGGGGTTTGTCAGGGGACAGGTAGGGGGTGGGGTCCTAGAGGGGAAGTTCGGGGGGGTCTCAAGAAGGGGGAAGTTGGGGACAAGGACCAGTGGGGCTTAGATAGGGGGTGGGGTTCTGGGGGCAGTTGGGGCAGGGGTCCCGGGAGGGGGTGATCAGGGGACAGGGAGCAGGGGGGTTGGATGGGTTGGGGTTTCTGTGGGGGGCAGTTGGAGGGAGTGGATGGGAGCAGGGTGGGGCTACCCTCCCTCCCCGTGGAGTGTCCTATTTTTTGAATGTTAAAAATATGGAATCCCTACTCACAGCGCAGCTCTCCATTCGCAGCAGGCTACAGCATGAGGTCTCAGCTTTCTCACTCCCTCCCCCTCTTTGCTGTTGGTAGTGGCCAAGGGAATGCTGGGAAATGTAGTTCTTTCCCTGCTCCAGGGCTGGCTCTATAAGCAGGGAGCTAACCAAGGAACTACAGCTCCCAGGGCCCCCTCTTGGTTCTCAGCTCCCATGCTGGATTCCTGCCGCTCCTGCAAATGGGCTGCCCCAAGCACGTGCTTGCCTTGCTGGTGCCTAGAGCCGCCCCTGTAGATACACAGGGTACTTGAGAACCAGTATGTAAAACTTTCTATTATGAGCATTTATCTTATCAAAAGTTAGTCTATTGGCAATATACTTCAGATAGAATGAACTTGAGGACACATGATTCCTGGGATATATATCCTTGAAGATATGATTCCCAAAGGTAATCTGTGGGACTAACAAACAATATGAGATACTAGTCTTGGTTTGTCTAGACCAACATATGAATCAGCATGTGTCAGCGCTCATAGGCACAAATGAGCTGAAATATTTTGTAGAAGACTGTAAGAAGAAATGAGGTCCTGATTTTCTTAAGTAGGATTTCACTATCAAGTGAGTGGGCTGAAGCTTAGTTAATTTTCCTTCAGTCATTACAGTAAGAAGCTGAAGAAAAAGCTGAGGTGATCCTGAGAAGAAGAAATTCTGTGACAACTCCACCTGGCACATCCAGAACAGTGCCCAGAATTCTGAAATTTGCAGTGAACAAATTGGAGATTGCCGTAATGCTAGAAGATCCAGGTGTTGCAGTTGGCTAGCAATTCTGTCTCAATTTGTTAAAGTCACTGGCTCCAGTATTAGAACAGGGGCACAAGTCAAAAACGTATTGAGGAAGGATGTCTCTCACTCTTATTGTGAAGGGGCAAGCAGTTCAATGGATAAAGTTGGTGCCAACCCAAGTTTCAGAAGTTGTGACTAAGAAAGAGACTGTTCTATTGCCACTTGACTTTGAAGGATTGCCTCAGTGCTGCTGAGAAAAAAAAGACTGCTAAGACTATCAGTAAAGAAGCTTGTAAAGCTTTTGCTGTTCATAATCTAGACTTTAGTGAGCTCAACCTGAAACTCTTACAATGTCCCTATGTTCGTTGGTGGTAGTGAGAGTGATTGAGGAAATGTAGTCCATATGCATCACATGTGGTGCTGGTGTGTAAGAAGGTGAGCCCTTAAAATGGTGGTGGATTATAGAAAACTGAACAGTGTTATTTGAAAGGATGCTTATCGGTTACCCAGGATAGAAGATACCTTTGCCTTGCTGGTAGGATCTAAATTGTTGTCTGTATTGGATCTAAAGAGTGGATACTATCAAGTTCCAGTAGAGTTCAGTGATTGTCTGAAGACGGTCTTCACTACACTGTTTGGTAATTTGCATTTCAAAATGATGCCGCAAGGGCAAGGCTTGACTATAATGCTCTAGTTATCTTCCAGCAAATGATGGAATGTGTTATGGCTGGTCTGAATATCACAGAAGTTGTAGAATTCTTGGATGATTCAATCATCTTTTCAGCCACCCTAGAAACATATGAGGAGTGTCTCCTAGAAATTTTGGAAAGACTTCAGGAATATAGTTTAAAACTTGCACTTTCAAAGTGTGTACTTCACTTTAACCTTCAGTGAAACATCTGGGTCATAGCACATCTCAAGATGGGATTTGTCCAGATAGAGAGAACTGATACTATCATAATTTGGCCTGTTCCAACTACCTTCAGAACTTTGTAGAGTCTTGGGATTTGCTGATTACTACCTAAGATTTGGAGAGAGAGACTCTGTTATTACAAAATCTTTGAATTCTCTTCTTGCTGGTAGTCCTAAAGAGAGTACATGGAATGGAAAACAACCACTTGAGAGCAGATGGGGTGCAGTTTGCCAACGGGCCTTTGAAACCTTGAAACAAGAGTTCACTACTGCATCAATCCTTGCTGAAAATCCTCAATGACTGAATTCTGGGGCTGCATGTCGTTTTCTATAGGAGTTGTATTTTAAGCACTGGGAGAAGGATGGTGAAATAAGGTTACATGTGCTCTAGTGGGCATGGACTCTTCTACCCCATCCTCTACAGCCTGTCCCTGTACTAGTCGTAGCTCCCCTGGCTCCTTGTCCCAGTCCATTCTCCCCACCTAGCCAGTCAGGCTCCACTCCTCAAGCCTCTCCTGCCAGTCTTCTTGTTCAGCAAGTCCTTGACTCCCAGTCCCAGTCCCAGTCGCAGTCCCACCCCTGTGTAGCTCCTCATCCAATCTGTCTCCCTGGCCTTCCTGCCCAGGTTCACCATCCTCAGTGACTTCCATTCCTGCCCCGGCTGCTCATCCAGTCTGTGTCCTCTTCCCCCACCTGCTAGCTCACTGTTTCCCTCAGCAGCTCCCAGCCCCAGTCTCCCTTGCTACTCCTCTTGGATCATCTGCAAGTCTGGCTCTTGTCCCCTCTGCATTTGAATTAGGCACCTTCCTCCTCCACTCTGCATGGATCCAGCAAGGGATCACTGAGAGCACAGGAGAGAGTCTCCCTATTCACACTTCAGGTGCCCAGACCTGGACCCAGCATAGCTTGCAGCAGCCCAGAGCAGCCATTGCAGGGAAAGTCCTGCTCAGCCCTGAGCTGAAGCATGCCCAATGCAGCCAGAGTCTTGGGAGGTATTTAGCTGCTAAAATCGTAGTCTCTACTGACCATGTGCAAATTGCTTTGAATCTCAAGACAGAGAGAGGAGCAGTGGGGTGATGTGTCTATGGTAACCCATGTGGCTAAACAGATGAGATGGCCTGTTGCATTTTGTACCACTTGAAACTTTTTAAAGATGTGTAGCTTTGATTTTATTTCAGTGTAATGTATGGCTTTTGCGTCAAGTGGAATCTGAGGTTTTTCTTCTGATTTCTAGTTTAGTGCTATGTTTGATGACTTGTCAAGTTGCTTAGAGCCAGGGATGGGAGAATTTGGGTTTTTACATATTTTTTTTAAATTCAAAACTAGTTGAGACAAAGAATAATAGTGAGTAGAGATGGATCCAAACCAAAACTGTAACACCCCTGAAATTAGGGAAAGACCAGTTTTGGATCTGAATCAGATCTAGAGCTGGCCTTCACATTTTTGGGAAGCTTGCAAAACTATTATTTTGCAACCTCCCACTAGCCTTCATGATTTCCCTGGGTCCACTACTCTGCACAAGGCTGGCCTGAAGATTTTGAGGAGGGCTAGTTAAATGATACACCGGGATACACCCCAAATTTCACTAACTCATTTTATATAGTTTTATTTTTCTTATTTTTTCAGTCCATTACTGAGAAGAACCTTAAATGCTTCCCTGTAAACAAATAAATGTATTTTTTATTGCATCTTTGGCATCCAACCTAATAAGAGAAGTTGTTTTTACATCTCTCTTTGGGGCAATATACAGGCACTGGCAAAAGCTATCCACAAGCACTACAAACATGGGGATGGAAACTATATATAAACATTTAAGTTTAAACCGTTGTAAGATTTAAAAGGTTATAATAGCAACAATGAACTTGACTCAGTGCATTTCCTGTGGGGATAAAGTGACCTGCAGGGGTTAATACCCCGAGGCAAAACCATGGGCCATCATCTCCCCCAACCAGTAATTAACCTGAAGAAATGCCTTGAGCTCCCATCATTAGCCCTTAAAAAGAGCCTTTAGAATTCAAAATTAGTTTGGAGTGGGACTTACCACCACCTGAGCTTCATTCATTGTAACTAACTTGTCTCTGCTCTTCAGGCTGGATGCATTTAAGTACTGTAACGGTATGTAACAATTGAATGAATTACATTGAGATTAAAGGGTTGAACCGGAGAAACTGCATACGGCTGGTTTTAAGGTGAGGCATCTTCCAATATTATTCTAACAGTAGTGTGATGCAACTGCTGCAGCACATGGGGAATCAAATTATTGCATTATTTATCATCATGTGTAAAATGTTTCCATGTGCAGTGAATGTTCTCAAACTTTTCAGTTCTCTCATATAAAATTGTTGTGTTTTTGTTCATTTAATTTGTTACCAGTAGAGCCCAAAATGGGGTAGGTGCTGTGCAAACATAAAGGAAGCCATGGTCCCTGCCCTCAAGAGCTCACATGTTACCTATGTATTTGTGGAATTTTCCTATACAAAATATAGGTGAGTACAGGGAACACTGCTAATAACATATTCTAATTTTCTAAAGCAAAATTGGGAAGTTTAAGCACAACTGCTAGTACATCCCCACCCCCAACCATTATATTTGCATTCTGCATCAATACCTTTTTAAGATCAATAGCTCATAATTTAAGTTCTGAAGGGGCAAAGTTTTAACTTCTATAGAAGTAGCCTACACATATCTCATTACAATCTATTCTATGTGTTAGTTTCCTACCAGTGTTTATATAGCAAAAACATGCCTATAATGTACTGATGTGGCTGAGATTTTGTAAACACAAATATCAGGAAATTAAAAAATATGGTTCCAACTGCAACCTTAACTTGGCTCCTTTGTTTACATTATTTTGTAGTAATCTACACTGTGGTATTCTGAATGACTTGGGGCCAAATTCTGACTGATTAGGGGAGAGAGTAATGTAACTCACCACCTACCTAAACAGGTGTTTTGTGTACATGGCAAAAGCAGCACTTGTCTTTGTTCTCTATGATACCAGTCCTATATACAGTCTCATGTGATCTGTTCCTTCCCTGGGGAGGATTCTGACATAATGTGGGGCACAGTGTGGAAGTGGGAAGCTGTGTGTAAGAGCTCATTGATAGATATCATGGGTGCTTAGAGCAGGTACTGTCTTTTACTACGTGCTTGTGCCCATAGGATCCTGGCACTGTAGGATCCCAATTTCTGATTGGGGCCACTAAGTTAAGTAAGAATAACTTCTCTGTGTTTTATTTCCACATCTGTGAACTTCTTTGCCTTAAAGGATATTAACAAATTTATTTTCTGTACAATACATTAGACAAGCATGCTGAATCACCAAGCATTAGTGGCAATGGGCCAGTTGGTATAAATAGACAAAGTTCCATTGTCTTCAGTGGAGCTATACTGGCTTACAATATGATGGATGGCCTCTTGGCCAAGCCATCAGGGATTGAACTGGGGTTCCAGAGCTATAAGTATGAGTTGTCACAGCTTAAGCCAAGAGTCAAGGTGCTATAGTTGGGGCAGGTGGGGTGCACCGGGTGTGGGGGCTCTAACAACTCATATCTTCTGTGGATCAGGCACAGAGGGGGACTGGTATTCATCAGTCAGTTACAACAGCAGCTGAGGTCCTGGCCAAAGCAGTCAAATTATGATGGTCTGCTCTAGAGTGCTCTGTGGACCAGAGATAATATATTGGTGATTGACCAAATGAGCATTCACAAGAAGGGCTAATAAGTGTCCTGTATCCTTTCCAAGGCATGTTGTTGAGGAGAGAGTGAAAATCTGACACCTTTTCTGCTGGACGTAATCACTGGTGGCTTTAAATTTTGGGCTAAATCCTGCTCCCATTGAATTCAACAGCAAAACTCCAGTTACTTTCAGTGAGAGCAGAGTTGGAACTCATACATCTTCCCCACCCACCAGTGTGCAATATTTAAACTGAATCAAGAAAACATGATAGAGGGAGGTGGAGAGAGAGAGTGACTAGTGAGGCTGCATGGAGGGTGTAGGTAGACAAGGGGGTATCAGTCACTGGTATTTCTGTGTGTGGGTGCATGCACAGAGCATCCCACTTGTGTTAGTGCATTTTCTAAGTTTGTATACAAACATTTAAATAAAAATGTACAAACTGTTGGCACACCCCCAACAACAAGGGGTAGGAGAGAACATGTGAATGAGCAGGAAACAATTTGGAAATGAATATCAGTTTCTAGATTAATTTTCTTCATATACATCAAAGGTATTTGTGGTGACTGAGGAGTGGGGGACCAAATCCTCAATCCCATGATACGCAGGAATGGACATACTGAAATCAGTGGGATTGCTCACAAGTAAGGCAAGAAGGATTTCACCCTAAGCTGTTTGGGTTATCTGAGCTCTCTGAAGTGCTTAAAATGTTCTAAATGCTGAAAATCACCATTTCCTCCCACAACTTAGTATTTTGAAAGAGGTCAAACAAGTTTATCCTCACTTCCTAAAGAATCTCTAGACTGAGAACAAACATGTACAATTGTAGTTCAAAGAACAATATTTGTGAAAAGTTGTAACCATCTGAAAACAGAAGCTGATAATGCTAGTACCAGTTTTACCCATTATAGGATTATTAGTCCAGCACTACTCTTTTCCCAGTTGATATGTGTTTATGTTGTATAATACAAAGGAATCAAAAAGCATCTTCTTTTCTTTACTTGTGTTTTAATACCATACTTGTTTTATCATGCACTTTATTTCAATCTGCTGGTGTTTCTAATGGGAAGTAATTCAAGGCTAACATGAAAAAAGCACTCAAATAACACAGGTAATTGTGTCTTTATTGCTGGTAAACAGTAAGAAATGTGCATTTACTGTAAGTGTTCAGAACAATCTGCTCCAGCAAACATTTTACTTTACTGTCACCTGTCTTCTCTCATTGGCCTATCCCCTCACATCATGAGCCTGTTTCCACTGTAATTTAAAACTGAGGCATGGAAACAATTACAATGCAGTTGACCCCCCTGCCATTACAACACAGTTCCCATTTCTGCTGTAGATGGCATATAACAAGATCTTACCCAATTCAGCCAAAGACTTTGCTGCTGCAGCCTTGTTTTCCCCTTTTTGGTCTTCCCAAGAACTGCACCCAGGCAAGGCAAATAAACTGGACTCCAGGAAGGCCTGTTACTAAAACAGAATAGTTAAAATGTCAGTGTAAACCAAAACAAGTCTGTCTCCCCCCCCCCCCCCTCCGCCCCGCCTCCACAGTTCCTTCAGCCCCTTGCTGAGCTAAATTGTTCTTTCCAAAACAGAATCCTGCTGTCTGGCATTTCCTCAAATCTCTTCCCTCTTAAGGTTTCCTCTCCTGCTCCTCACTGCAGGTTACTCCAGCCATGCCTTTCCCTCTGGATGCTATGGAGAGTCTTTTCCTGGCTCCTTGCTGACCCTTGGGTCCCCTCTGGATTTCCAGCAGAATCCTCCCTACAGCTCTCAACTCCCCAGATTCATCTGAGCAGGGGAGCACTGCCATGCCCACTCTAGCCTTCTCTGGAGAGAACTCTTCCTGGCCTTCTCTCCAATGCAGCAGCGAACCCAGGACTACTGTCACATGAAGCCTGGTTACCTGACCCAACCAGCAGCACAAGTACAAACCCTTCTCCTGGGATCAGATGACGAATAACAAATGGGGCCGAGCCCAAGCCCTTTAAAGGCACTATCACAAATAATGTGTCTGGCCCTTCACCGTAATTTGGCTAAAGACCTAGACCTGTTATAATTGAGTCTGACCATTCTAATTGTAGTTTAGATGGGCCCCAGAAGAGTACATGTGGAATCCACTTAAGGATGCCCGGCAAAGGAAAAAAATATACTTTTCCCTCCCTTGTTTGTTCATGATGTTTGACGGTGCTAGTAAAGGTACTTGGTTTTTTTTTAAAGATTTTTCTTTTCTACTTACAATTTACATTAGAAATGAGGCCTTAGAAACTAGTTGGGTTTTGTTATAGGTAGGGCCCTACCAAATTCATGGTCCATTTTGCTCAATTTCATGGTCATAGGATTTTAAAAATAATAAATGTCATGATTTCAGCAATTTAAATCTGACATTTCATGGCATAATTGTAGGGGTCCTGGCCCAAAAAGGAGTTGGGGGGCGGGGGTTGCAGGGTTATTTTATGGGGGGGTTGCGGTACTGCTACCCATACTTCTGCGCTGCTGCTGGAGGTGGCGGCTCTGCCTTCAGAGCTGGGCAGCTGGAGAGCGATGGCTGCTGGCTGGGATCTCAGCTCTGAAGGCAGCGCCGCTGCCAGCAGCAGTGCAGAAGTAAGGGGTATGGTATGGTATTGCCACCTTTACTTCTGCGCTGCTGCTGGTGGGGCGCTGCCTTCAGACCTGGGTGCCCGGACAACAGCTGCCACTCTCCAGCCACCCAGCTCTGAAGGCAGCGGAGAAGTAAAGGTGGTAATACTGCAACCCCCCTGCTAAAATAACCTTGCAACCACTTTGCAACTCCCTTTTGGATCAGGACACCCAATTTGAGAAACGTTGGTCTCCCTCATGGAATCTATATAGTATAGGGTAAAAGCACACAAAAGACCAGATTTCATGGGGGGAGACCAGATTTCACAGTCTGGGACACGTTTTTCACGTCTGTGAATTTGGCAGGGCCCTAGTTATAGCATATATTTAACTCCAATGCCTAATAAATACTTGGAAGGAAGGAAGACTTAGAGATTCAACACCCCCAACCTCTAAATGATGGATGAGAGAGAGCTCCTAATCAACATCTGAGATTGCTGATATGAACTTCAGCACAATCAGAGGAGACCAGAACTGACGTTAATCCATATTTGTGAAAAAATATCAAGTACATATTGTCAAGAAACCTTTCCGTTTCTCTTTATAACGCATAAAAAAGTAGAAAGGAACTCATACTTAAAACATTTTTAAGTCATCATGCAGCTATGAGATGGTGGGAGCTTAATCTCAAAATGAGGCTTCTGTTGCTAGTCATAGCTATGTTGCTAGAAAGTGGTAAACTTGTCACTTATGTAGAAGCCCCGTGTAAGAACATGTGAACCAGCTTCCATCCTGGTTTAGCACTACACAAAATTATAACATTGTGAATATAAACATTAACATACTTAGTGTTTAAAAGGACACTCTCAGGATAATCACATTCCAAAATATGTCTCCCATTACAAATAGGACCTAAGACTATTAAAAAAAAAATTCAGATGGTTCAATAACAGCAGCATTTACTGCCCCAATCACAACTGCCCCAGCACATGTGAGAGACATTGAAAGCAGTACTGCTCTTCCTAATGCAGCTCGCTCTGCCTTCTGCTCCTCACCTGGACATGCCTCTGCACAAAGTGTCAAGTTTTGCTTGTGTGCTCCAACCCCAAGTGCCAGCCTAATCATTTGGAGGCCCATCCCTCCACAGATAATTTTGCTGTAGGAGAAGGAAGTTTTCATAGGCCATGAGTGGGGCTGGGAGAGGACATGTCATGTTAAGAGCAGTGGTGGAGATGTGAACGCTCCTATAGCAGCAACTTCTGCCATGTCTCGGGTTCTTCAGTGGACTCCATGAAGAAGTCATGATACCAAGTTTGTTGTGGATCTATAGAGCCATCGTCATACCAGCTCTGTTGTATGTAAGTGAAACACTGGTGCTGAGGAAGGCTAAATAACACCAGATTACTGTGTTTGATTCTTGTTGTCTTTGTCAGCTGCTCCATATCAAGTGGCACAACAAGATTAGAAATACAATGAATGCCAATTAACATGGGTTTTGGAAAATAGATCCTGTGAAACTAACTTGCTATGTATTTTTTTTTTAATTTTATTTTATTTTGAGATTACAGGTTTGGTTGATAAACCTAGTAGAACTGGTGTAATATACTTAGAATTCTGTTATGCATTTGACTGGACACTGCATGACATTTTGATTAAAAAAACCAAAACCCTGGAACAATATAAAATGAATCTGGCCCTACACTATTTAACATGTTTATCAGTGAACTGGAAGAAAACAAAATCATCACTGATAAATTTTGCAGATGCCCCCAAAATTGGGGGAGTGGTAAATACAAAGAGGACAGATCAATGATACAGATTGATCTGAATCACTTGGTAAGCTGGGGGCAAGCTACCAATGTGTGTTTTAATATGGTTAAATATATATATATTTAGGAACAAAGAAGGTGGGCCATACTTATGGGATGGGGGACTCTATCTTGGGAAACAGTGACTCTGAAAAAGATTTGGGAATCGTGATGGATAATCAGCTGATCATGAGCTCTCTGTGACCAAAAGGGCTAATGCTATCCTTGGATACATAAGCAGAGGAATCTTGAGCAGGGGTAGAGGGGTTGTTTTACCTCTGTCTTTGGCATTGGTGCAACTGCGGCTGGAATTCTGTGTCCACGAAGGAGTGGGGGCGGGAGGGGCAGAGCCTTAGGCAGAAAAGGTGGGACAGGCTGGGAGCTAGCCTTCCTGAGACCGCGGTTCACCTGCTACCCATGTCTTTAACATGCAAAATCATTCCCAGCTGAATGATGAGTGCTCTAGCCAGTCACTTCTGAATTATATCAGAGTGACAACAGCAAATTCTCAGTCCCAGACTTGTGCCCAGAAATGTGCGTCTTGGACTGTACAGCACCCTTTTGGACAATACAAGAAAGAAAGTCCGGCATTTCATTAATAGAAAATGATATGCACAAACCCTGTTATCTGAAATGGAGGTTCCATATACTTCAATCCAAACACATACTGGTTTAGATAAAACAATAAAACAAGTTTTATTAACTACAGAAATATAGATTTTAAGTGATTACAACTAATGAGGCATAAAAATCAGAATTGGTTACAAAGAAATAAAAGGTAAAATGCAAACTAATACCTCACTTAACAAGCTAAGTGAACTTAAAGCAACAGGATCTCTTTCACCATACGTTCACAGCAGTCTGGCTGGATATTTCAGCAAGGACCCCCCTCCCAGTTCAATGATGCTCCTTTTGTCTTTCAAATGTTATTGATGCTGTGAGTAGAGATGAGGGGAGAGGTGATTTGTGTCCTCTGTTCTCCCTTCTTTCTTTGAGAATCCTCTTCAGCTGGGGTTCAAGCGGGAACAAGTCTGTCTGCCAAGATATAAACTTCTCGCTCACACCCCTCTTCCTGCCAAAGAACAGCCGCTTAACCAGGTGATAGTTCATTTGATTATGTTGACACCTGGCTGAGGTGCTGGCTAGCCTTTTGTCGTTGAAGAACTGGTCAGGGCTGCTTCCTCAGATTTGGAATATGCCTTAGTAACGTCATACTGTAGAATCTTATAACTTTACATACAATATTGCCACACACATTTTACGAAGTCAATAATCAGCAAATTACGAGTTTTCAAATGATACTTCACAAGGCATACTTGTACAAGATTTATCAAAGTTTGTAAAAGTGGTGAATATAAGGGTACAGTCTGTCACAATGGGTTATTCCTATACAGCTGCCCAGGGCTGGCCTTTGGAATCTGTGAATGCATGCCTACAAGTTCTTTGATTTTTGGGGCGGGTCCCAGGTCAGTCCCTAGCTCATGGAGTAGGTAGTGCCACCAAGGTTTACATTGCTCATGATAGGGCCACTACAAGCTCATTCCCAGCTAGCTGACTGCAAATGCACCAGTGTGACCTCTTGCCACAAGGAAGGGCAGCTTGAAAGTAAGATTGGCCATATAGTCTAGGACTAAGCACGAGTCTGAGAGCAAAGGTTTCTTATGTTCTACTTCCATGGTGTTGTAATATTTAATTAGTTAATATTTCTAAAGAACTAAGCTTCACCAGAAGGCTCCCAAAGCCCTTTGGTGGCTGGGGGACTAGTGGCTCCAGAATCATAGCAAAATTGGACAATTGTCCTTTGAAAAACTTTTTTTTAATATTTAGTATCTAAGAACCCAGAAAAAGCCACTGGCTTTTGGGGGAGGGATGGCTCAGTGGTTTGAGCATTGGCCTGCTAAACCCAGGGTTGTGAGTTCAAGCCTTGAGGGGGCCACTTAGGGATCTGGGGCAAAATCAGTATTTGGTTCTGCTAGTGAAGGCAGGGGGCTGGAGTCAATGACTTTTCAGGGTCCCTTCCAGTTCTAGGAGATAGGTATATCTCCATATATTAGGCTCTCTACAGACACAAAGGAAGACGCTACCCCTCTCTCAAAGAGTTTACAATCTGAGACAGGTGCAGCAAGTAAATGTGGGAAATAGGATAGAAGTGGAGACAGAGGTCAAGACAACAGTAATGAGATCACATGGTTGCATAGACTAACTATGTGCACAACTTTTCTCTGATCTTACCACTTTCTAATAACTAGGACCTTCCCCACTACTGCTCTTGCCCTAGGTGCTGCTGGGGGTGGGTTAGGAAGCAGTGTTTCCTGCCTGTAACTGACCAAGTAGCTCTGTTTCTAGCTCAATAGACTTTCTATCTCCACCTCCCTTCTAGTTTTCTTCCTGTTGCTCTGTCCCTCTTTCAGTCTCTGCCTGTTTCTCTCTTAACCTTTGTCTCTTTCCTCTGCCTTCCCTTCTTACCTCCTTCCCCCTTCCAGTCTCTCTCTCTGAGTCTAAAAACGAGTTAGTGATTGATTTTTGATTATTTGTTCTGTCATATTTTGCCACGTAAACTCTTTTTAGCTGATCATCATAACCTTTCCTTCAGCTGTGTGGCACAACCATGCTTAATAGATGGTAGAAGTGCTTAGTTGGGGTAAATTTATGCCCTTCCCGCTAGTGTGGAGGTCCCTAAGGGCATCAGAACTTCTACACTGCCATTGCACAGTGGGGAGGGAAGAATGCAGAGAGCTCATGCAGGAAGACGCTTTCCCCACTGCATGCAATCAGAAGCAAGGGCATAATCAGTGATTTGTGAAGACCCACTATCTTCAATAGAAGGGGGAGCATGGGGGTCTATGGCCACTACTGTAGTCCTGAATCTCCAGTAGGGGCCACAGTACTTTACCTGTGAGTCTCCCCCGCTTCCCCGAAGAATCCCTGAGCCATGCATGTTCACAG
Source organism: Emys orbicularis (assembly GCF_028017835.1). Classification (NCBI taxonomy): domain Eukaryota; kingdom Metazoa; phylum Chordata; order Testudines; family Emydidae; genus Emys; species Emys orbicularis. The sequence goes on along the minus strand of NC_088684.1, from coordinate 262,011,553 downwards.
GGGGTTTGTGCAGGAGTCAAGTAAGAGTGGCGCAGCTAGCATAGCTTCACAGCCATGATCCACCCATTCATCATCAGCCTATGTTGCTCAAATACTGGGGCCTCTCACATGATATCACAGAGCTTTGCTGCTTCTTCACTGACTTGGTTCCAAGTTAATCAATTAGTTCAGGTTTTGAACACTATTTGATCCTTTTTTTTTAAACAATTAAAGCTCTGTATATTAAAAGAAAAGTCCTACATATGTGACATAGTCTTCTTGCTTACAACTTCAGTTTTCATGTCATTTGATTTATACTAGCTGTGGTTGATAAGAAATATATGTTGTTGCAGTAGATAAGACATGCACAATTTTATGTGAAATTTAATCATGGACATGGGGATTTCCTGTCCTCTCTCTTTCAAAATACTGTTGCATAAAACTTGATAAAGAGGTTTAGCAAACAGCGAGAGAGAGCCATGAAAGCAGAGACAGAGATGCCTGTGAATAGGCAGAGGGTCCAGAGATGTCTGGGGATTAATAATAATAATAATAATTAATAATACAAAATCAGGTTCCCTTAAGAGCAGTGAATGAAAGACCTGAGAATTATTGGAACAGAGACAAAAGAAGGCACCCTAAAGGGAAAGACAGATACAGGGTGGAGCCTGATGACAAAACCATGAGGGATTGGTCCCTGAAGAGGACAGAGAGGAAAATGCCCTTGGAGTAGAGTGAGAAGGCTGTAATCTGGGTGGATTTTTCCAATTGACGACAATTCAGATTATAAATTTGAACAAAATAAGTGCATGCATAGGTAGCACCTGCTGAAACTATATTGTAGATGTAGTCTGAAAAGTGACGGTAAAATTGGCAGTCTCATTTAACAGATCAGTTCTATATTTAGAGTCAGATATGCTTACATTAGTGACAATAAATACACTTTTTACTACTCTTCTGTTGGCACTGCAGACCTAACAGAGCTGTGGGGATGGATTCCATTCCGACCCTCCCATCCTCCAGGGAAAGATTTAACTAAGGGCTAGTCTACACTAAAAGTGCTACAGCGGTGCAGCTGCACCGCTGTAGTGTGACGTTAGCCAGTCACAACTATCTTAGTGACACTGGCATTGTCCTATGTTGTGAAGGATAAAGAGCTGTGTATCATCAGGTTATTGTTCAGAAAACCATCAAAATGTGAGCAGGGTGTAAAATGATGCAGTGTTATGACAGATGAAATGCCAATATCATTAACTATTTCACTACAGAGCATTTTAGCAGAAACATCCTCCTAATGTGCTTCTTCTACAGTCCCAAGTTGCCTCTCACTCCTCTCTGCAGACCAACAGCTCCAGTGTCCTCTACCCTGCCGCCAGAACCTGCAGCTTCATCCCCGACAACTTCTGTGATCCAGTTATAAATTGCCAATACAAAAATCCTGTGCTGTGTTGGAAACTGAAAGTGTGGGTTGGTGAAAGTAAATTGAATGTAATATAAACAAAATACAGAGGCTTAAAGTCCAGATTGTATTTATTTCATGGCTGAGTCAGTAGAGGCTCCCGCTCCCCATTTCAGGCTATGGAAGGGAGTAGCTGAATCAGCAAGAATTCCTCCTCTGAAGTGGGAAGCTCTTCACAACCCCTTTCTGAGCCATGACAATTTTTTTTTTTTTTAGATGAAAAATATAAAATATGGTGCCTGTGGCTCTTCACCTTAATTTAATTGCAGGCACAAAATTGTGTCCACAGCACTGGCAATCCAGTTGAACCCCCAGCTAATAATCAGGGCCTTAGAGATATAGGCCCAGATTTTTAAAGGTATCCAGTCACTGCTGTGCTCAATGTTGCAATGCATAATTGATTTAGGAGCCTAAATTCCTTTTGACGGTGAGACTTAGGCTCCTAAATCAGTTAAGCATTGTAACACTGAATGCAGCAATGCTTACATATCTTTTAAAAACCAGGATTTATTGTTTAGAATCAGAGAGGATTCCCTCCACTATTAAAAATACGTTTCATGCCTGCACTGCTTTCTCACTTCACACTCTCATCTAATTTTAGCAACAGTACTTTAAGAATATTCTTCAGCTCTGTATGGAGAAAACAGCATTTGAAGAGTTTGCTGAAACAGGTGTTGTTGCATCAAACTGTGAAGGTGAGATACCACTTAGATTTTTAGAATTGCAAATAGAAGTTTCTCTCTCTCTCTTTCCCTGCTACAAATCACAATAATATAAAAATATAAAACACACACATTCAAAAAGCGGACAGTCTTATTTTCAACCCATTTTGGCTTAATGATATCGCCATGGTCTCCATTGTTTGGTGTTGGAGTCACATAGTCTGCTGATGTACAGATAATGTCCCAGTTCCAAACTAATAGCTTTCTGTTTATAGCATATTTAAAGCGCAACTGTTAGGCAATGCAAACTTCAGAAAAGCATGAGCTCTGCAACAAAATAAAGCAAATGCCTCATTTTTCCTGTTTCATTACAATCCAGTAGCAAAAAGCAAAGGATATATTTCATATTAGTATCAAATTATGAAAGGCATCTGTACCAATTTAGTTACAGTCTAAGAATACTCAGACTTGTAAGGAAAATTAGCCTTGTATCTGCCCCACAATAATTGAGAAAGAGGACATGCACCATGATGAAACTATATCCTAAGAGAAGAGCATATCAGGATTTAGAGTACAAGAAGGAGAAGAGGGAGCAGCATTTAGAGGTAGAGCAACAGATTAAAAAGGCAGGGTTAAAATGTGTAACAATATTGAGATTGACAAAATTGCAGTCAAAAGATCAGACTGACAGTTTGTCAGCTGGGCTGTATACAACATACTGGTTCTATTAAACCATTAAAAGAAAATACAAAGAAATGGCTTGCACACAGAGCTAAATTTTGTGCTGATTTGCCATATGTACCGTGCCACCTTAGTGAGGTAAATGGGTATGAAGTTAAGAACATAAGACTGGCCATACTGGGTCAGACCAGCGGTCCATCTAGTCCTGTGTCCTGTCTTCCAACAGTGGCCAGTGCCAATACTTCAGAGGGAATGAACAAAACAGGGCAATTATTGAGTGGTCCATCCACTGTTGTCCAGGCCCAGCTTCTGGCAGTCAGAGGTTCAGGGACAGCCAGAGCATGGGGTTGCATCTCTGGCCATCTTGGCTAATAGCCCTAAATGGACGTATCCTTCAGGAACTTATCTAATTCTTTTTTTAATCCATTTATACTTTTGACCTTCACAACATTCCCTGGCAATGAGGTCCACAGGTTGACTGTGCATTTTGTGAAGAAGTTCTTCCTTAGTTTGTTTTAAACTTGCTGCCTATTTTGGGGTGACCCCTGATTCTTGTGTTACGTGAAGTGGTAAATAACATTTCCCTCTGCACCTTCTCCACACCATTCATGATTTTATTATATCCTCTCTTAGTTGTCTCTTTTCTAAAATGAATAGTCCGCGTCTTTTTATCTCAAATGGAAGCTGTTCCATACAACTACTCATTTTTGTTGCCCTTCTCTGTATTTTCTCCAATTCTAATAAATCTTCTTCGAGGTGGGCAGGCAGAACTGCATGCAGTATTCAAGGTGTGGACATGCCATGGATTTATATACTGGCATTATATTTTCTGTCTTATCTATCCCTTTCCTAATGGTTCCTACACTCTGTTAGCTTTTTTGCCTATTGCTTCACATTGAGCAGATGAGCTCTTCACAGATAGTTCTCTGAAAACAGTATGTCTTTCTTGAGTGATAACAGCCAATTTTGACCCCATCATTTTGTATGCATTGTTTGGATTACATTTTCCAATGTGCACTACTTCGCATTTACCAACATTGAATTTCATCTGCCATTTTGTTGCTCAAGCACCCAGTTTTGTGAGATCCTTTTGTAACTCTGCAGTCAGTTTTGGACTTCACTGTCTTGAGTAATTTTGTATCCATCTGCAAACTTTGCCACCTCACTGTTTACCCCTTTTTCCAGATCACTTTTGAATATGTTGAACAAAACAAGTCCCAGGCCAGATCCTTGGGCGACCCACCCCTCTATTTACCTCTTTCCACTGTGAAAACTGACCAGGTATTCCTATCATTTGTTTTCTATCCTTTTGACTAGTTCTTGATCCATGAGAGGACTTTCCCTCTTATCCAATGACTACTTACTTTGCTTAAGAGCCTTTGGTGAGGAACCTTGTCAAAGGCTTTCTGAAAGTCCAAATATATTATATCCAGTGGATCACCCCCCCTCCACATGATTGTTGCCTCCCCCCCTCAAAGAATTGTAACAGATTGGTGAGGCATAATTTCCCATTTCAAAAGTCACGTTGACTCTTCCCTAAGTATTGTGTTCATCTATGTGTCTGATAAATCTGTTCTTTACTATAGTTTCAATCAGTTTGCCTGCTAATTTCAAGTGTAAGATGGTGTAAGTAAGCATAAAACTTGGCCCAGTTTCTGCATTTGAAAAAAATACATTCTGTATCCAAGTGTAAGCAGGAGTATGTATGAATGAGCCCCTCCTCACCCTCAACATCTAGTGATGCACTGGGGAAAAAAGAATTCAGGAACTGACAGTGTTTACGTAGACATGCCTACTCTGCCTAGGTGCGCAGCATGATGGAGCTGCTTTGCCAAAATGGTCAGTTCTGGCTAGTTTTGGGTTACAAATCACTCTAGCATTTGAATACAGGGATAATGAAATGTTGCTATCCTTACTGTATGAATAAAGGGCAACAGAACTGTGCTTAGCCTGTCCTGACTGAGAGGGTCACCCTAAACTGAATCTCACTTGCTAAGCAAGGAGTAGGAATGCTAAATCCCGGTGAAGATGAGTGGGTGGGGACATGTGTTTTTATCTGCTAGTGTGAACTCCGCCTAACTTGTCCTAGACACCATTTGACCTGCTCCTCTCTAGCATTTAATGATAGAACTGATTAGAGTCAGTTAAGAGTCCTTGTTTCCAGTTGGTGATTCCTAGAGCTGTCCTCAACAAGTCTAAAGGCTAAGCCTCAGACCTTGTGTGGGAACAGTGAAAAGCAACACTGGCTGCGAGGTTCCCTACTACTTCCAGCAGAGAGCAGCGGGACAGTGGGCAGCTGTAGCAGGGAACAGCAGCTGTGAGCCAGTTGCAGAGGCAGCAGCAGAGACATTGCTCGATGCCCCCCAACCCAGGGGTGAGAGGTGAACCCCATGAACACACCTCTGAACTCTGGGTCTGCCCTAACCAAGGAAAGCCAACTGGGTGGGATGCGGTAGAGGGAGAGGAGAGTGATGTATTAAAGGGACATTCATTTGTTGAACTTTCCCACTGCCAGGTGGGAAACTGAGGCAAAGGACACTGCCCAACACACTGTGAGGTTGGATTTGCTTATGGTCACATGCTTTTGAATGTGGTTGTGGTGTTTTTCCAAATTAATACTTGGTTCCCTTTCCCTTTTAATAAAAGTTCTTTTGTTATACCCAGACTCAGTGTTTGCGTGTGGGGAAATACTGCCTCTCAGAGGCACCCAAGGGTGGTGTTAAATTTTCCCAGATTACTGGGTAGGAGCTCGAGCCAGTTCTGTTTTGTATTGTTAACGGGAACCCCTAGTTGCCTAACCCGGCATTTGTTGCTGCCGACTCCACCTAGCAGGAGGGTTACTACAACATCCTTGCAGCCGGTCCGATTCTGCTGTTAATTACACTGGTGTAAATAAAAATTCCATTGATTTACATTAGTATAACTGAGAGCAGTATCTGGTCCATTACATTTTCTGTGCTGTTCTTTAGCAGTAGATAATTGACAATGAGAAAGGCAAACGTGTCTCATGGACATATATTCTGTGAAGCCTGTGCCTTGAGATTCTTGGATGGGAGGTGATATAGAAGTAAACAAATGAGTCACCCTGATCCAGCCAATAAATTTAGCCTCTTTCTGCTCATGTGAGCTGACTCCACTTTCCCAAATGCATTGGTAACCTTTTTCCTGAGTTTTCATAGCTCTATGGATTGGTTCTGATCAGCTCCCTGTGAGTGTTCTGTGATCAATACTTGCAAGCTGAGTTGTGTAGTCAGTTGTGATTGCGCAGACTAGGATATTGTTTCTGTTCTCTGGATGGATAGGTGCACAACATTTCAGGCACAAAAAGTCATGCCAGGACCCTTGCTCTCCTCCCTCGTTCTCAGGGGCAAAAGTCACCCCTTCAGAAAGAACCATCTGGGAGAATCTCTGAGGGAGCTTTTGCAAAACAGGATTTTGCCTCTTAGATCTCTTTCGGGTAGTGTAGTTCTGCACTTTCCATAACTGTGGGCTCTGCTTAATAGGTGCAACCTAGCTCAATGTATGCACAATGGGAGGCAAAGGGATATGTTTTATGAATAGATGTGAAGACACTGTCAGTCATATAGCGTAAGCATTCCCTTATCAGAAAAAATACATATCCCTAAATGAATGTCCATATAATGTATGCACATATAAGGCCTGGTTTTCCTCTTACAACAGTGTAAATCAGGAGTAACTCTGTTTAAATCAGTGGAGTTACATCATTTTTTCACCAGTAGAAGTGAGTGGTGAAATGGGTACATATATTGCATGTGTGTATGTAGCTTATTAGAGAGACAAAGTGGGTGAGGTAATACCGAGCTCTGGTCAAGTGTAGGTAGTCTCTTGGTCTATCCAAGGCCGTGATCAAATGTCTTGATGTTTTTGGTCCTTTGGCCTCGAGATGAAAACCTTGTCTTTGCTTCTGGGACCTTGAAGTGAAAAAATTCTCTAAGTTATATCTTTTACTGGACCAACTTCTGTTGGTGAGAGAGACAAGCTTTTGAGTTTACACAGCGCTCTTCTTCAGGTCTGGGAAACTGAGAGTGTCGCTGCTAAATACACAGTGGAATAGATTGTTTAGCATAAGTAGTTAACACATATTTCAAGGGACCATTCAGATGAAGAGGCCCGTTTATACCACTCCAGTCATAGGGAGGAAAGGAAGGGAGGATCATATCACAAGAATGACACTTACACATACCTTTCAAAATAATATATATGAGTGTCACATCTAGTGGATATTCATGGGCTATGAATTTGCAGGTAGAGCACCCTGTATTGCGTGAAATTCCATGTAGTTTGGAAACATAAAGTAACACATCATAGGGTTAAACCTGGGCCCCTTTCATGGTGGTTCTTTGCATACTCAGGGAGCAGTGAAGGGTTTAAGGGTTCATACTATGAAGTGAAGAGAAGTGATCCTTACAAAAAAGCAAGGGAAATAACTCAGTTTGCCCTCCCTGCCCTGAGGTGTGTGTAGAAATCTAGACATTAAATTGGGTAGGCAGGTAAAACAGGATTGTAGGCTCAGGAGAGGGACATAGGTCTTCCTCCACTTTGCACCAACTGCCTTATGATTAATTGAAACCACAACTAGGTTTGCCAACTTTCTAATTTCTGAAAACCAGACCTCCCCCGCCCCACCTCTCCCCGGAGGCCCCCCCGCCCACTCCTCTTCCCCTCCCCTGTCACTCCCTGCTCTTTCCCCTCCCCCTTCCTCATTGCTCGATCCTCTCCACCTCCCTTCCCTCTTCTCTCCCCCTCACCCCCCCAGGCTGGGCTCCCTCCTCTCTGGGGCTGGGACAGGAGCTTCAGCCTGCTGCGGAGCCTGCTGCCTGCCTGCCCACGAGATGAGGGTAGGAGGCAGCCCCAACTGAGGAGGAGCTGGTGCAGGTTGATGACCCGGCACCTCTTCCCCCACCCGCAGTAACCAGACTTTTGGTGTCCAGTCAATACCTCTGAACGGACACTGCAAGGTCCCCTTTCAACAGGACTTCCTGGTTGAAAACTGGACACCTGGCAACCCTATCAACAACGCATGTATCTTGTTAGCCATGCAGGGCACCAAGAAGACATCACTCTAAGTTACCATTCTCTGCACTGGCTTTCCATTGGATCCGAGGTTGCTCTCCTGATTTTCAAAGCCCTGCACGGAATCGATACTGGCTGCTTGAGAGCAAGTGTGTCTCTGCTACCATGGCAGCTTTGTTCCAGTGGAGCATTGGAAGAGGGAGAGAATCATAGAAATGGAGGGCTGGAAGGGACCTCAAGAGGCCATCAAGTCCAGTCCTCTGCACCAAAGCAGGACCAAGTAAAACTAGCCCATCCCTGACAGATATTTGTCCATCTTGTTCTGAAAAACTTCCAGTGATGAGGATTCCACAACCTCCCTTGGAAGCCTCTTCCAGAGTTTAACTACCTTTATAGTTAGAAAGTTTTTTCTAATATCTAACTTAAATCTCCCTTGCTTCAGATTAAGCCAATTACTACTTCTCCTACCTTTAGTAGACATGGAGGACAATTGATCTCAGTCCTCTTTATAACAGCCACTAACAAAGCTGAAGACTTATCAGGTTCCCCTGTCAGTCTGCTTTTTTCAAGACTAAACATACTCAGTTTTTTTAACCTTTCCTCATAAGTCAGTTTTTCTAAACCTTTCATCATTTTTGTTTCTCTGAACTCTCCAGTTTATCCACATATTTCCTAAAGTGTGTTGCCCAGAACAGGACTCTGTTATTCAGCTCAGGCCTGACTAGTGCTGAGTAAAGTAGGTCAATTGTCTCACATACAACATTCCTGTTAATACACCCCAGCATGATATGAGCCTTTTTTTGCAACTACATCACATGGTTGACTCTCATTCAATTTGTAATCCACTCTAGGCCCCAGATCCTTTTCAGTGGTGTTACCACCTAGTCAGGTTTTTCCCATTTTGTAGTTGTGCATTTGATTTTTCCTTTCTAAATGTAGTACTTTGCACTTGTCTTTACTGAGTTTCATCTTGTTGATTTCAGACCAATTCTTCAGTTTGTCAAGGTGGTTTTGAATTCTAATCCTGTCCTCCAAAGTGCTTGCAACCCCTCCCAGCTTGGTGTCTTCTGGAAATTTTATAAGCTTACTCTTCAGTCCATTATCAAAGTCATTAATGAAAATACTGACTAGTGCTTAATCCAGGCCTGACCCCCTGGACTGCCCCACTTGGTGCATCCTCCAGTTTGACAGCAAACCATTGATAACTATTCTTTTCAATACAGTCTTTCAACCACTTTTGTACCCTCCTTATAGTAAATTTATCTAGACCACATTACCTATTTTGTCTATGAAAATGTCACATGAGAGGCTTGTGACTGTGTGTGACAGAACCTTCACAGAAGCCAGACCCTGGCTATGGAACCCATGGCTTGATTCAATAAGAATGACCTCTAACCTCGGTGTGGTCAGTGCTTAAATGTCAATGTCAACGCTTCACTCCAGCTCTCCCACAACACCTGACTTTTGTCCCTATAGCTATGTAAAAAAAACTAAAGAAATGAAACCAAGCCTGCCTCTCGCTACCAGGAAAGGAAAAGAGAGATTCATTTTGTGGGAAGCACTTTGATACTATGGTGGAGGGGGTCAATTTAAGAAACTAGACTGAGAGTTGCTAACATCATATTCATGGGGATATATGGCTTTCAGTGCTGCACTGCTTAAATGCCAATTTGGGCAATTTAACAGGAGGAAAAAACCAGGAGACAGGAGGGAGGGAATCCAGTGTATGGAAATTCCCCTGTCTCCTATGTCCGTTTTTGCCAACTCACAGAATAAATGTAAATTCGTATGTCGCACTCTACATTCATTATGATTATCATAAGAAAAGAAATGTCAGGTCTCTCACACAATCCCTAAATCCCTTCCATAGTTCCTTATGCTACTGCATATGTCTGACATCTGTAAGAAATATTGTTGTAAAGTGTATGAATACACAACAAACCCATCAAGCCATGCAGAAAATCTAGAGGGCATGCTGTAAGCTCAAGACATCTTAACAGAGCTTTTACTGTTAGAAAGGTAGATGGAGATTTAACCGAGGAAGGGGGGAAAAAAGATTTTTGTGTTTAACATTTAATTGTGGGCTTATTTCAAATGTTGTGGGGTGAAGGTAGGGTGGGTGAACAGCAAAGGTTTTCAACAACAGATTCCCAGTCTCCTAAAACTTTTAAGGCTAATGCTGAGAGGAATTCCTGGGTTCATTCCTCTCCATGTTGTGACCCCTTTTAGAACAAAAAGAAATCAGAATGGTAGTTTTCAACTTGCCAATAATTTTTCTAGTTGACTGTAAGACCAATGAGTAGTCTTCATTTTTCCAATAGGTATAATAAATTTGAGATAGTAATCTGTATTGATTTCTTAATTTAGGCAAATCTGTCTATGTAATCTTGACTCAACAAAAACTTCTTCTCCACTCCCTTTTTTCTTATTAATAGTGCTGAAAATAAGGAAATATAAAGTTAGATAAGACTACCATAGAGCTGAATGCCTGAAACAAAAGATCCGTAAGATTCACTACCCCAGACCCAGTATAGATTAAGCAACCTATGACCCCACAGGGGCTGTTCATGAGCAGGAGATAACTGGAGCACAGAGGGTGAGGAGGGGTCAACTATGTGGGGAGATTTGGCCAGTTTCCATTTATTTTGTGCAGAAAGGGGATGGAACAAGCCAAAGTGTTGCCCCCATGATTCCAGTTTCAGGGCCAGTCCTGCAAGGTGCTGAGCACCATCAATTCTGTTTACTTTGATGGGAGTTGAGAGAGCTCACCTCCTTGGAAGATCAGGCCCTACAGGACACAAAAAGAGTAGTGGGGAAGTGGTTGGGCTGGCATGTTCACACCAGCCTTGACAACTAGTTTTTTGCCTTCTTGCTTCCTGGAGACATGACACTGCCTACCAGAGTTCTCTCTTATGGGGGGCGGGGCGGGTGGGGGGAAGAGGAATGTCAGGGGCAGGTATACCCCGTCACCCCTTGGTGGTGGTGGTGGGGGCGGTTATAGCCCTGTGGCTGAGTCTGAATAACGCCCTTTTCCTCAGGGTGGTATGACCTAATGGTCAGAGTCAACATAACCGTTCTTCAGTACAGGACATTAGGGCCCAGTGGCCAATGTCCATGGGCCTGCCCCTAGATTCAGGGCAGTGTGGCCTAACAGCCAGAGCCTATAGGACCGTCCTTCAGTGCAGAGTGGTATGGTCCAATGGCCAGAGTCAGTAGGACCTCCCTTCCATGGGGGGCAGTATGGCCCAGTGGCCACAATCAGTAGCACAGCACTACCCTTAGCCTCACGGCAGTATAGCCTAGCAATCAGAGTCAATAGGGTTGCCCTTACATGCAGAGTAGTGTGGCCTACTGGCCAGAGTCAACAGGGTTGCCCCGATACGCAGGGTGGTGGCCTAGTGGCCAGAATCAATAGGGTTGCCCTTATATGCATGGTGGCATGGCCTAGTGGCCAGCATCAATAGGGTTGCCCCTATGTGTGGCCTAATGGCCCAAGGGGGGTGGGCACCATCCAGGGGTGGGTTGGTGGCTAGGATAGGGAGACACGGGCCCTCCCTACTCCACCAGGTCCCAGACCCTGGCCCTATCAGCAGTGAGTGTACCTGCTACTGGGTCAGTGGGATCCGTCCAAAAAAAGCTGACTCGGTTCCTGGTTCCACAACCAAATCAAGTCTGGTTCCCCGGGACTACTTCCTACACTGTCTACCCGCTCTGTAATCCGCAGATCCTCTGTGTCTCCGGGGTAGTCAGCAGATGAAGCTCCTGACAACTCTTTCTCTTCACAGGTGTCCACGGCCAGCCAGGTATTTGCCCAGATTTCGGTGTGGCTGGCCTCCATGATCTGGGGCCCGACAGCTCCTGTCTGGGAGGCTGCAACACATGTCCTCTCTCCTCCACAGTCAGAGCAGACTGAGCAGGGCTGCTCCCTTTTATACTGAGGTTCCAGTTGGAGCATCCCCAGCAGGGGCAAGGGGGCCCACAGTAGGGGATTAATCCCTTCCTGTACAGTGCAGGTCAGGTGTAAGGTGTCATAAGGAGACATGGTAAATATTAGCAAAATGACATCAGGTGCTTGTGATGGGGTCTACCTCCCACAAAGGCTAAGGGAGTGATGGAACAATACTGGGCTAAAGAGCCTCACTCCTCAGCAGCTGCAGAGCACACTCCAAATGGAGGACCTGCTTAAAAGGGGACTCTGATAGTCAAGCAGGGGAAAAGTGAAGGAGAGACTGTCTGCAGGGAGGATGCCAGTTTGTGGCGTCCGGGACAGCGCAATCTACAGGAGAAGGGTCTGGATTGTGGGGAAGACCTGACTGGGAGGCTAGGGGCCTGACCCTTTTCCCTCCTCTGCTCACTGACTAAGGAAAATAACTGGACACTGAGAAGTGAGCTTGGAAGTATCCATTTGACTACTGAACTGCTGAGACTGATTGGGAACTGTCCACTGGGTGGGGCAGAGTCCTGTGACCATGCCCAAAACTGAAGACAGAGCAGGAAGTGGCCCTGGGGAGGCTGGTCTGGAGTATCAGCAAGAGGCTCTGAGACACTTCTTGTCCCTTACCCCTTGGGCCCTGGGCTGGGACCTGGTGGAGAGAGAGGGCCAGGTCCCTCTACTGTCTTCCCCTCAACCCCCAGAGAACCCAGAGAGCACCGAGGAATGACAGTGAGTCTGTAACTTGACTGCCAGGCCTGTGGACTGTCCAGCAAGGCCATCCCAGGACACTGGGGACTGTTGAGCTTGGCCTGCCCACTAGGTCTGCCAGACTGCAAGAGAAGCCCGCTACAGCACTCCATATTTTTAAACTACTACACTTTTGTGGTGTTCTGTATGGGACACCCAGAATTGTAAGTCACCGTGTTACCCCTCTGCCTGGGCAAGAGTGGGCTTTACTGGAGATTACACTGTGTGTCAGCTCCCTGCCACACCAGTCTGTCAGCCTCACCAGCAAATTCCTTGAACTCTGCCAGTCTTTACCACCCCGTGAAGGTAACTATGAGTGAACCCCAGTTCCTGAGTTCCCCAGAGACGTTTCTCTGTACTGTCCAGTCCCTCTCACTGGATGCTCATGGAAATTAAGTTCACTGCCTCCAAAGAGACAGAGCATACACCAGCCTGTTAACTGAGCTGAAGACTCACCAGTTACTTCAATATAACAACACTGAGATTGTTTATAGTAAAACTAAGAATAAGTTTATTTTAAAAGAACTGAGATTTAAGTGATACTAGCAAGAGCAAAAGCCAGGCATGGTTACAAACAAAACATGCTTTCCAGTGCCTAAAACTTAATTCTAGCAAGTTATATTTTTGCCTAAAATAGTTTCTCACTTACAGCAAGTTATCATCAGCTCCTGCCCTTCAAGCCAAGAGGATCCACCGTTTACAGGCTGAGAGGGCTGCTTCCCATGTCCCCTAAGTGATGGATGCTGCCCCTTCTATTTCCCAAAGTCCAGGGTGTCTCTCTCAAGAGCCAGGCAGACTTCAGACTCAGACTCCTGGTGAGCTCACTAAGGTCTCTCTTCTATTGATTGTTAGCTTGATTGCTTTGTTTACATTATATGCAAATATACTTTCAGTGTCTTCTGCCTATAATCAAGCCAGCCAGCCAAGTAAATCCACATTCCTTTGTCTAGGGCAGGCTTGGTTTATGCACTGCCTCCCACACACGTTAAGAACATATTTCTAGCACGCACGGACCAGCATGATACCAGTTTACATGTGATACCTTCTTACATGATGCCTTTTAGATACATATTATGACAACTGTGTGTTGGGGGCAGTGAGTGTGTCAAGCCTCATATGAGTTACAGTATGGCAGGCCCTCGGCCAGTTGGCAGTGAGGGGCTTTTAAGTTCACAACCAGACTTCATTTTTCAGGTATCACTATTGTTAGAGCTACACATGTAATGTCTTAATATAATAATCTTGATTTGAGAAAAGTCTGTTGCCACTCTAAGCAATTGGCAAAGGGAACTGTTAATTATAAAGCAGGAAAGTTGTCTGGTTAAACAAAAACTGAAATAATTTTTTAAAGAGACATTTCAAATAAGAAATATAAACTGGGATAAGTCACATCAAAGTCATCGTTCAGATATTTATTTATTCTAAAAACATACTAAAGATATCATAATGCTGTTTGAAAAGAATAGGTGGAATAATTCTAGTGTCCTGCCCAATATATTCCCTCTCTCTCAGTAAAATGTGTATTTATATCCAAAGCTGTCTGAGACTTATTGATGAGTTCAATGTCATTGCACTTACTACTTTGTAAAGTGCTTTGGGATCAATATAAAACCAATAGACAATACATCAGAATCAGATGTTAAACAATTATAGCTGTTTTTGTAATCATAGAATCATAGAGATGTAGGGCAAGATGGGACCGTGAGAAGTCATCAAATGGAGCCCCCTGCACTGTGACAGGACCAAGTAAACATAGACCATTCCCGACAGGTGTTTGTCTAACCTGTTCTTAAAAATCTCCAATGATGGGGCTTCCACAACCTCTCTTGGAAAGCCTATTCCAGAGCTTACCTACCCTTATAGTTAGAAAGTTTTTTCTAATATAGAACCTAAAATCTCCTTTGTGTCAGAGTAAGCCCACTACTTCTTATTATATCTTCAGTGAACACAGAGAACATTTGATCACCGTCCTCTTTGTAACAGCCCTTAACATATTTGAAGGCTGTTATCCATGCCCAGTTTTTTTTAACCTTTTCTCATAGGTCAGATTTTCTACACCTTTTCTCTCTTTTTTGCTGCTCTACTCTGGATTCTCTCCAATTTGTCCACACCTTTCCTAAAAGCCACAGTACTCCAGCTGAGGGCTTACCAGTGCTGAGTTACCTCCTGTGTCTTAACTCCTGTTAATACACCCCATAATGATATTAGCCTTTTTTGCAACTGCATCCCATTGTTGACTCATTCAGTTGTGATCCACTGTAACCCCCATACCATTCTTAGAAGTACTACTACCTAGCTGGTTATCCCCCACTTTGAAGCTGTTCATTTGATTTTTCCTTCCTAAATGAAGTACGCTGCTGTTGTCTTTAAGACCAATTCTCCAATTTGTCAAGGTCGTTTAGAATTCTAATCCTGTCCTCCAAAGTGCTTGCAACCCGTCCCAGCTTGGTGTCATCCACAAATTTTATAAGCATACTCTCCACTCCATTATTGAAGTCATTCATTAATAAAAATATTGAATAATACCAGACATGAAACAACATACTATATGGCTCTATATATTAGAGGGTACTCTGCTGTATTCGTGTTGCCTTGGGCTGTGGAATTGTCAGATCTCAAAAGATAATTGATGGTAAGGCAGTAAAAGTATTTGAAGTGGAGACCTCCAAATAAAACACAGGTGCAGCAGGAAGTGGTGTTGGTGATCCATTAAATGGCAAACTTACCGTTGGCTAGTCCTGAATGTATGCTTCAATATGGTGTTCAGTGCAGTCTTTTGAAATAGGTGTAAATTGAGGTCTTATCACTGGGGTCATTGTGGATACCACTGGACACTTTTCAAGAGTGTATATGATAACTGCCGGGTCCCGATCAATTTCCATCTTGGGTTACATTCTGTTAACCTAAAAATGTCCCCTGCAGTTTCAGTTGGATGTGGTATTCTTCCCCTACTGGGAGGAGTTGCTATGCCCTATTATAGCAGTGGCTATATCTCACTCCAGACATGCCTATATTTGCAATGGTGGATGAAATTTACTTTGCAAACTACTTTTGGATACTTCCAGCTATAAAAATATGCCACTGTATAAGTCATCACTGAATGTTCATATGGCACCCGTGCTGTCATGGTGAGCTAAAATATATATGAAAGTCCTCATCTAATACCCTGCTTGACACGGCAGGGAGGGGACTGCTGGTTTAGGGCCTATCCTAAGGGCTGGTAAGGGCTCTCAGTGTCTATTACTTCAGAAGAAGCTGAGTGAGCTCATCATACTGGTGTGACGTTGTGCAGTCTATATGGTTTTATAAAAACTTGATAATAAGTGAATATAATGTAACTGGGATAGTTTTAGAAAAATTTGACAATAAGTGAATATAATGCAACTGGGGTATGCTGTGTGCAAAAGGTCTCTTGTAAGGTATCATTATGAGCTTTGTAATCTACTGAGTGTGATCATCCTATTTGTATAAATGTACCACTCTTGTATCTAAAACTAGAAATATAAAATATAACTCTGAGGGCCTATTGTAATTATGTAAAGTGTGGGCCATTAAGGATGGTTTGGAATCTTGATGACTCCCATTGTCTGCAGATGGCTGTTTACCTGTGAGTCTTCCTGTATATGTGTGTGCTGGCAAGTGAGTAATGAAGTCTTGCAGTGACATGTGATCATGTCACCTGAACTGGAATCCATCTTTAACCTGGTGCTTTTCCAGTGAGGGGGGGTGGAAACCCAGAGGGACAAAGGGTTCCCGCCTTATGCAAAAGATATATAAAGGGGTGGAAGAGAACAAAGAAGAGAGAGGAGCCATCATGAAGAATCCCCTAGCTATCACCTGAGCTGCAACAAGAGCTGTACCACGGGAAAGAATTGTGCCCAGGCCTGGAAGGTGTCCAGTCTGAGAAAAACTTACTGAAGCATCTCTGAGGGTGAGATTATCTGTATTTAGTTTGATTAGACATAGATTTGCGCATTTTATTTTATTTTGCTTGGTGACTTACTTTGTTCTGTCTGTTACTACTTGGAACCACTTAAATCCTACTGTCTGTATTTAATAAAATCACTTTTTATTTTGTAATTTACTCAGAGTATGTATTAATACCTGGGGGAGCAAACAACTGTGCATATCTCTCTCTCAGTGTTATAGAGGGCGAACAATTTATGAGTTTGCCCAGCATAAGCTTTATGCATGGTAAAACGGATTTATTTGGGTTTAGACCCCATTGGGAGTTGAGCATCTGAGTGCTAAAGACAAGCACACTACTGTAAGCTGTTTTCAGGTAAACTTGCAGCTTTGGGGCAAGTGATTCAGACCCTGGGTCTTTGTTGGAGCAGATGGGCATGTCTGGCTTAGCAAGACAGGGTGCTGGAGTCCTGAGCTGGCAGGGAAAACAGGAGCAAAGGTAGTCTTTGCACATTAGGTGGCAGCTCCCAAGGGGGTTTCTGTGATCCAACCCGTCACAACTGGGACCTTAGCTTTTTGCACAGAAGCCACAGTAAAGAAAAAGGAAGATGGGGGTTGGGGGGGAGGAAGAAGGGAAGGGAATGGTAGGGTGAAATAAATGGTGCTCTTGCTGTATAGGTACTGATCAAATCAAAACTTCTTCATGTTTATAGCACATATTGTGCTTCAGAGAGTATCTGAACAATCAGGGGTTTTTAAAATAGAGTTCAAATTATTTATCAGTATTTTTGATAGAAACAGAAAGGAGCCGGTGGTGTTATAAAAACTGTGGAACTAGAAAGTAATTAAAATGAGACAGCTGTTTGTTCAGGCTTTTCCACTTTCCCAGGAACACAGCTCATATTGCAGCATGAGTGCATACTGCTTTTCATTGGCTTGTGGCCACTATTTATGGCACAGCCAGACAGTCCTGTATCAGAGTTTGGCCCTAGTGAGACTAAGTCTTGTTACTTGAATTTAATTTAGAAATGTTGAGTCACAACTGTGATTTTTAAGGCGTTTTGATTAAAGGTCAAGACAGAAATTTTGGTGTCACTACTTCATTATTAAATCAGCTCTGGGTTTGAACATTTGATTTTAGAGAGTTGGGGTCTACTCTACACCCAACCTACTACCCTGACCTTGTGAGGAGAGCAGTGCCTTCAGCTACCTCTGACTTCAGTGAAAGTTGAGAGCACTCAGAAACTGGCAGGAGGAGCTCAGCAATTTGTACCATCAGGCCCAGTGTGTTAAACTTATAACTTCCATTAAGTTAACACTAAGATGAGAATAGACTTATACCTGTGATCTATGACTATATTATAGTTATTGGCAGCACATCACATTCAGATACAGTTAGTGGGCCTGAGTTCTGATCTCAGTTATCCTGCTGTAAATCTGGAATAATCCCATTGATATCAATGGAGTTACACCAGTGTAAGAAACATGAGAATAGGCCTAATGTGTGAAGTTCTTGTAGAAAGTCTAAATAGTTCACAAGCCTCATTGGATTAAATTTAAGATCCAGGAGCTAGATCCTGGACCCTTGGTCTGGTTTTCTTTACACTGTCTTACAGGCGCAGCTCAAGATTCCCTCAAGCTGACTAGGTCATCTCTACACTAGCCACTTCTTCATCCCTTCATGTATGGGGCAAGATGGGTTTGAAGCATAATACACAGCTCTTTGTCTGATTCTCGTCTGGTCCCATAGGGACCATTGCAGTTAGAATAACTTAGAGCAACCTGTAGACTTTTAGGTCCTGAGGCTATTCTAAATTATCTCAAACTGTTTTGGCCCTTGTCTGGGGAGCAGAAAGGCGGCTTAAAGCTACCTTTCTCCATTGCTCTCCTCAACTGCACCAAACATAAGCTTATTTGAGGATTTACCGTTAGGTGTGAAAAAACTCTTTCAGAAGTACTGGATATTCAAATTCTTGATTTGAAATTATGATGAACATTTATTTTACAAAGGAAAGCAAATTAAATCTATGAAGATTGATTTTTCACAGAATTTGACCTTGTCTAATAAGTCTTCATAACCAGATTGATAACACTGAACATGCACTGACTTGGTATTGCTTATGTATAATGTACCATATGTTCATCTATTATGCTTAGTAGATCAATATCAGGAGGCTTATTTTGTGAAAATTAAATTTCACACTTTTATATAAAACTACAGAAGTTAAGCACAAATAAGGAATATTTTTAGTCCTCTCTTTCACAGTATAATTTTCTATTCTCCCCTCCCCCCAATATTGGGAAGAGGAGGGGAAATCCATAGTGGGAGAGTAAGATTGTATTTTGAAATTTGTATTTCAAACTATGGCTCCGATCCTGCATTGAAATGCAGGTAGTGATGCTATGAAGAAAAAAAATCTAATGTCTTTAAAAGCAGTTAAATCTAATCTGGGACCATAAATGCTAATTATAATAATATGGTTATTGGATGGTGTCACTAAAGGGCAGAGTTAAGGTTATCTGGGTGTTCATTTCTTACCTTAACATGGTTGGATTTCTTTTAAGTGTAATCTTAACTGTGACTTTCCTGTTTGGTTTTGGGATAATTACAACATTCCTATAATGTTTTTTATACTTATTACTGAAACATACTCTCAGACTTAACTTCCCCTTAATGTAGTTTCTTGTCTGGGAATTCATGTAGGGCCTGATCCAGAGCCCACTGAAGTTAAAGGAAGGACTCCCTTTTATTTCAATAGGCTTTTAATCAGGCCCACAATGACAAAAGCATATTAGGACTTATTTACAACTTTAGGCTTAACTCTTTCTTAACAAAGTTGTTTTTGGGAGAATTTGGTATTACAGAATTGTGTGTCCTTGGTATTATTGGTGGTATTCACTCTCAAATTGTTGGCTTGCATTTTGCTTAAAGTAACTTAGGGTTGCTAATTTCTCTCCTCACTCTCTTTCTCTGGATTGTCTTTTATTTGTTCACTCTTTGCTTGTGTGTATAAAATCTCTGAGATAAGTATCATATACTCCATGTAATCCATGGGCATTTTATTGTCTCTTCCAGACCATTTATGAAGATATTGAAACCTCTCAGCCTTGACCCCTTCATGACCCCCTAGATAGGTCTCTGCAATTGTCTCAACGAAATGCTGTCCATTTATAACTGTTAACTGTTTACATTCCACCAGATAGGGTATGATACATCTCACATTAGATAATATATTATATAGCCCAATCAATTCAATAATATTTTTTAATATGGAGCCAAATTGTGTCACTTAGCCATTGGCCTGAGTAAGGGTGCAGACGTTGCAGAACAATGGTGCTGTGGGAAATACATGATGGGGCAGTGTGAATCAAGCTAAGACAGTAATGCAGGTCAGCCAAAACAAGTAATGATAAAACCTTTCTACCACATTGTGATGCATCGTATTCTGTATTTGTCACATATGGGCCAGAAAAATATTTTACAAATACTTTAGAGAGTTAAAAAAAAAAGTATTGGGTCTGTAAAGCCAAGTGCTTAGGGACCTGATCCAGCAAAGCAGTTAAGCCCGTTGCTTAACCTTAAGCATGTGAGTAAGCTCATTAATGTCCATTGAACTCACATGCTTGAAAACCATAACATGTGCTTAAGTGCTTTGTTTAACTGGGGCCTTAGTTTGTGAGTCCAACTATACAGGGCTTGAAGGGAACAATAAACACCTCTAAAAATAACATCACTTTTATGTTCCTACAAATGTCACAGTCTGAAGTTTGATATCCAGCATCTACTTTCCATAGACAGAAATGAGTGCAAGGTCCCACTGGGAAACTGAATCTCCACTTCCCAACAGGATAAAGATCCTGTTTCTAGCCCGGTTAAGTGGAAGTTATTGAACTTTAAACCTGTTGGGTTCCAGCACTGAATAGTGCCCTTCCTGGGCCTCAGGAAGTATAATTTTGTTGTGGAATTTCCACATTTGAGGAAAAGAAGGTAACATCACTCTGGCAGGTTGGTTAATTAAATGGCAGCTGTTTGAAATGCCTCAAGGGATTGAAATGTTAGAATATATTCTTGGGAGATGAATTAGCAGTAAAAGAGCAGGTGATACATTCAAAGGTGAATGAAAAATAAATAAAATACACTGTGAAACCAGGTGATCACATGGTTCCGCAATTTATAGTATTGCTGGTTCTCATGATTTTATCATGAGTCTCACTGTATTTTGGTGTTTTTCGTAAAGCCCCAGCTCTTGGGTTAACGTGATGGTGGGAATCTTAACTTACTTTTTTTAATAAAAGTTTCTAGCCCATGTGGTTGCAGAGAAAAATCTTTAAAACATGACCATGTGTCCTTTAAAGGCTCAGAAACCAGAAGACAAATAAAAGGAACCCATCATTTATTTTATAGGCCTTTATCAGTGTTAGACTATGAATAAATGTTATCTGTTTTCCACTGCTTTATTCAAAATAAGTAACAATCTACAACAGTGTATTAAAGAGGGGAATAGAGTGAAATAAGATCACCTACAATACATACTATTTAATATTACAGAGGATGCTAGGATGACAACTTTATCCATGTAAACTGAAGCACGAGCAATAAAGGTTAATTAGGTGGCAGCAAAAGCCTAATCTAGTTTAGCTGCTATTGAAAAGATCCACCAAACTGCATTATGTATTCAGCTAATCAGAATGGGTTGGAGATCATGACCAACTGTATCTAAGCAACCCAATAAATGATGAATCAGCAAACCAACTTCTTGGGTTTTTTTCTTCTTATTTTGGGGTAAGAATCTCAACTCTTTTACCAAAGAATACAAGTTTGGTCACAAGAATTACCACAATACTACTTTTGTGAGACTTAGATCTTTTCTCCTCACCTGGTGTGGGCACAGTTCCTGATGACCTTAATGGAAATTATAAATGTATATTAGATACACACACAAAAGTTAAAAAATTAAGGTTGCAAAATCAAGCACTCAAAAGTTAGGAAATGTCAGAATTAAGGTTGCATTGTGCAACTTTCATTCAGCCCTCTTGTGCATATGCATTGTGATAGTCTTTAATCACATGACTACATACTATTTTTTCCACGGGACCCTGCACACCTAGTATCAGCCCCCTTGCCCAGTCAGTCCCAGTTCCCCAGTCTTGGCTCCTCACCAGCTCTATCTCCCACTCCCCACCCCCACTGGTTCCCAGTCCCAGGCTCCGTCCCTAGGCTCCTCATTCAATCTCGGTCACCCCCATTCCCCTCCTTGGCTCCTTGTCCAAGTGTCTTTGGCCAGCCAGTCCCAGTTCTGTTCCTGCATCCCAGCTCTCTGCCAGGTCTGTCTCCCTTCCCCACTGGTTCCCATTCTCACTTTCTTCTTTCCCCCTTACCAGTTCTAGTCTCATCTGGCTCCTTGTCCCAATAGACTCCTTTCTCTCCTCTCAATCCAGCTTTTGTCCCCTCCGCATTAAATAGAGAGCTTCTTTCTTCACCCTTCCTGGGTGCCAGCAGGGAGATGTCACTGAGAGCACAGAAAAGAAAGCCTCCCTGC
Organism: Emys orbicularis; assembly: GCF_028017835.1. Taxonomy (NCBI): domain Eukaryota; kingdom Metazoa; phylum Chordata; order Testudines; family Emydidae; genus Emys; species Emys orbicularis. The sequence goes on along the minus strand of NC_088684.1, from coordinate 261,989,611 downwards.
TCTCCATTCTGGTGCGCAGCCTAAGGCAGACAAGAGAAGCCATTTGAGGAAAAGTCTGGCTTTATCTGTGTAGACCTGTGCTGGAAAGGGCATGCTCAGTCACTCTGTGGGGATGGTGCATGCACAGTCTGGTCAACACTAGGAGCTGGAAGAGGTTTGAGGATGCTCAGTGTAGACAGGCTCCTAAGAGGTTTTAGATGCTAAAATTGAAGACTCCACTGACCTTTTGTGCACTGAGATTTTTCAAAGGGTTATGACTTGGCCAAATTTGGATTTTCACAAGAGGACAAAAGGCATTGTTGGGTATGAAATGTTATATTGTTCATGGTTATTAAGTTACATGTGTGCATTAGACCCAATAATCAGTTTTAAGGATATTGCAGCAATCCAAGATGGAGTCTGAACTGTCATCTTGTGACTCCATTTTGTGACCCCTGTATGCACTGTCAGCTTAGCCTGGATGTAACTGGATTGAACTGTTTTTTCCCGGCACTGGGCTATCCCCAAGATTCTACCACCTCAGACTGTTTCCTGCCTTTCCCGAGATCATACCATGTTTTTCCCCCACAAACTGTATAAAAGGACTGTAAACACAGCCTGGTGGTGCAGTCCATTTCAGTGACGGTGCGTGTATGGCTCGGGTCTTTGTGGCACCAGTGCATCACTGAAGAATACTGTGACGGGTTGGATCACAGAAACCCCCTTGGGAGCTGCCACCCGATGTGCCAAGACTACCCCTGCTCCTGTTTTCCCTGCCAGCTCAGGACTCCAGCACCCTGTCTTGCTGAGCCAGACACTCCAGTCTGCTCCAACACAGACCCAGGGTCTGAATCACTTGTCCCAGAGCTGCAAGTTTACCCGAAAACAGCTCACAGAAGTGTGCTTGTCTTTAGCACTCAGATGCCCAACTCCCAATGGGGTCTAAACGCAAATAAATCCGTTTTACCCTGCATAAAGCTTATGCAGGGCAAACTCATAAATTGTTCGCCCTCTATAACACTGAGAGAGATATGCACAGTTGTTTGCTCCCCCAGGTATTAATACATACTCTGAGTAAATTGCTAAATAAAAAGTGATTTTATTAAATACAGACAGTAGGATTTAAGTGGTTCCAAGTAGTAACAGACAGAACAAAGTCACCAAGCAAAATAAAATAAAATGCGCAAATCTATGTCTAATCAAACTAAATACAGATAATCTCACCCTCAGAGATGCTTCAGTAAGTTTTTCTCAGACTGGACACCTTCCAGGCCTGGGCACAATTCTTTCCCCTGGTACAGCTCTTGTTCCAGCTCAGGTGATAGCTAGGGGATTCTTCATGATGGCTCCTCTCTCCTTCTCTGTTCTCTTCCACCCCTTTATATATCTTTTGCATAAGGCGGGAACCCTTTGTCCCTCTGGGTTTCCACCCCCCCCCCCACTGGAAAAGCACCAGGTTAAAGATGGATTCCAGTTCAGGTGACATGATCACATGTCACTGCAAGACTTCATTGCCCACTTGCCAGCACACATATATACAGGAAGACTAACAGATAAACACAGCCATCTGCGGACAATGGTCCTTGTTAATGGGAGTCATCAAGATTCCAAACCATCATTAATGGCCCACACTTTACATAATTACAATAGGCCCTCAGAGTTACATTTTATATTACTAGTTTTAGATACAAGAGTGGTACATTTATACAAATCAGATGATCATACTCAGTAGATTATAAGCTTTGTAATGATACCTTACAAGAGACCTTTTGCATGAAGCATATCCCAGTTACGTTATATTCACTTACCATATTTTTTCTAAAACTATCCCGGTTACATTATATTCACTTATTATCATGTTTTTATAAAACCATATAGACTGCACAACGTCACAAATACCATTCACTCCTGAGGTGAGAAAAAAGAAGATGACGCATTCCACCTTACCTGCTCCTGGGAATGTCAACAACCAGAGGGTTCTCGGTCCGTTTCTTCCATCCCAACTGTCATTGAGGGACTCTCCAGTGCTCCTCCTCTACGGGTTCCAATTACCCACGGAGTGGAGGTCCTGGACTTCACCACTGCCACGGAAGTGTTGGGAATACAGTGAGACATAATTAGGGTTTTCTTAGTAGGGGTTACATTTTCAATTGCCAGGGTGGGTTCTGTATTTTGGGCCTGAGTTTTATGCTCATAGGGAGAGCTGCTGTGTCACTGGTTTTGTGTTGTTTCTATAGTTATTGCTCATTCACATTGATCCCTTCCCTTATCTGTAATTTATCCCTTAATACACTTACCTGTTGTTCAACCCTTATTTCTTTGTCAGTTTTTATTTATTGCACACCACATAAGGGAAGAGGGGAGGAGATTTGCACCAGTCCAGATACGGCAGAGGGCGGGTCTGCTCTTCTGAGAAAAAGGGGCTCGTTTATATTCTGTTACCTACCCCCATTATACAATTAGAGTTATCTTGGCTCCCCTTTGAGATAACAGCATATCCTGGACACAAAGACCACCCACCAATTTCAAGTCCCGTTGCCAAAACATGGGGTGGTTAGAGCTGTTCAAAGAAAAGGTCACCAGAATTTAACATGGACAAAACAATGTATTTTTTCACTAGCTTTTTGTTCTCGGAAAAAGCAAAACTGGTTTGATTGAAATAAAAAACAAAACAAAAATCAGTCTGAGCACACACTTGGTATGGAAAATTTCAGCTCAAACAAGTAAAGTTTAGCAAAGGTGCAAGCTATTGAAAATAGGATCTGTATAATGAGAGGTGTCATGCAGCCTTAATAAGCAGTCCTATCAGTCCTGCCTATAATCAAGGAGACAATAGACCCCCCCCAAATAGTAAGGACTGTACTGGTGAGTGGTTAAAGACGTATATGAATTTTAGTTGTTTTGTTATGTAAGAGCATTTGCTGTTTGGAGACCTCTTCAGTACCTAATATTAACATTGGGTATGTCTTCACTGCAGAGTTATCTACCCTCGATTTACTCATCTCAAGTTAGCCTAGTTCAAGTGAGAGTGGCCACATAAGTGAGAAATAAGTTGCTATGTCCACACTGGCACTCTGCTTACTCATGTGTGGCAACGAGCCTTCTGGGGATATATCCCATGGTTCTTAATGTCACAGTAAGTTGAGCCTGTATATGAATTCTTTCCCAGTAAACTGTGAGAGAACTTGTCTGTCCTTTCTGAGCACACAGTGGGGACCTGTGAGAAGGCATTGGAGGACTAGCAGCACTTGAGTGCCATTAGCCTGCATCCACACTACAAAGTGGTTGTGCTAGTAACTGGTGAGTTTGCTTAGTTGATTTTTAATCTTTATCCTGTCTCAGACCAGCCAACTCAAATGAAAAGTACCACCACATTCAATGTAAAGGTATTTGTGTGTGAATCAGACTCTGATAAGTGGCAACACTTGAGTTATAGCTCAAGTTAACTTTGTAGGAAAGGCAAGCCCTCTGAGACAGAGGTCCAAATTTATCTGTGGTGAAGGTGGGGCCCAATTTCAATTGAATCAGTAGAGTGGTGCCTGCTTACACAAAGGATGAATTTGGACCAGAGTGACCCTTAATTTTGAATTTCCCTGCTTTTATTAATTAATTAATATTGACCTCATTGCAATCATACAGGGTTATTTTCAGTAGGACTGTTGTGCTTCTTCCAGCAAGATTGTAATATCCCATTAGATTTCATATGCTTTCAATAGAAGTCTGATCATGTTTCCAGTCAGACCATAATGGATTATCTACATAACACAGTAATTGTTATGGTGTATTGCATCATGTGTATTTATTTATTTATTTATTTATGTGTGCATAGTCGTCTAGCCAAGTGATGGCATCTTCAGTGGCATGATGCAGTTGTTCTAGGCCACCACTGAACCTAGTCAGCAGGCATTCATCGACAACATTCATCTGTGTTGCACTGCAGCTGCACAAAGGGCTGTCATGAAGGCCCCAGCGATACTGGTTGGCTGCACAGAGACCTTGCCCGGTCCGGAGCCTTTTCAACAGGGACCATTGGCGATGGGGCAGGTCAAAACCATGCGGGCAAATTGTGGGGTCGGTGACGAGGGACTGGTTGGGGATTATAACAGATATCCATTCCTCTCGCCAGAGTGTTTCTGGCCTAACATCCTGGTGTGGTGGATGAGACCATAATGGGCGATGTGATGGCAAACATTCAGCTGGTGGTTTAAAAAGGTCATTGTGCAGCGGCAGGATTGAGTCGGTGCATACTTTCTCCAGTAACTTGCCAATGGCAACCTCTCATCTGATAGGAGAAGGAGCAATATTGCTCAGAACTGGAAGCCATGGGAGCGGAATCAGACGCAGAGTGCCGGAGATGATACGCATGGCGGCATGTAACTGCGTATCCACCAGTTTGGTGTGTGACGATCGACTCCCAACTGGTGCGCAGTACTCCGCCACCGAATACGAGGTGACAAGAGCTGACGTCCGTAAAGTTGGAACACAAGCACCCCATGATGAACCTGCCAGTTTGCTAAGAAAATTGTTGCACGTCTTAACTTTAGCTGCTGTCTTCTTCAGGTGGGCATGGTAACTCAGTGTGCAGTCTAAGGTCACACCTAGATAGACTGGTTCTCCTTATGCTTCGCCTTCTGACCATTCAGATAAACATTCAGTTCTCAGGTTACGCTGGAGTGATGAAGATGGAACAAACTGGAGACTGTTTTTATGACGCTTGGCTGGAGGCGTCAAGTTTTACAGTAGTCAGCTAACTTTTTATCATGTCCCGGTTTAGAGTGGCATCAAGCTCATGAAACGTCCGGGCCTGGGTACCACTACAGATGTCGTCTGCATAAATGAACTTTCATGACTCCATTGTTGGCAGGTCATTGAAGTAAAGATTGAACAGGGTTGGAGAAAGCACAGAGCCCTGGGGTAACCCATTGCTCTGTTGTCTCCAAGCACTCGTCTTCTCCCCCATATGGACTCTGAACTGCCTATCACGGAGGAACAGTTCAACGATGCTTGTAACCCAAGGTAGCAGGACCCATAATGCCTTCATAAGCAAGCCAGTGTGCCATACCGTATTGTACACCACTGTTAGATCGATGAAAACAGTGCTTGTTTTCAAGTTTCTTTGGAAGCCATTTTCAACAAATGTGGTCAGCGCGAGTACTTGGTCGCATGTGCTAAGGTCTCAGAGAAGGCCGGATTGGTCAGGGCTCAAAATTCTCTCCCCGTCGAGTAATATGCAGTGTAAAACCAAGCGCTCCAGTGCCTTGAAGCACACCGACAATAATGATATGGGACGATAGCTTGATACTTGACTTGGGTCCTTTCCAGGGTTTAGGAGGCCAATGACTAGGGTGGCCATATAGCAACTGTAAAAACATGGGACAAGGGGTGGAGGGTAATAGGTGCCTATATAAGAAAAAGTCCCAAAAAACGGGACTGTCCCTTTGAAAACGGGACATCTGGTCACCCTACCAATGACTTTTGCAGTGCGCCATATCTTCAGTAACCTACCTTCACTGATGACCCTGGTGAAGAATTTCACAAGCCAAAGCTGAGCCCAGGGGCCAAGGTTTTTCAGGAATTCTGGAGATATGTTGTCATAGTCCACAGCTGTTTCACACTTGATGCTACCCAGTGTCTGTTCCAGCTCTGTTACAGTGAATGGGGGCAATGGATCAGCATCCTCATCACGCCACCTGCGAGTACCTGACAGCAGTCAGGGAAGCTAATGATCTACCCAGCGAGCTGAATTCCACGAGCACCACATCAACGAATCCCGCACTGTCGTCACCGACAACTCCAATCTGCAGCCCGGTGACTTCTATGTCGTTAGTCCAGCTCTACACGTTACAACTCAACGTAGAGGGTTTGTCGGCTGCTAAGTGTGATTTACTCGGCGTTCTTGCTCATCAACAAACTATCAACATCATTTGCTTGCAAGAGACATGCGTGGCAACTGCTGAAGCCGAGCATTACAGTATGTGTAATTAGGGAGTGTTTAATCTGCATGATAAAATTCCTTATGTAAAGTTGTTACCATCCATTCCCAAAAGCTGCTTTTCTAAATTAAATGTCTTCGCTAGTCTGACCTATAGATTTAGGGATGGAAAATAGCATTTTTAGAAAAGCCCCTGTAAAGTTCAGGATTGCCAAAAAGGGGATAGGCCTAAATTCTAAATTTCCTGTGAACCAGAAATCCTGAAAAAATGTTTCAGAAATACCAATACATAGTGTTTCTGAAATGAAATCTGCTCCCCAGTACCCCAACAGCTGCTGAATGAAATTGACATTCTTGTCCTGACAGCCCTGAGAGCCAGCTGGCCTGGAAGTCTGGAAGCCATGGAGTCCACAGCCCAGGCCAATCCAGAGGATGGGGTTGCCCTGGAGGCACAGACCCTGGGAGCCTGGCCAAGGGCTTTCAGGACCCCAGCTCCATGGCAGGGAGCCTGGAAGCCCTGGCATGGCTGGCTGGATGCTGGAGATCTAGACTTCCCAGCAACCCCATGAGCTGGCAGATTTCCCTTACAAACCTGCCTTTTGATTCGCTAAAAGTTCACTGAAGCAAGATGTTGAAGCGCAGAACCCAAAATCTTTAGTGGAAACATTTTCTGGCCAAACTCTATTTCAACAAAAAATTTCCAACCAGCTCTGATTAAAAGGCCTTATCTTCCCATTTCTCCTTCCTCCTCCCTTTGGGAGGATGCCAAGCTGGGATACAGACAGCCTGTTCACAGACCCAAGACCCCATGCATAGGAGTTTCATGCACTATAGCATGTGATGGGGGTGTTTGGGAATGGACCATGACATGGATGGTGCCTCTCTGTAACTATCTTACTCTACTGGCCCAATCCTCTCATGCCCTACATAGTGGGAGAAATTCACCTCTTAGCAGATGGCAAAGCCAAAGCCCATATGCCATTGAAGAATAATTTCAGTCCTCAAAGTAAGGTTTAATTGGGAGGTGTAAATAGTTTATAGATTTTTGAACTGGCCATCTGTACAGGAGTGAATTTCACTTATGGTGCAAGAAGAGAGGGAACAGAAGCTATGGGAACTAGTGCAGTCCAGTGGCTCTACTGCCAAATTGGGACCTGGTGAATGGGAGAAATGTTTGTCCTCAAGACCTGGCATGACTCCCATACACACAGGCATTTACTTGTCCTGTATGCAGGGGATAGTCAGAAAAGCAATGCTAGAAAGAAAAATATATGATTCTTGATATTTGTGAAGATTTCTGTGTGGTTGTTCATAATTCTCTATATTTTTACCATAATTGTTTTGATTATTTTTTGTGACTTCCCTTTCCAGTGGAGCCTTCTTGAGTTCAAGATCAGTCAAGGGTGTAGAGAGTTAACTATTAGTGAAAAAAAATTATATTCCATCATGGTCATTGCTTATTGAATTTAGGTTAAAATCTGTCTATTAACAGCCTGTTTTTTCAAAGAAACAAACAAACAGAAAAGACCCAAGCTAAAAACCCAACTATAATTTTCAGTCTCTTACAGTTAGAGTACAATACAGCCATTTTGTGATATTATATTGCACTGAGAGTTGTTCCTTTAATGACTTAGAATGCCAAAATTGTCAGTGTAATCTGGAATATTATTGTACACTAAAGGAAACTACATTACTTAAATTCTATGGTATCTTTTTCATTTTGGCATCCAAATAAAAAAACTCAGTAAATTAAGAAAAGCTGCATGTAGGCAGCAGAATGGATGTTTCATGTCATCTGTGAATCAATGTGTGTATTGTTTAATGTGTGATTCACGACAGTTGAAGAATTTGACAAATACAGGTGAAGTATGTGAGTGATAAGGTGAGCAATGTAGGCCCTATAGCAAGTACAATAATACAAAATTTAAACAGCCTTGATGAAACTTCCATTTTTTTGTCCATAGAAATGTCAAAGCTTGAATGCATATGTAGGGATTTATTTAATAAGACATTGCACAGATGACTTTAATTCTGCCATTTCCTAACTTTTGCATACTTGTGTTTGCAGCCTTAGTCATGTTCTTTTAATTTAATTTTGTGTGTAAATACATATTGTGACAAAGTTCCTCCTCTATCTTGGTGGGTCCTGCGCTTATTGGCGGATTTTCTTGCCGCAGAGATTCACCATGTGGGTTGGGGAACAGCCCAGAGACCTTCCCCTCTGGAAGAACCCACAGTCCAGGTCAATTGGGAGGTTTGGGGGGAACCCGGGCCCGCCCTCTACTCCGGGTTCCAGCCCAGGGCCCTGTGGATTGCAGCTGTGTATAGTGCCTCCTGTAACAGCTGCGTGACAGCTACAACTCCTTGGGCTACTTCCCCATGGCCTCCTCCAAACACCTTCCTTATTCTCACCACTGGACCTTCCTCCTGGTGTCTGATAACGCTTGTGCTCCTCAGTCCTCCAGCGGCACTCCCAGTGCCTCTTGCTCCCAGCTCCTCACACTCACACCACGAACTGAAGTGAGCTCCTTTTAAAACCCAGGTGCCCTGATTAGCCTGCCTTAATTGATTCTAGCAGCTTCTTCTTAATTGGCTCCAGGTGTCCTAATTAGCCTGCCTGCCTTAACTGGTTCTAGCAGGTTCCTGATTAGTCTAGTGCAGCCCCTGCTCTGGTCACTCAGGGAACAGAAAACTACTCATCCAGTGACCAGTATATTTGCCCTCTACCAGACTCCTGTACCCCACTGGTCTGGGTCTGTTACAGTATATATATTGCAGTTTATTTGTTGTACTGTGCAGTTTATATATACATTAAACTCACCATTTCCTTGCTGTCCCTGCTAGCTCCATTGGTAAGGAACTGAAATGGAAAGGAATCTTGCTCTGAGTGCTTAGAGAGCAGGACTCATTAATCTCTGGCCTCCACAAGCTCACAAGAGTAGATGTGTGTGTTTGTAGTTTCCAGTTTAGGAGCTAGGATTTTAACAGTTGCTGCCCTTGTTTTGGAGAATTATAATTTAAACCCAAAAAATATTTTTTAGGATATGTATGAAACACTATGGGACATATTATATCATCTTATATTATAAAATGTATTATTAGCTCAAGTTTATCAAATGGCAGCAATTTGAATGTCTGAGATTTCAAAAATGGTGAGTGCGATATGAAATACTATATTGAAACACACTGCAAATTCCATCATCGTCATCATCATCAGGAGATAATGAATAATAATAAAAATAGCATCTACATGGCACATTATATTAGCAAAGATCTAAAGAAATTTTAATTAAGTCTCACAAGGGTCCTTTGAGGTATGTCGTTAAATATATTTTCTTCATTTTACAATTGGGGAAGTTAAGCCCAAATTTAGACTTGGATGTCTAAAATTTGGCATTTGAATCCACAATTAGACCTAAATCTCTGGTTTAAATTTCAAAGCTCCACCAAAGCCAATGTGAGTTATGGTTGCTCCACAGCTGTGAAAATTAGGTGAGTTATTTAGGTGCCAATTCAGCAAGTCACTGGCAAATGTAGGAATACAATTTGGGAGTTCTTGTCTCCAGTAGTATGCCCAATACTGCCTTCCATGGAGATACTCCCAAAAACTGTTTTCTAATCCCAAATGAGTAAGTCTCCCAAATTCCCTTTAACTGAGTGAAACTTGGCAGGTCTATGATAGAATCAAAAGGAAGTGCATATTGCACAGGGACAGTACTTTGATCAATGAAGGAGTGGAATTCGAAATACTATTACTTCTAAAAACAGCATAGCTAAGATTTCCACCATTTTGTTTCACTTACTGCACAAAAGAGAAACAAAATGGAGACAGAAGAGAAAATAGCTGGATGCCATTCACTCATTCTCCAGCTGTAAATTCCTCTTTTTCCAAAATATTTTTTATGCTTCTTCCCTTTCCTTTAAACAAACATTTTGGCAACTTGTTAGAAAAAATGAAAACAGGAAGTAGGAAAATAGTTTGTGAAGAGTTCTTTTACTTGGAAAATATTAGTTTATAGTAATTCAAATACAAACTGTAATAACTCCAAATAAAACATTGTAAAATGTGCCTCCCAGGGCATTTCATGGTGATTAAATGTCTTCTGGCTAAGGCAACTTGGGCACTTCTGGAGAATTTACACCTGACCAGTCTGATTTATTCAATTAGGGCTAGATCATTCCTTTAAGGTGCAGTCCATAGTCAGTAGGCTTGCCACTTGTCCTAAATTTTATGGGACAACCCCTAATTTCAGAAGACTATCACACTTTCCTCAGCTCTTACTCTGTCAAAATACCGATACATGTACAAGGGAGAGTGAGACAGAGACCTACAAAATGCCCTGTTCCTAGGGAAAGGTGTACATAGCTGGAATCCAGGAGACCATGATTTCAAATCTCACCTCTTCCACTGGCTGCTGTTAATATTTCTATACATTTCATAACTCTTATCAAGGAGAAAGACTTTGTAACCTGGTTGGCCTCTAGGTCATACTGGAATATAAATGTTGAATTTTTTTTCTATCAGGTAAGTGTTGCCTTATCTATAAAATGGGGAGAGTAACACAAGATCACTTCTGGCAGAGCTGGGAATAAAACCCAGGTCTCTTAACACAGCAGAGTCAAGTGTCAGCCATGTAGCCTTTCAGAAAGGATCTGCCATGTCTATGTGCTTGGCTATCCTGTCAGTAACTAGTAGACTATACACACTGCCCAAAACCAGCAATCCTAATTCCCAGAATTCTACTTCAAACAGCTGTATAAGCCCCCTGGCAAAGATTGTGTCACACGACTGCTAATAGCTGTTCGACATAGAGTATAGCAGCATATTTCTCCTACTCTATTACCCCTTTAGCTCAAGTGGCAGTTAGCCATGCTGTGGATCTGAAGGCTCTAGATATAAACCCTGCTGAGGATCTCTATTGGTGAAAATCATATGTGATCATGTAATTACAAATTGTACCATAATGCACATGTTCAAGGAGTTTACATTTTAATTCTGGCATTTCCCTAACTCTTGAGTGCTTGACTTTGCAACCTTCACATTCCTTTAATGTAGGATTTTTGTATTAATATATTTATCAATCTATGGGACCCCTTCTTAAGTCAGCACTTACTGGGAGACTGGATGCTTCATGGCATTGCTAATGGGTTACAGATGTTCCAGGTGTAGGTCACCTCTTTCCAGCCAGCATCAGTAGGGACTGAAAAGTGATTCCAATTTTGATGGATTTCAGTTCTAGCTCCCCCATCACAAACTTACTATCATGTTTTGCACTAATTAGCAGACTCACAGAGGCAAGTGCCATGGAGACTGATCTACCCATTATATCCCTTCAGGGAAGACCCCAGATCCGGGCTGAGGGATGCTAGTGGGACAGCAAGAGGAGAAGCTTGCCCTGTTCGTTATTTTGTAGAAAAAGGATACCATTCACCTGGTTTGTCAAGTCAATGTCTTCACCAGCACGAAATCCACACACCAGTTTTTAAAAACAGAAGTTTATGATTATAAGCAAATAATTCATAATTATGCAAATTAGCTTACTAAATAATTTGAATAAAGTCTTTGTACAACAAACTTTCACGAGAAAGTATTCCTGACTCCCCAAAAAGGTGGCAACCCTAATAGCAAGGGGCAAAGCTGACTGGAAGACATTTTGCTTTAAGGAGGAATACAGTCATGGAACAATGAGTCCACATTTTTGGAATTGTTACTTATTGATGTAATGTGGGGTGAGATTCATATCCTATAAGCATGTTTAAAATAATATTGAGTGTATAGTTCTAAAGTAGACCATTGAGGGGAGCTGGTTATTCTGGCTGCCATCTAGAAGACCATCAAAGCCTTTCTACCACCTTCCATGGCCCATATAAGGGCCAGGCAGAATTGCAGTCCTTGCACTCTAGGAAGCACAGGAACTGTGCCCCTCCTATGCCCTCAGGGTGCATGGCATGCCAATCAGGGTGGAAAGGAGTGAAGGGCATATCCTCCTTGACACACTGGCAAGCTTTGCAAGCTGGTCATCAGTTGGCAAATAAACTGCATCCCACAGAGGGGTTATAGTTGTGGGCCTGCATCCTGTGCATGCCTGAGAGCTACTGGAGGCAGAATTCATCCCTTTGTGGATAGTGCAACAGTACATCACCACCTATTCAGGGCTGTGCCTAAATGGTATAGTGTAGCCCTTTATTGGCGTAGAGATGTAAATATTATGATTTTATTTGGTGCTTTCTCTTTGTATATTTGTTATATGTAGTGGGTCAGCTGTTCAACTGTTTCTCATCACCAGTAGATGATTGTCATCTAACCTAGTTTTCATGGGACATTTTTGATTTTGTTAGGACTGACCTATGCCATTGAAATGTTGTTACTATATAATGATGTTTGCATCATAACCTCTTGATGGCTGCATTGTGACATGACTCACTAGCATGACATTGAAACACAAACATTGTAAAACAGACATTTCTAACCAGATAGCAGTGTTGAAAAGTGTTAATCTTGTGCCCTTTAAGATGACTCCACAGTTTAGTGGTGAGTCAAAGATTATTTATTAAGATTTTCCATGAGCTAGCTGATTTCTTACTGAAGTTGCCAGATTAATGAGGTGCCAATATTTGTACCATCTACTTCATGGAATTAACTAAATATATTTTGTTCATTCAAGTCCTTGGTGAGATAAATATGACAAATACATCTCCATATTACACTTTCCTTGTCTAACATTTGTTTACTGAGCAGGGTATTAATTATAGCTGTGAACTGAATATCTACTTGAGAAGAAGTAAATGAACACATTTAATATTTATGTGATAACACAATACAAGAGTAAGGGAGAGAGAAGAGAATACATAACAGGGAAAGAGAGCAGGCGGCGGGGGGCGGGGGGGAGGGAACCATTACAAGGCAGGCAGAGAATACAAAACACCCCAGTCTTATTGCAGTGGCACTGAGAAAAACAAACAGCAATAGAATCACAGATATTTGGATTTCAAGCTCAAAAGTAAAATACGTATTGTAAATAGTAAATTATTGTTTAAATAGTGAGAAATGATTATCCTTTTAATAACAATATAAATGTGTTGATTGGTCTAGAAACATATATACTTTCAGGAAAACACCAAAAGAGTTATAAAAAAGGTCTGCTTCTTTTGGCTCGATCTTGCAACTGCTTCATGTTTGGCAACTCATTGTCTTCAGTGACATGCCAGAAAGCAGACATATTAGAATCTCATTTCATATTTCCTCATTTGGCTTTTTAGTTGTTGACATGTTTTGAATAACAGAAATTTATAAGAACAAAAGAGAGAGAATAAAATTCAGAGCTCTTGAAATATGGCTGTTAAGGTTACTCTGAAAGTTTACTTTTTGCAAAATTATACTATGCAAAGTGGAGTTTCTGAGGAAATTATACCACAGTTTTTGAACGTGAAAGTCTGCTTCACATAATAGTTTGTCCTGAAGATATGACAAGTAATCTGTTCTTATATATTTGTCAGACTCTTAAAAATGGTTGTGTACTTGTAAATAAAAATGTATCAAATCATAAGGACACTGGAAGCCACAGATACACAGCTGAGAGCAGGAATTTGATCCTTTGTGTTATGATTTAAAGAAAAATAAAATACACTCCACTAACAGCAAGACATTGCAGTAGGTTTGATTTTGAACTTTGAAATTTAAAGTTAACTTCAAGAAGTAAGTAGATCTGTGCTTTTTATCATATCAGTTCAAGAAAAGTTACACCATACACAGCTTAGTTTATTTTGGCAGATGTGTATTTGCATATGTATCTCTGGGTGGCGTTTCAATGTGTGCTTCTGGAAAATATGAGCGGTAAATAACAACCCATACCTATTTCCACATACTGGTTTCTAGTTAAGTATTTTTGTCTACTGTGTGTGTTGTTCTGCTTAACCAATCCAGAATGGACTTCCTAGTAGTTTCTTAATCAGGCGTACATGGACCAGAATAGAAAATGATAGAACCATTATAGGCTTGGCTGTTCCCTAACTGTGAGCATAATATGCGCACACTCCTGCACTGGGGGAAGTGTGAAGCCAGCCTAAGTCAAAGTGAACTCCTGGAGGGCTTGTGCATCTGCTGGCCGGGAAAGGGAGTGAGCCATCGCTATATCTCCTCCCAGCTTCTCTTCATCCATCATAATAAACCAAAAAAAGTGTATTTACCTCCTTAGATGATTAAAATTTTCTAGACATAAATCACCTTCATTATCTGCTACCCTGTATCCCAACCAGGATGAAGTCTTTCATTTCAACTTGGAAATGCCCCATAAGATCTATCACAGCAGGGCTCCCCCCCTGAGGACTTGATGCACCACTCTGATTTAAACTTTTTGATGCTCATTCCAAAAAAAGAAGGTAAATTTCCAAGCAAATAACTTTGTTTGGGAAAAGTTAAGTTTAAAGTATGTTTCAGCTAAGACCCGAAAACAATATCACTTTACAAAAACATCAAACCCTTGTTTAGATTTAACCTTGTTAAACGAAATATTAGAAAATGGACAATGAAGAAGGGATCCACACAATTGTCTGCAGTGTCATCTCCTCCTTTGTCGCTCACTAGCACCAGTTTTTTGTAAAATGTGTAGAATTTCTGGAAAGAAAATATATTGGATTTGGGTTCAAAACATGAAAAGAACAAAGAATGCCGCACTCAGTTGTTTCATTAATCCTCATTATTATTCATCATCATTTTTAACTCCTTTTGGCAGCAATGGATACATTTTTCTTCACCCAGGACTCATGTTATAGGGCCCCACATTGAGTTTTTTGAATAACCTTTACATGACCATCCTTAAGAAGACCATTGTGTCCAAATACATCATATGTGTGGCTTTACAAGTTTGATTAGTCCCATTGTCTTTGTTGCACTACAGACCAGCAGGCTATCAAACTTGTCAATACAAACCTCAAATGTAGAAACTATATGGGGTTTGCAATTCAGATTTTGCAACAAACTGTCCTTTCCACTTCAGTATATCCCTTGCAAATTTCAAAATAGCAAAAGTTGCTTGCAGCTGTGTATGTGACAACATTCTACTGACGTATATGAGCAAATCTTATTTGTTCATCACACCTTTGAATTTACTGTTCAAGTGGGTTCTGAATCCTTTTCACAAGCCAGGTATTCCAAAAAATTATGTTACTTTCTGCATTAATTTGGTCTAACAAACTTTCTCTTTACATTTTTGGCATGTTGCCTTTTTGGCTGGACAACAATTCTGTGCATGGTCACGGTTGCATGTGCTACATCTCTTTATTGGTTACTGTATTTTTGCCATTATGAGTTTTGGTTCCTCTTGTTCTTCCCTCTGCCATTTATTGGCACTGCCCGATATCTTCCTGCCCTGTGAGTGATCTTCTTTAAGTCTTTGACAGTCTTAGCAGGTTCAGCCAATACCCACAGCTCCCAGTTTAATAAATGGGAGTCTTGTGTACATGTAGCTAAGAACAGAATTTTGCCCTCCAAGAATTTATCTGTTTATAGCAATGAGCAATTTTTATGGTGCTATTTAAAGTAAGTTACTTTTTAAAATTTGTAATCACTCATTCTTATATCTTATTCCTAGCAAAAGCTTCTCTGCTGTGAAAGAAAGAAAGAAAGTTGGGAAAAATTGTTCTGGAAAGCAAAAACACTTGAAATATGGTAGGTGATAGGGTATCGGTTAAGTATTGACTCAAAGGGAAGTGTGCCACCAACCGAATCACCATTGGCACTTCCTGTAGCACATAGATGTTCCTGAGAGCTCTCTCATGCAAGTTCTGACCTACCCTAACCTTGCTTAGTGTGTGATAGGCTGATAGCAGAACCAAAGACAATAAAGGAATTGTGGCTACTACCATATAGTAGCCATCTTGTTCTTCCTCTATATGGTCCTCCACCTCTCCTTTCCAACCATCGTCTTAAAGCTATAGTGGTTTAGATTAGAACCAACAGTAAAGTTTTTCTTTTGAGGCTTTTGGAGATCTGCACACTTTTAATGCTGACTGCAAGTACTGTAAAGCAGAAAAGGACCTTGTTAAGATAATGCTTCTATGAAGCTGAGATACCGAACCTTTCTTTCCGCAGAAATGGTTCCTTGCCCCCTGGTGGTAAAATAGTTTTGAAAAATATTATAAAGCATGTGAAGGAAATCTCCATTGAAATTTAAAATTCATGCTAATTGCTTCACCTAACTACAAAGAAGAGTAAACCACTAAAATGTTTAAGGTGTCAAATACATAAATAATACTTTAATTAACAATCCAACAGGTACCACCAGTTTTTGACAATCTGATAATGTGGAGTACGACTCAACAAAACAACTTCATCATTTGAAAGCAATAACAATCTGAGATTTTCAAAGTTGTTGCACGAGAAGTTCTATTATTATTTTGTTTAATTTTTGGTTCACCTCAAATGTGTTTTTAAAATAAATTTTAAGTTACAACAACATTGAAAGTCTCTGATTTCTAGTGCTTTTAAGTGGTGGACTGAGGGAATCATCTTCATGAATGCTGAATCTTTAGATTCTATCTCCTCCAGTGAACAACAATGCTTCAGAACAGTGGCAGCCCCCATTGAGAAAGACACCAGCACCATTCACTGAACAGAAATACTGAAACAGTGACAGATATTTCTAAAAGTTGTCTTGATTGTAGCAACTTGAGTTGCACCAAGTGTTTCCATATGTGAGCAAAGTACCAGGATATCATTCTTGGAACAAAAATAATAGGATTGACAGGGATAGTAATCCCCTCTGTTTTAGCCAGTAGCTAAATGACACCCTTTTAGTTTTCAGGTATCTAAAAGGGTGTCATAAGGAGGAGGGAGAAAACGTGTTCACCTTAGCCTCTAAGGATAGAACAAGAAGCAATGGGCTTAAACTGCAGCAAGGGAGGTCTAGGTTGGACATTAGGAAAAAGTTCCTAACTGTCAGGGTGGTTAAACACTGGAATAAATTGCCTAGGAAGGTTGTGGAATCTCCATCTCTGGAGATATTTAAGAGTAGGTTAGATAAATGTCTATCAGGGATGGTCTAGACAGTATTTGGTCCTGCCATGCGGGCAGGGGACTGGACTCGATGACCTCTCGAGGTCCCTTCCAGTCCTAGAATCTATGAAATAATCAGTTTAATTCAGAAGTCAAGAACAAATTATTTTTAAAATGTCACATTACTCTAACTCAACATTTCTCAACCTTTTTGATACCAGGGACTGGCTTGCTGCCTTCCTAAACTGTCATGGACTGCTTCAGAGGGGGAAAAAAGAAGTTTTTAACTGGTATTTCTTGCTGTTTTTTCTATATTGCCAGGCATTTCTTTTTTTGTACTGTCTGCATCTAAGGCATTTCTTACTTGCTTACCAACTCCAATTCTGTTTATTTGTTAAAATAAAGTCCAGTTCAGCCAGTTATGTGATACAAAAATGTTAACCTGATTTTTAAACATTGTTTCAAATGAAGGGTACCAATAATTTTGTCTAAAACTGTATACCTCATTTTGTACAATAGAGATAATTTAATTGATTTAGTTTTAAAAAATAATTTAAAAAGTCAGATGGATTCACTCAGCATACTATTAATGAGATGTTTGCACCTGTCTTGTAGACACAAGTTTTTCAATCCGGAGATGTGTGTCTGACAAGGACACTAGAAGTGTCTTTCCAATGCTCAGCCGATTGTAGTATTTTATTTTCATTGTAGTCATAGCTGAAAATCCAATTTCGCAGAGGTATGTGGAATGGAATGAGAGCAAAGTTTTGACAGCGAGTTCACTAAGTTATAGGTATTCACTTCTGACTTTGATCCAGAAAACAGGTAGAGTCATTTCATGAAACTGTAACTACAGATTCTCATCACTTGACAGTTCCAGCAACTTGTCCTCCAATGATGGTGACAGAGAGGTCTTAGTTTCTAGAGAGGAGAATAGATCATGAACCCATTGCTTTCCTTTCCGTGGATCAGAAGTTGATGGGAAATAGTCCTTGAATTTTTGGAGAGCTGATTTTCGAAGGGATGCAATTATTTCACCTAGGAGAGGTAGATCCATTGTTACCAGATTTGCCCGTTACTTTGGGGTATGCTCATTCATTCGGGTTACTCTTCTGGGGTGCGTGTGTTCTGTAATTCTATCAATGTACTGCTTGTGTCACGTGTGTTTTCATATGGAGCTCTACTCCTCCCTTATGCAAGTCCCCTCCCAATGGAGCTATCCTGCAGGACCTAGGTTCCCTAGGGCTGGGTTCCTTCAGCCCCAGAACTGGATGAACACACACACACACACACACTCAGCACTTTCAAGCTGACCCCTTATATGCCCCTGGGCTCAATAGACTGGGTCAAGCAGCACTTTCAAGCTGCTACCCTTATGCATCCCAGATTCAGCACGTCCCTATCCCCACTCTCACATCACAATTGTACTGGTAGTAACCTACTTGATGAGCAAACTCCACAGTATTTTGAGCACTGCAGGGATCTTTAGCTTAGGTAAAAGAAGCGTTGCTGTAGAGTAAATGGGGGAAGCTAAAAACACAAAAGAGTAAAGAAAGAGAGAAGCAACCAGCTTAACCATACATGTTATTTAGTGAATAATAGTGATAACTACACAAGGAGGGCTAAACCAGCATAACATACATTATTAAAGGTTAATACCGAAGAAGTGGGTTGTAGCCCACGAAAGCTTATGCTCTAATAAATTTGTTAGTCTCTAAGGTGCCACAAGTACTCCTGTTCTTTTTGCGGATACAGACTAACACGGCTGCTACTCTGAAACCTATTATTAAAGGTTAATACCTAAGGTAGAAAGGAAAACAGAGAGAGAGAAAGAGGGGGATCTCACCCACTCCATGAGCCTTGAACTGGTTGGGGTTCCCAGGTGGGGGTGTAGCTCAGGGTCCTGAGTGCTGGAGACAGGCAGAGACCCCAGCACGATCAGTCAGGAGAAGATGGACTCCCAGTGGAACTGATGCATAGTTTGGATCTAAGCATCAGAACACTTACTTTAACATAGATAGGGGTTTTTGTAGAGAAACAACAATGGTTCAAGGGAGAACACTAGATTTGTTTATGGGTAAACTAATGACTCAAGGGTTTTCTTTAGGCTAGACAATAGGAGCTGATCACTCTTGGCTATGGATGTTGTTTTCTTCCAGGGAGCTCACAATGCAACTAGGCTGCTTTAGTATTTTGGATATCAATCAAGGATTCATTACTAGAATTGGTCTGATAACTGCTGAGCTGGGTGTGGGCAGGCATTAGGTTCATTAATATCTGGAGCAGAGATTCCCATGATGCAATGCTTCCCTGCTTTTCTGGTCCCAGAGTTCAGTGCAGTTCTCTGTGCTTCATTCTGTATGCTAATCCCTGTCCCATCTTTCATGCAGATGAGGCTAGGGGAGTTGTCTCTGCTCTCCATTCTGTATGCAAATAGAGATGTCTTAATCTTGTCACCCTTGTCAGGAGGGGTCTCGGTGTGTCTCCCAACGCCCTTCACTGCTCTCTGCAAGCCTTTTCTCTGATCGGTCTTGGTTCAAGCAGAGACCGGCGGGGTGTGTGTGTGGGTGTGTCCCTCATCAGTCAGATAGGCCAGACACTGCGCCCTGGTTCCCCCAAAACACAGAGCTGACTGGTATCACCATTTACTGTCATCAAAAACAAGAACTGTAAAAAATGGGAACATGTCATAACAGTTGCGCCTGATTCTCTCTTTCCAGATTTGTAGCTTTTTTAAAAGGCTGTGATCTTGTCAGCCAGTACAAAGACACCTGACGTACTTCCCTGCATAGACAGATTGAGCTGATTGAAGTGATCAAATATATCTGCCAAATATGTAAATTTGGTGAGCCATTGTAAATCCTGAAAGTATGCTGCCAAAAGAGACTTCTTTTGAGACAGAAAGGCTTCAAGTTCATGTCACAGTTCATATACTCAGTTTAATACTTTGCCATGGGATAACCACCACACTTCTATGTGTAAGCATAAGTGATGGTGTTCGGACCCCATTTCTTCACACGTTGTAGCAAAGATGCGAGAATTGAGTCCATTTGCTTTCACAAATTCACAATTTTAACAACTATAATAAGGACATCATTAAGCTCTGGAGACAATTTCTTGGCTGCCCAGACTTCTTGATGAATAAAGCAGCGTGTTGCCTAAGCAGTCAGTGCAACTTCCATCACTGTCACCACTACACCTGAATGTCTGACTGTCATTGCGACTGCTCCATCAGTGCAAATTCCAATGCAGCAGTCCCACTGACATCCATGTCTTGTCACATACTCATTTAGGACCCAGAAGATTTCAGCACCTGTTGCTTTTTGTGGCAGTTCTTCACAGCAGAGTAGATCTTCGTGAAATGTGCCTTCTAGGCATAGCGCACATAAACAATAAGAACCGCTGTATTAGAAATGTCCGTTGAATCATTTGACTGAATTGCAAACCAGCTTGATGTTCTCACCCTTTCTATCAACTGAGCTTCGATATCTTCTGCAATATCGGTGAGACCATATCACTTGACAGTGGAATGTAACTCACTTTTTTGGCAGTTGCCTCACCCAAGACTTCATGACAGGCATCTATTACTGAAGGCATTATTAGTTCTTCACCAACTGTAAAGGGTGATTTGCATTCAGCTACGCATAGAGACAGGAGATACGATACTTTTAACATATCTTCATTTGATGTTATGGCAGTGTGCAGTAGTTTCTTTTGCCTCTTCACTTCATTTTGCTTCTGTTGGAAGAATTCCACTGGATTTTCTTTTAAATTTGGATGTTTGGTTTTAAGGTGTTGAATCATTTCTGAAGGTTTCATAGCATCATTGTTCAGAGTCATGCCACACACAACACAGGGAGGTTTTGGGCATTCTACATCCTCACTTGCAACAAACCCGTACTTAATGTCAAACAAATTGTATTTTCAATTGAAGGCCGAACATTTCCTTTTCTTTTCTAACCCTTCTTCCTTATTCACGTTCAGAGTCACTCGCATCTCTATTATGTTTTTCTGAACTTTTGTTAGTTCTGAAAAATTGATCCAGAGGTATCTGCTTTGACAATGACACTGTCTGGTTTAGCTAAGTAAAAGTTTTACTAAAACTTAAATTTCTCTCGCAGCTATTTCCTTCAAAAAAATGTGCGTGAATGTGCTGTGCATATCAGCACCATGGCAATCGATGTCAACCCAGTTTGTTTGTTTGTTTATTTATTTTTAAATGTTCAGAAATAACTGAATACAGTGATGTAACATGCAAGTACAAAAAACTCTTTACATTTTAAATATTAATATGCTGTGTCTTGGAAATCTCAGGGACCAGCAAGGAGGCTGCCACGAGAAACTCTGCTCTAACTGGTTACTTTGTTCTTGTGCTATTTTGACAATACTCTAATCTAGAAGTGCTACAAATTGAAATTTGTCAGAGAAATAGCATGTCAATGCATTGGGCATACCATGCAATGCAACATTACATACTAGCGATGGAAAGTGTGGGTAAGATAATTATCAAACCTTTAGTGTAGCATATGGCTAATATTCCCAGGATCACCCCCTGGACTCTATTTGTTTCCTTTTGTCCTTTAGCTCCACAGGTCATCCTGGAAAAAGGTAGTGTCTACCAAACGCTACCATTTACAGTGCCATAATAAGACACCACTGAGTGTAGGCTGTGTAGAGCTGTGCTCATCTCTCTACTTTCTTACATGCTTTGATATCAGTGTAATCACTAATAATGTTGAAATTTTAAATAACTGGATATTGAGTTGACCTTCATTAGATATTGAGATGACTCAGGAAGTTCATATCTCTCTGGTCTATTGTTTCAAGCTCATTGCAGACCCAGCAAACATAGCTGCATCAGTTTACACTTGTTTTATGTTTTCAACGTTTTCTCTGTGACCATAAGGGCTAGATAATTGGTTTTATTTTAAATGAAAACAGAGATTTAGGAGAATAAGGTGGCAGCCTGGTGTGTTCAGCCCAATTCAAGCCAAGGAGGAAAAGGACTCAAAGTCTCAAGGAGAAAAAATTCAGGAAGTTGAGACAGAAGAAGAGAGAGGCAGGGAGAATGAGTTATTGTTATGGATGTGCAAACAGCAACTCCACAGTCAAGGTTGAGTTGAGTTTTGCATTTAAACCAAGGGTTTGCATATATATAGTAAATACAGCCTACCCTTCCCCAAATTCATCAATTACTCTGAGTACGAAATGAATTTTATGAGAATTTACAAGTAAATCTGTTAATTAGTTTAGAAATAAAAAATAGGTCTTTAAGAAATTTAGCCACCAGTATTGGACTTTTTTGGCCCAAGTAATCTCAGTAACAGAATAACACAGACCCTTCAAATTTTCCATGTTGTTAAAACTTACTGAAATCTTGTGCATAGGCTATTTTTGAATATATAGATTTTAGGATTAATGGTAACTTTTTCCTGTTATCCTTCATAACTGAACATTCTTTCTTCAGCTGAAGGATACCATGGTTTACTTTAGAGAATTCCACAAAGAACTGTCCTCTTTCAAAATGGCTACCATTTCCTATCATTCTCAGTAGGACTGAAGCCACAGCTGCCTTCCGTTGGTGGCCATTTTGAGAAAGGTATCTCTTTCATTGTTTTCAATGGATCTAGGTGTCTCATCTCCTTCTCTCTTTTCTGAAGGCAGCTGTGGCTTCATTCCTAGTGGGAGCAGTGGGACATGGTGGCAATTTTGAAAGCAAAGAATTCTTCATGACAAAATGACCATTAATATCTTTCCAATATTTCCATACTGGCTTATTTGTTTAGTTAGGAAGGATAAACTTGTGTGTGTGTATGTATGCATGTGTGCATACACACAGAAGACTGAAGCAGGGTGCAGAAGGAAGGAGAACTTGGGGTATGCTCATGTGGAGGAATGAAATATTGCCAACCAGAAGCATTCTAAAGTGAGATTGGGTTAAAAATAAATGTCGGAGTTCTTCTTATTTGCCTCCTGATTTTGGAGTCTTTAGGATTCACTTGCTTCACATTTTCAAGCTTTTGTAAACAACCCTGAGAGCTAGAAATGTTTGGTATTGTTTTGGGGTTTTTTTAAATGAAAGCTGAGATGGCATGAGAATTTCTTGCTTCCAGCAGCTGGACCTTTATGAAAAAACACCAACAAGCTCATGATAAAAATCACATGAGTTGGCAACTAAGAATGTAGGGGGTTGTAAGAAGAAGGGGGAATGTAGGAGATGCAAGAGGCAGAGGATTTGAAGAACTGGAAGGAAGGGGAAACTGTGGTGTATTCTCCAACTGTTTTGAACTGCTCTGGCAAAACAAAACATCTGTAAAAACCATTTAACTGGCATGCATGCACCGATTGTTTTGTGGTACTCCTGAGCTAAAGTACCCACAATGTACTGAGGAGCCTGGCCATAAAAGTTAAAATTAAGAAAATGGCTAATTGTTTCATATCTTTAAGTAATTAGAAATATCATATAACATTTTATTTGAGGTTTTTGTTTAGTGTTCATGTATTACATATTTAATATAAACAAAGAAATTCCCAGGTAAAAATTGTTAAAATGGAGTTAAGATTGAGAGTACATATCAGTAATGTAGAGTAAAATACTTTACAAGGATGTTGTAATACCAAAACAAAAACTATACACCCAAGGAATTAATAGTTAAATTCAAACATTTAAAGGTAAAAATACTCCATAATTGCACTCACACAAACTTAACTCACTAGTTGTAACTTGCTAAAATCTTGTGCATAGACAACATTAAGAAATTTTTGGGGGGGGGGGAGGAGGCAGAAGTTAATGGTAATTTTGCCACATAATTATTCATAACATGTTTCTCAGAAAATTTAACTTTGCCCTGTAGTGACACCATGCACTAGTCATAAGATTGATATTTTAGTATTTGTGGTCCCAAATTAGATTTAGCTGATTTTTTAAATACACTTTTAAAATATGTCTTTCTCCTCTAACTTGGTGTCACAGCAGGGCAGAGTTAAGGGTCTTTGGGTGCATTTCCATATGGAGAAAAGCACTCAACTTGACCAGTTCAAAGCTGGGAGCAAAGGAAGAGGTGGGTGTAACCCAGGGGTGAGCAAACTTTTTGGCCTGATGGCCACATCTGGATATGGAAATTGTATGGCAGGCCATGAATGCTCATGAAATTGGGGGTTGGGGTGTGGGACGGGTTGAGGGCTCCAGCTGGGGGTGTGTGCTCTGGGGTGGGGCCAGAAATGAGGAGTTCTGGGTGTGGGAGGGGGCTCCAGGCTAGGGTAGGGGGTAGAGTGGGGGGAGGGGTGGTGAGGGCTCCGGTTTCAGGTGTGGGCTCTGGGGTGGGGCTGATGATGAAGAGTTGGGGATACAGGAGGGTCCTTTGGGCTGGGACTGAGGGATTCAGAGGGCAGGAGGGGGATCAGGGCTGGGGCAGGGGCTTGGGGGGCAGGAGAAAGTTGGGTGCAGACTCCAGGCGGCGCTTATTTCAAAAAGCTCCCAGAAGCAGCAGCATGTCCCCCCTCCGGCTTGTAAGCGGAGGCGCGGCCTGGCAGCTCTGCGTGCTATCCTGTCCGCAGGGGCCATGGGCCGCATGTGCCCTGCGCCACGGCTCTGCGCACTGTTGCCGCTCCTCGCGCTGTTGCCGCCGCTCGCCCGCGCCTGGGACAGCGGCGACCTGGAGCTTTTCGACCTGGTGGAGGAGGTGCTGCAAAACTTCTACGGCTTCCTGGGGCTGCCGCAGGTGAGCGACTGGCGAGGCAGCCGGCTGCCCCCTGCGCCCGTGGGGCTGCCCCCGCCGGTCCTCACCCCCCAGCTGTGCTGTCCCTGCCCCCCCCCCTCCCGGGGCCTGAGCTGCCCCCCCAGCTGTGCTGTCCCTGCCCCCCCCCGGGTCCTCATCCCCCCAGCTGTGCTATCCCTGCCCCCCCGGGACCTGATCTGCCCCCCCAGCTGTGCTGTCCCTGCCCCCCCCCCCCGGTCCTCATCCCCCCAGCTGTGTTGTTCCTGCCCCCTCCGGTCCTCATCCCCCCAGTTCCTGGCCAATGGGAGCTGCGGGGGTGGTGCTTGGGGCGGGGGCAGTGTGTGGAGCCCTCTGGCTGCCCCTATGCCTAGGAGCCGGAGGGAGAACATGCTGCTGCTTCTGAGAGCCGCACAGAGTGGGGCAAGCCCCAGACCCCGCTCCCCAGTGGGAACTCGAGGGCTGGCTGCGGCACCCAGTCTGTAGTTTGCCCACCCCTCGGTGTGAGGAGGAGGAGGAGGGGGATGACTAGATATTCTAGCTGGGCCTGGTTTACTCTTAAAAATTAGATCGCCTTAGCTATGTTGCTCAGGGTTGTGAAAAATCACAGCAGGCTGTAGTCAAGTCGCCCTAACCCATCCCGCGTAGGTCTAGGTAGGTGGAGGAATTCTTCTGTCTGTAGACCTCGCCTAGCTCCCTTCTCTGGGGGGGATGGATTACCTACAGCGATGGAAACCCCCCTTCCCTCCATCTAAGAAGCCTCTGTGCTGTGGCCCCACAGCTGCCCCCACGCAGGCAGGGCCTGGGTACCCTGCACGGGTCTCGTGCGGGCGGTGGGCGAGAGAGCGGGAAGGGGGAGGGCAGCAAAAGGGACGAGGCAGGAACTGAACCAAGGGCTGTGCTAGAGGAGGCGGAGACGCGCCGCCATCAGTCGGGCTCCCGCCCACTCAGGCAGCGTCACCGCCGCTGTCGTGCAGGGCGCGGGGGGAGGGGGGCGCCGGACAGCTCAGAGGGGGCCCTGCTGGGGGATTCCCCCCCCTCAGCCAAGCTCCGAGGGGGCGGCAGCAGCCACGCGGGAGCGAGCCCCTTCCCCGCTCTGGAAGCTCATTCCTCCAAGGCTTCCAGACACAGTCTCCCGCGGTTGCTAGGAGAGGTGAGGTCACAGCCGCCAGCGGCGGTGATTAGTCGGGGTGCAAGCCACGCCCCTTCCCCGTGGGCGTCGCAGCGGGAGGAGCGGAGCCTGCCTCCTCCCCCCTCACTCAGTGCGGAGCCGCCGCTGGGGCGTGAGTGACCTGAGCAGGGGCCACGTCCGCGTCTTGCCGCCGGCTGCCAGGCAGGGGCCATGGGCCGTCCGTGCCCTGCGCCGCGGCTCTGCGCACTGTTGCTGCTCCTCGCGCTGCTGCCGCCGCTCGCCCGTGCCTGGGACAGCGGCGACCTGGAGCTTTTCGACCTGGTGGAGGAGGTGCCGCAAAACTTCTACGGCTTCCTGGGGCTGCCGCAGGTGAGCGACTGGCCAGGCAGCCGGCTGCCCCCTGCGCCCGTGGGGCTGCCCCCGCCGGTCCTCACCCCCCAGCTGTGCTGTCCCTGCCCCCCCTCCCGGGGCCTGATCTGCCCCCCCAGCTGTGCTATCCAAGCCCCCCCGGGTCCTCATCCCCCCAGCTGTGCTATCCCTGCCCCCCCCCGGGGGCCTGATCTGCCCCCCCCCCCCAGCTGTGCTGTCCCGGCCCCCCCCAGCTCTGCTGTCCCTGGGTCCTCCCCCCCCCCCCCAGCTGTGCTATCTCTGTTCCCCTGGGGCCTGATCTGCCCCTCAGCTGTGCTGTCCCTGCCGATCCTCACCCCCCAGCTCTGCTATTCCTTCTTCTCCCCCCCCCCCCGATCTGCCCACCAGTTGTGCTGTCCCAGCCCCCCCCCCCCATGGGTCCTCATCTCCCCAGCTGTGGTGTTCCTGTTTCCCATGCTTGACCTCCTTCCCTCCATCTGTGCTATCCTTACCTTAGTCTCTCTCTCTCCACCCCTCCACTGTGCTGTTCCTGCCCCACGCACAGCCTAGCCATGCTCCCTCACAAGTTCCTTCGCACTCTCCTCCCCAGCCTGACCCTGGCTCTTCTTCCCCCAGCTCCTTCACTCCATCCAACCCCTGACACACATAGGGCACTGCCCCTGCCACCGACCCACCATCCCCATCAACACCTTAGTTTCCTCCTCCTACACCCTGGGCATAGCTACTGCCCCTCCCAGCTCCTTCACCTCTTCCCTGCACACATGGCCCCCATGCCTGGTTCCTGCACCCCCAGCTTCTTCAACCCCTCTCCAGACATGTAGCCCCAGTTCATGGCTCTTGCTCCCCATCCTCCTCATGCACCTTGAGCATATTTGCTGTCCCCTGTCTCCACTGGCTCTTTCCTCCTCTTCCCCGGATACATAACTCTGGTCTCCCAGCCCCTTCTCTTTATCTCTCCCTCCAACACAATCATGGACATGGCTCCTCACCCCCCCAACCGGCTCCTGCACACCTCTCTCCCCACACACGTGTATGTCCTGGGCATGCTCTCAGGTTCTCACCGACCAGCTTCTTCACACCCCAGCCTCCCATGTACTGGGCACAACTGCAGCCCCCCAGCTCTTTAAGCCTTCTGCCACAAACACCCTGGGTCCCCTCTTCTTTCAGCTCATCTACACCCACACTGGCTCTCCTGGCTCCCGCTTCCCATGTACAGTCAAAGCATTACTCCTTCACCCTTCCCACCTCCACATTGTGGGCGGCATGGCTACTGCTCTTCCCCACTTTTATTCTGTGCCACCCTCTTGCACATCATGGCCATGCTCCTGGTCTCCTTGTTTCCATTCCTTCACTCCACTTCATCTCCTCCCTCCCCTCTCCGTGCACTGCTAGTCACTCCAAGCACCTTCATCCCATCCCCCCGTGCACACACCCAGAATGTAATTGCTGGTCCCCCTCCTTTTTCTCCATACATCCTGCAAATGGCTTCTGCCCTCCACCCCTTAACCCTATGTCCACTCCTGCATATCTTTGCATAAAGGCTGGCCACCCAGTTTCTTCACCCTTTGCTTCCCCTCCCCCCACGTCCTGGGTAGGGCTGCTGGTCTTTCTGTTCCCTAAGGTCTTTTGCATCATATACTAGACCTCCCCCCAGCCATGGCTCCTGGACCCCTTTGCTCTTCATCTCATGCACCTCCATCCTCCTCTATGTGCACGTTGGACATTGTTCCTGGTCTCCTCCCCTCAGCTCCTTCATCCCTGTCTCCTAGCCATGGTTTCTGATGTCTGCCCAGCACCTTCACTTCATGTTAACATTGCACTGCAGCTTGGGCATGGCTCTTGCTCTCCTACCCAAACCGCTTTCACCCCATGCTTCCCAGTCACTCTAGGTGTAGCTCCTGGTCTCCCACCAACTCAGCACCTTCACCTCAAGTTCACTCCCTCACCACCTACATCCCTGGGCATTTGCCAAGTCTTTTAAATCTCATGTCTTCTCCTGCCCACTTGCCCCCTAGCCCCCATGTCCTGGTTGCCTCTTCTCCCGTTCCCAAACCTTATGCCCATTGCTCCCTGGCTGACACTTTCTGCCCATTAGCTTCAGACCATGTCCCACCCCCTACCCAATCCAGAAGCTCCATCTGTTTTGTGCTGCGTCACCCTGTGCTACTTCCCAATGGGCAGTACTTGTTGTTGTTCCCTACTTCCCCTTCCTTCACCTGTCGGTTTTGGTGACTAGTCTCTGCTGCTGGTACAGATCCTCTGGTGCTCTTAGCAGGAGAAATGGTCTTCTGGTTAAGGCACTGGCTTAGATATCCAGAGATCTGCCATGTGATCTTGGGTAAATCATTTTTCACACAGGCTCTTCTGGTGTCTCTTACATGTGTGTGGGGAGAATAATTCAAATGTAAGGCGCATTTGGGACACTTTGGTCAGGCAAGTGAAATACTGTGCAGCCTATATGAGGCGGAGAAGAACTACATGCCATGTGTAGAGATGCTCTTTTGGGAAGGAGCGGTAATGGTGGTATGGGGAAAGTAGCAGCTGCAATTGTAACTGGTAGCTTGCTGGACCCTGAGGCTGTCACTCCTTTTGTCTCGCTGTCTGGGCTAATTAAACACAAAATCCCAGGGTCTAGTACCTGGAAATGAAAGTATTATTCAACACCATACTACATAGCAGATCTACTGTTCAACTTTCACAGTCACTGTTAGGGAGGAAGATGCTGTCTTCGAGGAATGAATTTTAAGCCAGAGCTTAAAGTTGATCCCTATGGGGCTGGGAAACTTTGTTTTCATTTCAATTAGACATTTAAACTCTCTCAATTTAGCATAATATCCTCCCATTCTTATTGTGTCAGCTGAAGACTCAGATCTGCAAGGAGTTCACGAAGATGCAACTTATTTACTTTAACCAGTAAAAATTAAACTAGTTCTCATTACTCTTTGAAGTATTACAGGGTGTGAATTAGATGGATTTCTGAACTGCTTCAGTATAACAATTCTCTTGTTTCTGCCTCTAGAGAATGTGAGGCATGAGTTTGAATATTACAGTGTAGGCTAGTGGCATCTAGAAGTAAGTAAAACATACATGTAATGTATTCTTCTCAGCCAATTCATACCACAGGTAGATGACAATAGTGCATCTCAAAACTGGGCAAGCAAACCTTACATTGAGGAGCCGGTGCTGAAACACTGTTAACTACTGTAGCTAATAACCTCAAGATGCCTATCTCTGCAGCCCACTGACTCCCTCAGTTCTTGAGGTCTGGGCTGCTCTTTGCACTTTGCAGCTCATGGAGTCAGATCAACTGTTTAGACCTGCTGCTCTGGCCATTTCCCCTCTACTCCCACTCCTGGCCAGTTTCTCTGCCTCTGTGGCAGCATGTAGACAGTGGTTTTAGTGCTCCTGCCTCCTCATCTGCCTGAGGGTTTTTTGGGTCAAAATCTGGGGCAGTGGTGAGCAGTGATTTCTCCCTCAGGTTCCTGGGCCAGTTTTTCAACTGGGTGTTTGAATCCTCTGGAGCCTCTGCTGCAGGGCCTCCCTACTTGTTCCTCTGCACCTTCCAGGTATGGCAGAGCAGCCTAAAACACACTGAATGAAAGCCAAATGGTGCTTGATCTGTGAGATTATCCTCCCAGACTTGGCAGACAGTGAGTTGTGCACAGCCTGCACACAACCTTCTGTTCCTGACTCTTGTTAAGTCCCAGGGCTATGAGTCAGACAGGCATGTGGGATCCCCTGCTCCCCAGAGCAACTGACTCCAACATGGGAAAAATGGACCGTGAGTCTATGTGCAGAGTAGGAAGAGGCTCCAAGGATGAGGAGGACCCCAGTCAATTGACTCATAGTAAGTCCCAAGGGCCTCTAGAGAACACAAAGGGGCATATTTGTGCGGTCACAAATTCCCCCCCCCCCCAATCCTAAAATTGGTCCTGAGCATCCTGGGAAAAGAAGCAGGACTCATTAGCACCCTCCCCATCTTCCTAGTTTGGCCAGGAGTGCTCTGGAAGCATTTCTCCTCCCCCCTCCTCAAGGAAATGGAACCCAGAAGAGGAGGACTCAAAGACCTCATGCGAGAGGACATCAGGCCCTCGGCAAGGCTAGTCACAAAAAACCCCACCAAAGCCACAAATGAGCTTGTACGCTCTCTAAATGAGCTAAAAAAAGCACAAAACCCCCCCAAAAATGCTGAAAAAGAGGAAGAAAAAGCTTAAAAGGTCTAGGAGATCTGAGTCCTCTGATTCCCCTTCCTTTGTCATTATCAAAATCATTGATGAAGATATTGAACAGAAACGGACCCAGAACCAATCCTTGCAGGACCCCACTCGTTATGCCCATCCAGCATGACTGTGAACCACTGATAACTACTCTCTGGGAATGATTTTCCAACCAGTTATGCGTTCACCTTATAGTAGCTCCATGTTGGTTGCATTTCCCTAGTTTGTTTATGAGAAGGTCATGTATCAAAAGCCTTACTAAAGTCAAGATATACCACATCTATATCTCGGGACTATTTAGAAAAACTGGACGTGCACAAGTCCATGGGGCCGGATGTGCTGCATCCGAGGGTGCTAAAGGAGTTGGCAGATGAGATTGCAGAGCCATTAGCCATTATTTTTGAAAACTCGTGGCGATCGGGGGAGGTCCCGGATGACTGGAAAAAGGCTAATGTAGTGCCCATCTTTAAAAAAGGGAAGAAGGGGGATCCGGGGAACTACAGGCCAGTCAGCCTCACCTCAATCCCTGGAAAAATCATGGAGCAGGTCCTCAAGGAATCAATTATGAAACACTTAGAGGAGAGGAAAGTGATCAAGAACAGTCAGCATGGATTCACCAAGGGGAAGTCGTGCCTGACTAACCTAATTGCCTTCTATGATGAGATAACTGGCTCTGTGGATGAGGGGAAAGCAGTGGATGTGTTATTCCTTGACTTTAGCAAAGCTTTTGATACGGTCTCCCACAGTATTCTTGCTGCCAAGTTAAAGAAGTATGGGCTGGATGAATGGACTGTAAGGTGGATAGAAAGCTGGCTAGATCGTTGGGCTCAACGGGTAGTGATCAATGGCTCCATGTCTAGTTGGCAGCTGGTTTCAAGCGGAGTGGCCCAAGGGTCGGTCCTGGGGCCGGTTTTGTATTAATGATCTGGAGGATGGTGTGGACTGCACGCTCAGCAAGTTTGCCGATGACACTAAACTAGGAGGCGTGGTAGATACACTAGAGGGTAGGGATCGGATACAGAGGGACCTAGACAAATTAGAGGATTGGGCCAAAAGAAACCTGATGAGGTTCAACAAGGACAAATGCAGAGTCCTGCACTTAGGACGGAAGAATCCCATGCACAGCTACAGACTAGGGACCGAATGGCTAGGTAGCAGTTCTGCAGAAAAGGGGTCACAGTGGACGAGAAGCTGGATATGAGTCAACAGTGTGCTCTTGTTGCCAAGAAGGCTAACGGCATTTTGGGCTGTATAAGATGTGGCATTGCCAGCAGATCGAGGGACGTGATCGTTCCCCTTTATTCGACATTGGTGAGGCCTCATCTGGAGTACTGTGTCCAGTTTTGGGCCCCACACTACAAGAAGGATGTGGAAAAATTGGAAATAGTCCAGCGGAGGGCAACAAAAATGATTAGGGGTCTGGAGTGCATGACTTATGAGGAGAGGCTGAGGGAACTGGGATTGTTTAGTCTCCAGAAGAGAAGAATGAGGGGGGATTTGATAGCAGCCTACAACTACCTGAAGGGGGGTTCCAAAGAGGATGGAACTCGGCTGTTCTCAATGGTGGCAGATGGCAGAACAAGGAGTAATGGTCTCAAGTTGCAGTGGGGGAGGTCTAGGTTGGATATTAGGAAACACTATTTCACTAGGAGGGTGGTGAAGCACTGGAATGCGTTACCTAGGGAGGTGGTGGAGTCTCCTTCCTTGGAGGTTTTTAAGGCCCGGCTTGACAAAGCCCTGGCTGGGATGATTTAGTTGGGAATTGGTCCTGCTTTGAGCAGGGGGTTGGACTAGATGACCTCCTGAGGTCCCTTCCAACCCTGATATTCTATGATTCTATGATACCGCTTCCCCACATCCACAAGGCTTGTTACCCTGTCAAAGAAAGCTATCAGGTTGGTTTGACACGACTTGTTCTTGATAAATTCATGCTGACTGTTATTTATCACCTTATTATCCTCTAGGTGTTTGCAAACTGATTGCTTAATTATTTGCTCCATTATCCTTCCGGGTACAGAAGTTAAGCTGACTAGTCTGTAATTCCCCAGGTTGTCCTTATTTCCCTTTTTATAGATGGGCACTATATTTGCCCTTTTCCAGCCTTCTGGAATGTCTCCCGTCCGCCACAACTTTTCAAAGATAATTGTTAATGGCTCAGATATCTCCTCAGTCAGCTCCTTGAGTATTCTAGGATGCATTTCATCAGGCCCTGGTGATTTGAAGACATCTAACTTGTCTAAGTAATTTTTGACTTGTTCTTTCCCTATTTTAGGCTCTGATCCTACCTCATTTTCACTGGGATTCACTATGTTAGACATCCAATCACCACCGATCTTCTTGGTGAAAACCGAAACAAAAGTCATTAAGCACCTCTGCCATTTCCACATTTTCTGTTATTGTCTTTCCCCCCTCATTGAGTAATGGGCCTACTCTGTCCTTGCTCTTCCTCTTGCTTCTAATGTATTTGTAGAATGTATTCTTGTTTCCTTTTATGTCCCTTGCTAGTTTGATCTCGTTTTGTTCCTTTTGCATAAACACACATACTTTGGGGTCCATTCAAAAGCATCTCATGGTCCGGATTTGGCCGGTGGTCCACCTATTGACTACCCTGTTTTAGAGGCAAGGTGTGCTCCTAGCAAGAGCAAGTGGTTTAAGGAGCAAACCAATTCAAATATGATGTTTACCTTCCACTTAAAAGAATAATATGTCAAGATAAAATTGTAACATGCAAATATATCTAACTAAATAATCATTTCACTTAAAGTATTCGAGAAGAATACATGAGTATAGTTCTGCTTTGCTGAAGATTTCATTACAACAGGTTTCTGAGTCCTAGGCCTTTCCTTCATAGTGCAAGACTAAGACCTGAGGGAGTTCTATTAATGAATTTTGACGCCTGAGGGCAACAGTAAAGGGGTAGTGCAAGAGGCAAACCCCCCTCTAACCACTGCATGACATTCCTTTCTCCTTTCCAAATATCCCAGCCAGTTTTCTCAGTTGCACGTGAGATGAAGCTTCGTTATGACAGACAATTCAAAATGATTGACTAATAAATGTGTGCCAAAGAAAGAGTAAACAAGTTGAGAGCACTGACACACCTTAAAAGTTGATCCCCCCTGTTCCAAAGGGAAATGGTAAAAGAATCCTGTCTGAACTATAGATTAAGTATCTTTCTCTTCTCTAAAATTATCAACTGCTAAGATTCTCACTGCTGGAGTGCAAGAAGCTCAAAGGATGTCCTTTGAATCAGACAAGGCTGCAACGCGGCCAATGCTAACACTGAGAATAAGAAACTACAAAGTGGACTAATATCTGAATATGCTTAAGAGGTATGTTCAAGGTGCCCCAGGTTCTGAATAATTCCCAGTGACTTCATAAGACTTACTATGACCACCTGCAACTGAGAACCATATCTGTCTGGGCCAGCACAGGGCTAGTAGGATCACTGAACCCATCTGAGTTGTACCGTGACTCCATTAGTCCCTCTGGTAGGGAGAGACATACAAGAGCCATCTTTCTCAGTGGCTGGAACAGGCACCATTTGCTAATGTGGATGTTTCTGGGTACAGTAAGCAGAAGACTGATAGCTTCGAAGTTCAAGTGAGTTGAAGAGTTTCCCTCCCTATGGAACCCAATATAAGAGACTCTACTCTGCCAACTCCCTGATGCAGAAGAATGTATCATGGATAAACACAGGCTGTGCCACATACCTGGATGGGAAGGGGAACACAGCTGCAACTAGGAATGTTTTATGGAGGAGATCCCACTCCTATGGTTGTCAGGCTTTCCAAAACATGAAGTGCAACCCAATGCTGCCCTGCTTATTTATGTAAAACGTTAGTCCAATTGTCTATCTGTACTGGGATTAGCATTTGGAATATACCAGGGTCTCTGAAGATCCTTAGTGCATACAGGATCACCCTTACTTCGGAAACATGTGTACAACCTGTTCCTGGAGTGTCCAAGCTCTCTGGAAAGGAGACAATTCTGTATAAGCTTCCCTCCCCAGCTTGAACATATCTGGATCAATCCATTCCTGACTGTAATTTTTCCATGTACTGCCACAAAATAAAGGAGTCAAAAGGTCATTAGTTACTTGGATGCAATGCACATGCCCTGCAGTTATCTCAAGTTGAGATGTGCCAGGGTACTATGACTATAGTTGGGGCCATGGGACTCAACATCCATAGAATAATCAGAACAGTCCATTTGCTGGCTCATTCTTATCCTTTCTATCAGATGGGTGATATCTTAGATCATGTTTTAGGAGTCAATTCAAAGACTTCCCGACCTATGTACTGCAATTGTCTGCAAAGGACAAGCTGGGAATGAATAGTTTATCAAACCCTAGCAGCTCTTAACACCTCAAAGGTGAAGTGGATGGATCTTTTGACACCCCTCCAGAATAACATCTTTAATCAGCCAATTGTCCAAGTAGAGCAACATGCATTTGTGCAGGTGGGCCACAATGACCACTGAGCACTTCTTGAAAACAGGAAGACAGCCCCCAAAACAAGATCCAAAATTGGCAACACTGATCTCCTCTGAGATACTTCTGATGTTTGGAAGGTACCGTAGGTGCAGAGCACATAATCAGTATCCTCCCTCTAGGAGCAGCATGAAGGGTCCCTGGGTGACAGTCTTGACTTTTCGTTCACCAAATATCAATTGTTTCCCCAGAGATTTATTACAGTCCAGAGTCACCCTCTGTTTTAACTATCAGGAAATATTGGGGGGGGGGGGAACCTCCCTCTTCCACCCAGTGACCCAACATCAGGGGTCTCTTTGCCAAGAGGGATTGGATTTCCTGAAACAGCTCCCGACTTTGAAGAAACTGAGCGCATCATCTGGAAGTACTTCAGAAAACACTGATTTTGTAGCCTCACTGATTAGTGCAAAGGACCAATGTGACCATAAGTAAAAGGCCCCAAAGTCTGACTCCAACATGGAGGCCCTACTAGATTACTGGTTACTTAATTTAATTAATGATTTTGATAATGACATAGAAAATACACTTATAAAGTTTGCGGACGATACCAAGCTGGAGGGGTTGCAAGTGCTTTGGAGGATAGGATTAAAATTCAAAATGATCTGGACAAACTGAAGAAATGGTCTGAAGTAAATAGGATGAAATTCAATAAGGACAAATGCAAAGTACTCCACTTAGGAAGGAACAGTCAGTTGCACACATACAAAATGGGAAATGACTGCCTAGGAAGGAGTACTGCGGAATGGGATCTGGGAGTCATAGTGGATCACAAGCTATCATTCTGGGATGTATTAGGAGTATTGTAAGTAAGATACGAGAAGTAATTCTTCCGTTCTACTCCGCGCTGATTAGGCCTCAACTGGAGTATTGTGTCCAGTTCTGGGCACCACATTTCAGAAAAGATTTGGAAAAAGTCCACAGAAGAGCAACAAAAATGATTAAAGGTCTAAAAAAATGACCTGTAAGGGAAGATTGAAAAAAATGGGTTTGTTTAGTCTGGAGAAGAGAAGACTGAGAGGGGTCATAACAGTTTTCAAGTACATAAAAGATTGTTACAAGGCAGAGGGAGAAAAATTGTTCTTAACCTCTGAGGATAGGACAAGAAGCAGTGGGCTTAAATTGCAGCAAGGGCAGTTTAGGTTGGACATTAGGAAAAACTTCCTAACTGTCAGAGTGGGTAAGCACTAGAATAAATTGCTTAGGGAGGTTGTGGAATCTCCATCATTGGGGAATTTTAAGAGCAGGTTGGACAAACACCTGTCAGGGATGGTCTAGTTAAAACTTAATCCTGCCTTGAGTGCAGGGGACTGGATTAGATCATCTCTCGCAGTCCCTTCCAGTTCTATGATCATCATTTTATTTTCTCTGGAGTCTGGGCCCTGATAATACCTTGACCAAGACATTTGGACCATGACAGAAAATAGACTACCCCTGCTCTAAAGGCATGCCTACAAAGTGGGGTAATGCACTTTATGGGGGTGTAATTTGAAAAAGCACACTAACGTGTTGCTCATTAATTGGTCCATGTAGACCTTAGTGCATGCCAACAAGGGTTCCTAGTGTGCTTTAGCATAGTACTGTTTCAAAAAGCACTACATTAAAGCAGACCGGCCGGGTTCACACAGGCCAATTAATATGCAACATGTTAGTACTCATTAGAAGTCACACCCCCTTAGAGCACATTACCCCACTGTATAGATAAGCCCTAAGTTAAATAAACCTTAACTAACTTTATACAATCTATCACTATTATTATAGGTAACTTGGCATAAAGAGGTTGCAGTTGGCTATAGGCCAAGTTACAATGCAGACAGTGTAACTTGGTTTACTGCGAGAGTAGGGTTAAATACGTCATTGTATTCAGCAAATGTAACCTAGTTTTTCAGTTATTACAAGTGTAAATAATCTCATAATTGTCTTGAATGCTTACCTTGATTCTTAGACATAGCAATGCTCTTAAGTCAAAGAATATATTGGGTTGTAATATAAAAGGGTACTCTGAAAACATATGATACTTTCATTGAGCTATCTTTGAGTATAAATTTGATGCATGAGGGTTAAATTCTAGTCAGGGCTGATAGTTTAAGAAAATGCAAGTTATATGCTATATTTACCTTTCTTTAAATTGTTTCCTAAAACGCTTTGCAGAATTTAACACAAGATAGGGCTAAGTGAAAGATATAAATTACAAAATAGAGTTTGAAAAAAAACCCTGTCCGATACTTAACTAGTCAGAGGCTGATAAATAAGATGAAGGCCCTGAGGAATCTGGTAGAAATACTAGCAGCTTCCGTTCTTAGTAGCTGGAGGTGACAGGAGGCTGGGGTTCTCACCGTGGACCAGGCTCATAAGGGAGCTTGCTGCCCCCTCATTGATCAGTCTGACTAGTGCCTAATAAACTTTTCAAACTGTGTCATGATACTTTGGGTTTATTGCTTAGCTAGTATGATAGTTATAATACTTTAAATTTCCCTAGATTTTTCTATCAGATTTTCTTGAAGATCTGCAGGAAAGACAGATTTTGCACTTCTTTGTTTAGTACTGAACAAACTGGCCTTTGCATATAAACAAGATAGAGAGACTATGATCATAGTAAGACAGTAGTGCTAAACTAAGATAGTTCTACTTGATTATGCCACTTACTCTTTTGGACTACTACACATGGAAGGAGGATATGGGCAGAACCTCCCCATCCCTTGAGCTTGTTTCTGCATAGTTTCATTTATTTATTTACTTACTATACTTTTTGTTTAGTATTGTTAGGTCAGCATAACTTAAGAAAATTTTCCGGATTGGGGGAAATGATCGATAGTCTCTATTTTGACCACCAGTCTCTAGTGCTAAGTTTGGCAAATGTCACAGTGTTTGACACTAGTCCTTATGTCACAGGGCTGCTTGCTGCCTCCAGCCAGGCTGTAACTTGTCATTAGGTGGGAGGAAAACTGATCTGGCTGTGAAATAAGGGACCCAGTGGCAGTATGCGACTTGTCTAAAGGAAGTTTTTATTTTTCTGACCAATAACACAGCTTCTTTATGCTCCTTCAAAAGGCCCCATTCTGTGACATGGCTTTTTTGTAAGGGGCCGTGCTAGAAAGTGACTTGTAGTGCTAATAACATACCAATGACCTAGTTCTAATGGATAATGAATAAGGGCCTACGAAATTCACGGTCCATTTTGGTCAATTTCACAGTCGTAGGATTTTTTAAATTGTAATTTTCGTGATTTCAGCTATTTAAGTCTCAAATTTCATGGTGTTGTAATTGTAGGGGTCCTCACCCAAAAAGGGGTGTGTGTGTGGGGTGTCACAAGGTTATTGTAGGTGGAGAGTTGTGGTACTGTTACCCATACTTCTGCAATGCTGCTGGCAACGGCGCTGCCTTCAGAGCTGGGCAGCTGGAGAGCAGTGGCTGCAGGTGGGAGCCCAGCTCTGAAGGCAGAGCTGCCTCCAGTAGCAGCGCAGAAGTAAGGATGGCATGGTATGGTATTGCCACCCTTACTTCTGCACTGCTACTGGTGGGACGCTGCCTTCAAAGCTGGGCACCTGGCCAACAGCTGCCACTCTCCAGCCGCTCAGATCTGAAATCAGCGCGGAAGTAAGGGTAGCAATACCGCAGCCTCTCTAAAATAACCTTATGACCCCTCTGCAACTCCCTTTTGGGTCAGGACCTCCAATTTGAGAAATGCTGGTCTCCCTGTGAAATCTATATAGTATAGGGTAAAAGCACACAAAAGACGATGGGAGACCAGATTTCACAGTCTGTGATACGCTTTTCATGGCCATGAATTTGGTAAGTCCCTAATAATGAAACATAAAAGTACCTATTTTAAAGAGGACACATGTATAGATCATTATTAAAACTTGAATGACTAACACTGGACTGGAATGTATTTTGACTAGTTATAGCAACCCTTCATTATTTGTGTCTCTAGTTTTCATATATAACTGACATTTTAACAGCTTATTTGGAGCACTAACAACTTTGACAAACTAAACTGCTATGGTGAGGGACAGTCACTTTGTGTACTACATATATACATTTCAAATCTGAATTTTTACCTGAAAGTATCATTTTAAATCTAGGTTAAAGTGTTTTTAGAATTCATATAAAATGGTGATTTGTCTCAAATGGCTCAAGTTAATATAAAACATAATATGGACATCTTAATTTCTTATCTCTTACTTACTAGAGTTCAAAACCAGCAGGAGTCATCCAGTGCTTGAGGACACTCAGTGACATTTAAGAAAAAAAAGTAGACATAAGTACCAATTAGTTTTCACTTGCTCAATCTCCTGCTGATTTTACATTTTATGAAATTTCAGCCTTCCTTCTCTGTGGAAAAGAAAACTGTTTTTCCTTACTATTAGTTATTCTAAGTCTGAAAAATACCATGGATCACTTTTTCCAACACTATTTCCACGTTTGCCCTTTGATTCATTTACTTCTATTTGGTAGCAGTAGTCCAGGAGGCACTGTGAGTAGCTCTTAAACTTGTAAAAGTCTGCACAAATATCAGCTGTATTTTGTGCTGTGAAAAGAGTCTTGGGTATCTTACAATTTTGGCTAATGTAAAAGTGTCTTGGCTACCACGCTGCCTTTGGGTAGCTGTCTTCTACTACAATACAATGGTATACAATAGTGATTTGTTAACCCTGGATTAAAGTGTTGGAAAAGTCATAATCTAGAATTAAGACAGTGGCCTAAACCTACTGATTCTGAGGTATATACAAAACAAGTGCAGGATCCCACCCCTGAGTTTC
Source organism: Emys orbicularis (assembly GCF_028017835.1). Lineage (NCBI taxonomy): Eukaryota > Metazoa > Chordata > Testudines > Emydidae > Emys > Emys orbicularis. Next base: position 261,950,025 of record NC_088684.1, on the reverse strand, counting down.
AGGGGCCATGCCCCTAGTGAGAAGCCAGCTCCCCTGCTGCCAGTTTCTGTGAGTTTGAACAGGTTGCTCTCTCTGGACCCTGTTTGGGGGTGTCACAGGGTTCACTCACTGCAGGTGGTGCCTCCTCCTGACCATTAGGGATTCGCTTTATCAGGCGTTGTACCCTCTTCTGGTGGTCTCTCCCATTGTCCTCTTGTTTTGCAGACCCCTCTCACTCCAGCAGCTGCAGCCTCCTCTTCGTGACTAGGCCATCCAGCCAGGTTACTATGATCCAGTGTTTTTGATTTTAGGGATATCAAAGTCCGACTATACAAAATGGCAGTCTTCCCTTTACTGGTTTGAGCATTCCACTCCTCCAGTGGCTGGTTGGGGAACCTGGGCCTGCCCTCTACTCTGGGTTCCAGTCCAGGGACCCTATCTAGAAACAGTGGCCTACTTACTCCCAGACAATGTTGCTCTTCCCCTGGATTCCTTCCTACTTAGTAGCTCTACCCCCCCTGCCGGTTTGCCAGCCCAGATGCCCTCCTCTCAGGGAGTGACTGCAGACTACTCCCCTACAGCCCCCCTCTGTTGCTGGCTTATATAGGCCCCACCTGTTCCTGCTCAGCTGAGCCTGTTTCCAATCAATCCCTGCTTCCTGACTCCTCCTCCAGGTGCAGCCTGGGTAGTTCATTTGGCCTCATTTACCCTCTCAGGGCCAGTGTGGCATATGCCCCTTCACAGAGGGCTTTCCTTAATATCAGTCTCTGGCTAGCAGATGTTCTATAAATTTAAAACTCCTCTCCAGTAGCTACTGGAAGGGTCAAGGAGTTTTCTTATCCATGTGGCTGCTGAGATAATAGTTTTCACTATTCTACTTTAATTCCAACTTCTGCCTTCTGCTATTCAGAAACAAAGTATTCAAAGGATGAGTGCCAATATCTGATTCTGTCCTTAATTGTTGAGAAAGTGGATAAGGAAAAGTTATTTACTTATTCCCATAATACAAGAACTAGGGGGTCACCAAAAGAAATTAATAGGCAGCAGGTTTAAAACAAATAAAAGGAAGTTCTTCTTCACGCAGCGCACAGTCAACTTGTGGAACTCCTTACCTGAGGAGGTTGTGAAGGCTAGGACTATAACAATGTTTAAAAGGGGACTGGATAAATTCATGGTGGCTAAGTCCATAAATGGCTATTAGCCAGGATGGGTAAGAATGGTGTCCCTAGCCTCTGTTCGTCAGAGGATGGAGATGGATGGCAGGAGAGAGATCACTTGATCATTGCCTGTTAGGTTCACTCCCTCTGGGGCACCTGGCATTGGCCACTGTCGGTAGACAGATACTGGGCTAGATGGACCTTTGGTCTGACCCAGTACGGCCTTTCTTATGTTCTTATGTTCTTATGTTAATACATATGGACTGTCACTGAATATGAACTGAATAAATATGTCCAGTCTTTCTGTTGATACTAGTTTGCTTTTGAGACAAAGGCCTGTTGTGCAAAAACTGTGGGATCAAAATCTTGGAATGGGTTGTGGGGTGGATATATGAATGACCAATTTGGAATTGACCTCTGAGGCTCTGTTACGTGTTCTAATCATTCTTCTAGCTGCAGTTAAATAAATAAATTTTGGTTTAGATACCTACTGCTGTAGGTAAGAGGCAACATAGAACTAGGAACCGTTACACAGTAATTGCAATAAAACTCCAGACTCTGCCATGACAAGTCTAACTTAGCAACCTGTGAGGACAGGCCCCACAGCCACAAATGTAGCCTAATACATGCTGTGGAGGCATGTAATCAATGTGCATCATCAGCATATTCATACGGGCATTCTATAATGGAAGCGTTCACTTATGAAAGCATGTCCTAAACAAAGCTTCAGGTCACTGAAATGACTAGCCTCCTAGATGGTTTGGAGGAAGTTTTCATTTCAAATATTTCCTGACCTTTAGGGAGTTGCTGTTTTCTAGGAATTTTGACCTAGTAGACAGAGGAGAGACAAACCTGTTTCTTGAGAGAAGAAACTATTTCATTGCAGTTTATCCCATATAGTGGCTGGTCAGCAGTTGGAAGTGAACCCCAGAATGCAAGAAATGCATATCTATTCAAGGGAAAAAAAGGAGAGCAGTCATTTCAATTTACGCTACGCTAGTAAAGAAATTGTGTGCTTATCAAGTGAACCTGAGGATTGTGCTTTTTACCAATGGAGCCATTCCTTGTATTAGAAACAGAGGTGAAACAAAAGCATATGGGGCACATGGAAATGGGACCCTTGGCAGTCATACTGCAAAAATGTTAGTCTTAGAGGTGTGAGCTACCCTCTTCACTTCAGTGTTATTGAAGCATGTAATAAAGGAGAGGAAATATTATGAAGATCAACACAGTTTAATGACTTCTCATTTTTGAATATCCCTTTAACAAAACATGGAGGGCTTTAAGGAGTATGTTTCCTAGACTTTAAGGCCAGAAGGAATCATCCAGTCATCTAGTTCGATCTCTTGATCGGAGGGGGTGGGGGGGAGGGATAGCTTAGTGGTTTGAGCATTGGCCTGCTAAACCCAGGGTTGTGACTTCAATCCTTGAGGGGGCCACTTAAGGATCTGGGGCAAAATCAGTACTTGGTCCTGCTAGTGAAGGCAGGGGGCTGGACTCAATGACCTTTCAAGGTCCCTTCCAGTTCTATGAGAGGTATATCTCCATATATTTAGATTTATTTATTTTATTTAGTATATCACAGGCTATTAAATGTTACCCAGATACCCCCATATTAAGCCCAGATACTTTAATTAGAGCAGAACATTTCAGTCTTCAGGAAACTAAATGGTGTGCGCCACAGGCAGAGAACAGGAGAGAACCAGATCCCAGCAATGTCTGTGTCCCCTGCAATGGCAGGACATTGATTAGGGGTGAGATGCCTAAATGATCCCAGCAGGTGAATCATGCTCCATTCTACAGAGGAAGATAACATGCTTCCTCCCCGCAAGGTGCCTGACCTGGGGGAAAATTCCTTCCTGACCTTAAATTGGATAATCGGGATGATCCTGAGTATGGAGCAGATACACTGGCCAGGTATCTATAAAGGATTCTCTGTTTCATTTCAGAGCACTGGTCTACCCAGTCTGGTGCCCTGTGGCCACTCTGATTCAGAGGAAGGTTAACCCCTCCCCCCCTCCAAAATAATATCTTAAGCCAATTGTGTGTTCAGGGGGAATTCTTCCTGGCCTCTGCAGGTGATTGGCTGAAACCTTGAAGCAAGAGATTTGATTATAGTGACATCTTAATGGAGGCAATACAGGCAATCCTGTTCTCCCCATGGTCTGTGAAGGAAAGGAGTGAACAGGGGACCCACGGATTCAGACTTTTAAGGCCAGAAGGTACTACCACAATCACCCACACACCCCTTCTTTCCATGTGCACGCAGGCTGCAGAATTTTTTCTTGAAGCTGGATTAAAATGTATCCTTTAAGAAGACATTTGATATCTTTTTGAAGACTCCAAGTGATGGTGAGTTCACCTCCTGCACTGTTCCATAAGCTGTTCCAGTGTTTTAGCCTCATTGCCAAGAAACTGCATCTTGTTTCAAGTCTGAATTTGTCTAACTTAATTTTCCAACAATTAGAATTTATGCCTTTGTCAACAAGGTTGAAAAGCCCCCCCACTCCCCAATATCTTTTCTATGTGTAAGTACCTATACACCGTGATAAGTCATCTCAACCTTAGTCTTACATTGTATGGATTGTTTTCCAGCCCTTGGATCACTTTTGTGGCCTTCCTTTGAACTCTCTCTCCAGTATTTCCCCATCCTTCTGGACATGTGGACAACGGAACTGGGTGCAGCATTCTTGCAGTGGTCTTACCAATGCTGTGTACAGAGGCAAAATCACTTCGTTATTTCTATTTGATATTAACTTTTTTTTTTTAAATACATGCCAGAATCACGTTATGCCCTTTTTGCTGTAACGTTGCACTGACAGCTCACGTTGTGGTAATTATCCATGTTGACCCCTAAATCTTTCTCTGAGTCATTCCTTTCTAAGACAGTCTCCTATCCTGTAGGTATCACTTGTGTTCTTGGTTCCCAGGTGTGTTACCTTGCATTTGGCTGTATTAAAACCCATTTACTTAAGCGGTTCGGATTACTCTAGCAGTAACCTGTCCTTATTATTTACTACTCCATTAATCTTTGTCATCTGCAAACTTTACCAGCGAAAATTTCTTATCATTGTCTAGATTGTTCATAAAAATATTTGGTAGTTGGACCTAGAATCAAACCCTTGGGGTCCCCCCCCTGAAATAGCCCTGCTCAATTGTGTTTCCCCATTAACAGCTGCATTTTGAGATTTGTCAGTGGGCCAGTTTTTAATCCATCTAATGTGTGCCCTCTTAATTCCATATAATGCGATTTTTTTAAATCAAAAATGTCATGTGGACTAAATCAAATACCTTGGGGAAACCCAAGTATCCTCTATCAACACAGTTGCCTTTATCATGTGCACGGCTGCCAGAGATATTTCCCTTAATGGTATCCATAGGGCCAGCTCTGGCATCAGTTCCTTCTTATGGCCTGTGATGGTCACTGGAACGCCTTTTTCTCTCTGGCGATTTGAAGTACTTCTAGTGGTTTCTCATTCATCAGTTCTTGTGTGTAGTTATTCTTAGTGTTTGATACGTTAGAATAGTTAGTGGTCTCCTCGGGGACCTTGTCCCAGGCACGGGGCATGCCCCGGTCTCTGGGCTTCAAACCATGTGCTGTCTGTCACAAGCCCATGCTGGTGAGCGACCCCCACACAAGGTGTCTAAAGTGTCTGGGGGAAACAGACGTCAAGGATAACATTTGTAAAGGCTTCAGACCACGTACTCAAAAAGATAGAGACATTCGCCTTAAAGCCCTATTGATGGAGGCAGCACTAAGATCAGCCTCAGAACTATCCTGCTCTGATTTGGCACTGAGCACTTCAACCTCGGTGTGGAGCGCGCCACTGGCATTGGGCTCACCTCTGCACCGTTCACCATCGCTGGTGCCGAGAAAGCTTCATAGGAAGCAGCACACTGAATGTGGGTGCTCCCCCGCATTGAAGAAGGATGGAAAAGGAGTGGCAGGCAAAGGACCAATGGCAGGCCATTTGCCTTCTTCGGGACTGCAGGAAAGCAGCTTTTCTGCCTGGGGCTCCGAGCCCATTACAGGAATCACCTCTTGACTCCATGGAGTGGTAGGGGTCCCCTATGCCTGATGGTGCCCACAACGCCAGAGGTGTTTCAGGCGGCCAGAGACCTGATGGTCCTACCGGTGCCGCCCACACCACGGCACCTTCCTTCAACTGTGGAACCAGTGAAGGCGCCCCCTGCAAAGGGCAGCCCTCTATGGGCCTGCCTCCGTGGTCGCTCGGCCAATGTCGTTCTCCAGTGTCCTGGCACCGGTCTACAACTCCTCATTTCCAGTCTCCGGCCCCGCATCGTCGATCACCAGCCTCGCAGCGTCGGTCCCTACCTCTTCGGTACCGACCGCCCTTCTCTCTGCATCAGTCACCGACGACTCAGCGGCAGTCACTGTCTCCCCGACACTGGTCTCCAGCACCTCGATTCCCGACTCCAGGTCACTCCACAGTCTCTGCACCGATCCCCACCTATGTAGCATCCATTCCTGGAACTGTCGCTGATCACCTTCCCCCCCCCCAGCACTGCTCCCTGGCTCCCCATCATAGCTAGCAGAAGGAGGCACTGACAGCTCTGCCGTGGTCCCCAAGGGAGAAGTTGTCCTCGTAGTTGGAGGGGAAGTTTGGTACTCCTCCACAGACGCACCAGTTGTCCTATGCGCCAGTCTTTGGTGCGGGCCCGCAGCAGGTGTCCGGTCCCCGGGACAATGGCCAGTACATTGTCCCTATTGGAACCCATGATGTTTTACGTCAACAAGCAAGGTGTAGCCTGCTCGTCGGCCTTGTGTCAAGAGTTCCTCTGGCTGTGGAACTGCTGTGTGCAGCATGCCATTTATCTTGAGGCATTGCCCCTCTCTGGCACCGGAACACAATGGCGGTATGCTCTTGGACCTCTCAATAGCAAACCTGTTAGAGCTCCCACTCCAACCGGACTTGCTCTTGCAGAACCAGGGCTGTTTGATCCATCTGAACCTAGTGTCCCTACATATGACGGCGTGGCTTCTGCATGGCTAAACGTGGAGGAGCGGGCCTGCTTGGCACAAGTCCAACACATCCTGCCTGGTAGCAGGAAGCCCTTCACTAGAGCGACTTCGCTAGCTAAGTGGAAATGCTTCACCTGTTGGGCCGCGGGATGGGGTCTCCCTCTCTTCCAGTCATCGTTGTAATCCATCTTAGACTGCCTGCTTCATCACAAGCACCAAGGCCTGGCCCTTTTATCAATCAAGGTCCACTTGGTGGCCATTTTGGCCTTCCACCTTCTGGTCCAAGGTAGATCAGGCTTCTCTCACAACCTGAAGATCAGGTTCCTGAAAGGTCTGGAGAGACTATACCCACAGGTTCGTGATCCTGTCCCTTCTTGGGACCTAAACCTGTCAAGGCTCACATGTCCATCTCTTCCCCCCCACCTTTTGAGCAGCTGGCTTCTTGTTCTCTGCTGCTCCTCTCGTGGAAGGTCTCCTTCCTGGTGGCAATCACTTCAGCCTGCAGGGTATCTGAGATTAGGGCTTTGATGTCTGAACCCCCCCCTTATACGGTGTTCTACAAGGACAAGGTTCAGCTGTGCCTCCACCCAGCTTTCCGACCTAAGGTGGTGTCACAGTTCCATAATCAAGACCTTTTCCTACCAGTTTTCTTTCCAAAGACGAACAAGGAGCACCGGTTACATTCTTTGGATGTTAGGCGGGCCTTAGCATTCTACATCAAGAGGACCTTCTACATCAAGAGGCTGTAAGTCGATGCAGCTCTTCATCGCAGTGGGGGACAGGATGAAAGGTCTGCCAGTGACCTCTCAGAGAATCTCCTCGTGGATAACCGTCTGCATCAAATTCTGCTATGAACAAGCAGGAGTGTCGCCAATGTTGTGACTGCCCATTCTGTCCGAGGCTTTCCTTGTACAGGTACCGATCCAGGACACCTGTAGAGCCTGATCCTCGGTTCATGCCTTCACATCCCACTACACCATCACCGAGCAGGCCTGGGACAACACCAGCTTCAGCAAAGCGGTGTTGCAAGCAGCACGTCTGTGAACTCCAAGCCCACCTCCAGGGATACTGCTTGTGAATCACCTACCGTAGAATCGACATGAGCAAGCACTCGAAGAAGAAAAATGGTTACTTAACTTTTGTAACTGTTCTTTGAGATGTTGCTCATGTCCATTCCATGACCCACCCTCTTTCCCCTTTGTTGGAGTTGATAGCAAGAAGGAACTGGCAAGAAGGAACAAGAGGGTGCAGGGCCAGCGGTGCCCCATATCTTGGCGCATGAGAGCAAGGCTCCAGGGGATGCCAGAGCTGGCCCTAAAGGAGAAATCTCTGGCAGCCGTGCACATGGGCGCATAACACACCTAACATGGAATAGACACAAGCAACACATCTTGAAGAACTGTTACGAAAGGTAAGTAACCATTTTTTACAAGGAGGAGGGAGAAAAATTAACGTCTGAGGATAGGACAAGAAGCAATGGGCTTAAATTGCAGCAAGGGCGGTTTAGGTTTGACATTAGGAAAAACTTCCTAACTGTCAGGGTACTTAAGCACTGGAATAAATTGCCTAGGGAGGTTATGGATTCTCCATCATTGGATATTTTTAAGAGCAGGTTAGACAGACACCTGACAGTGATGGTCTACTCTATATGATAGTTCTGCCATGAGTGCAAGGGACTGGACTAGATAACCTCTCGAGGTCCCTTCCAGTCCCATGATTCTATGATTCTGTCTTTGTATCAAAACTAACATACTGGTTCATTGCCCCCTGGAGTGTGCAGACTCCAGATCAATAACACACACTTCAAGGACTTCTATGCATTTATGCTTCTGCCCTCATCCAATGGGAAGACAAGTTGACATTGCCTAGGCCATGAGCATTGATTTTGGCCAAAACACTTCGGGACAATTCAGAATTGACACTACTTGGTTCAAAGTCTTCCAAGCATTCATACCCCTTGTTCTTGTAGTGGAACTGTGCCATGACCACATGGGACTAAAGCTCTGCCTTTTGAAGTGGCTGTATCAAAACTACTTGCTTCAGGCTGTAAATTTTTGGCTTGGCTCTGAGATGAGGTTGGAAGATGAGATTTTGAGGGATTTAAGAAGCCTAAATCCTCCCATACTGACTCTTGACACAACAGCTACATCATTACAATTTCAATCTGCTGGTGCTCCTCCATGAGATGACTGTCTCTCCATATCCAATCGATAGGGTGTGCACTGTGACCCTATCTATTGGATAATGGGCTCCAGATCATAGAAAATCCAGTTTTGTGAAGAGATTGGTCTGAAGTCAAGTAACAGTTGAGTGCCTCAACTATCAATCTTCAGGCAACCAGGATTGATGGTACCAGTAATGAAGCATTACAGAAGGTGCTCCAGAACCTCTGTTCAAGCTAAGTCCCCTCCGTGCTGTTCAAAATGAGATTTAAGTAGGACCCAAGCTGTTCATAGGCCTTATGCTTGGCCCTCTGCACAAGCATGTGATTCAAACAATATTCGTGCAATGGTTAAAATGGAAGCAGATGACGGACTGGAATGGGATATTAATATAATAATAATAATAATAAATAATATATGGAGATATACCTATCTCCTAGAACTGGAAGGGACCCTTAAAGGTCATCGAGTCCAACCCCCTGCCTTCAATAGCAGGACCAAGTACTGATTTTGCCCCAGATCCCTAAGTGGCCCCCTCAAGGATTGAAGTCATAACCCTGGGTTTAGCAGGCCAATGCTCAAACCACTGAGCTATCCCTCCCCGCCAATAAATATTGAGCACCAAGCTCACTGTTTTGTATTTAGATATCAGTACAATAGAATTATTCTCTTATTTCATCCTCCTCTTTATGTTCTGAATGTAATATTGGGTATTGAAAATTCCAGATTACTCAGAGTAAATAATACAACCCCTCAGTTCCTGGCATTAATGTAAAAATAAAGGAGAATAACATTTTCCACAAATTGAAACAAAACTGGCAATGAACACTTTCAAGTAGCTGGTTCAATATGGATACTGTGTTGGGAGACTGTTCACATTGATTACATAACCTCTTCTGAATATACTAGAAATGGTGAAAAAGTAAAAATAACTGCCAGTCCTGCAAGCTCAACCTATGATCAGAAAACTAAATTACTTCATTGTTGTGTGAAGTCACTAGTTGTAGATTATACATTTGTAACCTTTGATAACTAACAACTTTGCTGTATGAACCAGTATGGAGTCCAGTTCATTTACACACACCCCTTCTCCCCTTCCCCATTCCAAGTCTCTTGCCCCTCTTGTTAATCAATGGGGAGAACTGATCTTAAATTTTCAGTTCTGGAGAGCTCCTCTGCTTTCAAAGGGGTGTGTGTGGGGGGGGGGGTGGGGGGGCGAATGGTGTTAAAAATAGTTGACATTTTAGGTCGGATGTCTATGATTCAGAAGTAGTATATGCATTATGGGGAACTTGTAGAATACACAGTGAACATTCTCACAGTGCTTTTGCTCCATATAGCTGGTTTACAGCTACTTTAACAAATGTAAACACGCTAATTTTTTAAATCAAAAACATTTAGGACTTCAGTGGTGGATTTTGTAAGATCTATTAAATCGGCTTTGTATAAAAAAACCTTGTTGCTTGGAAGAAATTCTTCAAATGAAGAAACTCGTGTCTTTTTTTCATATTAGCAAATGTTAGGGCTTGCTGTCACCTTCTTTATTAAAGGAACAACAGTAATTTGAAATCTAATCAATTAAAGGGTTGAAAGTTCCACATGCACCTCTAATTCTCCCTGCCAATTGGTTTGTTCATAATATTATCCTATTTTTATAAATGTTTTTCCACTCCCTTCTTGCTGTGTGAAAGACCCACAGAAACAGGAAACTGACTATGCCTAGGAATCCAGTGAAACTAACAAACTAAGTGCAATTAAATAAACAAAGTAAACACAATTTTAAGAATAGACTATTTTTGTCCAATCATAATATAGTGCTACTCTTCAACAATATGTGGCAGTTTTTTCTTATCAGTGAGATTTAACAGTTAAGTGACACCATCAGCTTAACACTACCTCCAGAAAATTTTTGAAACACTTTGTTTTAGAACACTTCAGACATCTCTCCCCCTTCCCCCCGCCCCTTTTCCCTGGGTGATTTTCTTGTAAGGAGACTTACATGAAAACCTGATCTTCATTACTTAAGCAGCAAACGCAATGGAACCTCTTATTCTCTTGGAAGTCATCTTTGACCTTGTAATTAGTTGCAGGAAAAACCAGCTTCTGAATGAGGAATGGTGATTTATGCTACTAGATTGTGCTAATACTCCCTCCCCCCCGTTTTTTTGTTTGTTTGTTTGTGCTCCCATGCTCCCCCTTAATATCCTTTGCTTGTACCACTGGAACCTTCATATATATGCCTATACTCAGACCTAAAACAACTCAAATACCATCCTGCACCCACTGTTTTTAGATGCCCAGAAGAGCTTCTGTCCCTTGGCCCCTCCGGACAGTCCTCAGCATGCCCATATCCCTAATAGGTTCCAGTTGTCCCATGGTTAAAATTCTCAGATCCATCCTTTGTTCCCTTTCGATGGATGATGAACCTTTTAGGCACCATCTAGGAAGCTGATTCTAGTACCTGAGTAAATTGAATTTTTTTGAAAATTTACATGTGTTTCTATACTTTGTTTATATTTTTTTGGAGTTTGGATGTTAGGAAGTACTTGTGATTTCATTTTAGCTTTAAGGTCAATTACTTTTTGTCAAAGAAGGGAAAAACATCCAGAGTAGAAGCATTCCTTAGATGAATTGGTGTATAAATGGCTCTGCTGAGAGAATAACAAAGAGTCTGTTGTGCTGTTATACAAATGAGCCAATAAGGAACAGGGTAGAAGAAATTCTAACAACAAAGATTTTGCTATTATGCAAAATAGGTCTGGTATTAAAAATGGTAAGACAAGCAGAAAATTAGGATAGAATTTTTTTAAATTGAATATTTTTCAGTGTTCCACAAGGAACCAGGAGAACTTCAAAGCAATTTTTGTGGCTGTTGAAGGCTTCCAATTTTGCTATTTATTTGGTGATTGTTCACTTTCTCCTCCCCTTCTCTTGGCAGCACTGCCTATTCCTTAAAAGTCTGCGACTGCTTCTATTAATATTTGACTACCAAACAGGGTCTATGCTTTTCTAATGTACTGTGTGGCTTTATATCTTGCACTTCCGGTTCATAGTTTAAATTCGGAAGCATTCAGTGCTTTTATTTTCTCCCCCCATAGAAGCTATTGTTTCTGGGTGTGCATTACATAAACGTAATGGATTTGGTTTGAATGTATGACTTTACGCTTTTTTTTTTTTTTTTTTTTTTTTGCCAAGAAAATAGTTTGTAACAGGATGTTAAGGCCTAATCCAAAATTAGGCCCCGATCCAGCAAAATGCTTAAGAAGCACGTGCTTAAGTGTTTTACTGGATCAGGGCTTTAGTTACTTTACTTTGATCACTGCCTGAAATCAATGTGTGACGGATATTCTGTCAGTGTTCCAATACCATTTCAATTCAGCTGCACAACTCCAAAATTCCTCATTCTGAACAGTGGTTTTAGAAAACGGTTCACTGTTGAACTATAGGATCCATTGAAAATGAGATGCTTGGTTGCACTCTTTGGTTTTATGGCAGGTTATGACTGAGTGGTGACTAGTATCTAGTGAAGAAAGGGGGAAAGCCAGCAGAGGCTGGGTTTTTTTTCTACAAAACTTACAATTCTGAAGCACCCTGTTTCCAAGTAAATAATAAAGGAGTTGAGGCAATACTGATGAGAAAAACAAAGTTTTGAGCAGTGTCCATTGAGCTGACATAGGACAGACAGTTGGGCCCAGTTTTTGTTGCAGTTATTGGCAGGGGACGGGAAGACATGTCCCACAGACTGAAAATCAGAACTGGACCCATCTGTACCTGATTAAATTTCAGTGTCTCGAACTGAGTATTTGTGTGTTGGTTAATAGTTACCATTTACATTTCTTTTTTTTGCCATTTGTGTCCCTTTTCTAAGAGGGGTTTCAGACAATCTTCCTGTCTTGGACAGTGGACACTGGAAAAAATACAATTATTTATACCATATACTGCATTCTTCAAAATATAAAACTTCATTACTATTGTACAGTACTAGGAATATAGGAATTAGTATACTGGATCAGACCATGGCAAGAGCCTGTTTCTCATTCCATCACTAGATCTCTAAGTTTGAGACACATTGCAAGAACAGAAATTGTTTTAAACTTTGGCAAGTGATGTTCCAAGAGCAGGATTTTTAGGAGTATACAAAAGCCAGAACGACAGTGAAGAGAGAGGTCGCAGCTACTAAATCCATGGAAGATTTATATGTCTGTTTTGAAATGGAGGGTAAGCGGTAAATATATTGACTGGCAAAGGCCCACGATAAGAGGACTAAAGACATTGAGATCAAAGTAATTAAGGAATTTCCACTTTCATCTTTAATTCGAACCAGATTAAAGAATGATGGTCAGATTCCTTGTTAAACCTTTCAAATTCAAAGAATACAAGAGAACCATGCCACATTAGAAAAACAAACCATGGTCTAGAGGCATCAGTCTTAGAAGAAGAAGTTGCAGAAATATTGAGCAACATGAAAAATAAGAAAGCTCTTGGTCCCCTTAGCATACCAGCAGAAGTATGGAAGTGTCAGGGACAAGTAGGCATGAATTTATACATACAGCTGTTTAATTGCATCATGAGGAGATGCTTGATGCCTGGAGAAAGAGTATATGAGTATCAGTATTTAGGAGAAAAAGAGCATACAATGATGTGGTAACTAATGTGGCATTAAACTCATGAGCCACATAATTAAGATCTGAGAGAAAATTATTGATAAGAGCTTACAGAGAGATGTAAAAGTCAGTGATAATCAGTTTGGATTTGTGCCAGGCAAATCAACAATGGATATGCTATCTTTGCATTAAGATTGTTTGTGGAAAAGTATAGATAAAAGAGGAAAACCTTGCACCATAGTATCCATCAATCTTGAGATGACTTCTACCACATTTTGAGAGAAGTCATCAGGTAGTGTGTGACTAGGGCCCTACCAATTTCACAGCCATGAAAAACATGTCATGAACCATGAAATCTGCCCTTCCCTGTGAAATCGATCTCCCCCTCCTGCTGGAGCCTGGGGCTCCTAGCTGCTAGTCTGGCCAGGCTGGGGAAGGATTGGAGTTGTCCTTCCCCCTGCATGGCTGCTCTTGGTGGGAAGATCAGACCTACCTCAAGAGGCAGTGCAGAAATGAGGGTGGTACACCCTCACTTCTGTGCTGGAGCAGCCTGGGAGCTGGGCTCCCAGCTTCTGCTCCTTCCCCTTCCCGGCCAGCCACGGTTCCTGCTGCAGCTCCAGGCGCAGAACTCAGGGCTTCCTCCCCCGGCGGCTCTGCTGGGGCTGGGGACTTCTGCTCCCGGCAGCTGCAGCTGGGACAGCCCAGGCTCTGGGCTCTTCTCCCCTCCCCCCGAGCTCCTGCGTGGCTCCAGGTGCGGAGCTTGAGGGTTTTTCCTCCATGGCTCCTGCTGGGACTCAGCCCCTACCCGGTCATGCCATTGCCCTTGGGGCTTCTTTCGGGGTTGGGGCACACATTTTTCTTGGGGGCCCACCCCTGCCTTAATCTGCCACTGGCCTGGACTAGCAGCTAGGAACCCGTGGCTGCTATCCACCTCTGGGAACCTCTTCTAGCCTAGCCCTGAAGGCAGCACAGAAATGAGGGTGGCAATTTTGGGACCCTCTCCCCACAGCAACTTTGTAAACCCCCTCCACCTCCCAAGATCCCATTTTGGGTTAGGATCCCCACAGTTAGAACACCATGAAATTTCAGATGTAAACATCTGAAGTAGTGAAATTGACTAATTAAAAAACCCTGTGGCCGTGTAATTGACCAGAATTGACTGTGAATTTGGTAGGGCCCTATGTATGAGAATGAAACAGATAACTGTCAGATTTGTCCAGGACATGCATGAGAGTGCTTTTACCAGAGTTCGAAGACCATGCGGAGAAACTGAATAGTTTCTAGTAAGAGTCGGAGTACATCAGGGCATGACACTTAGCCCCTTCTTTCATAAAATATTTAGAGCGTGGCACCTTTGTGTATGCTTTTTGCATATGATGTAGTGCTTGTGGGGGAGAGCAAAGAGGAAGTGGAAGAAGATTTAGAGAGATGGAGGTGCATATTTGACAGAAATGGCATGAAAATCAGCAGAAGTAAAACAGTATATGGTCTGTAGATTTGATTATACCTTGCAGGACAGTGAAACTGCAAGTCTGGCAGGGGCCAGCCACTACTAAGGGCACAGAAGTTCAGGGACTTAGAGTTGATAGTACAGGGTAATGGTGAACTCAACAACAAACTTGAACAGGAAAGTCATGGACTAAATGGAGAGAAGTAGAGGGATCTGTGATAGTATTTTTCAATTTAATAGGCATTTCCCTATCTACAAGATAGTAATCAGGCCTGAACTTTTGTGTGGCTGTGAATTTCAATTTGTGTGAATTTGTGTGGCTTGCACTGAGGAAGAGACAAGAGCAGATCTTGAATACAGTGGAAATGAAAATGTTAAGATGGATATTTAGAGTTACAAGGATGGACCATGTTTGGAACGAATGAATTAAGGGGATTGTGAAGGTGGTACCAATTATTGAAAAGCTGAGGGACTCCAGACTTAGATGGTTTGGGCAAGTGAAAAGATTAAAAGAATATATAGGAAACAGATGTTACCATCCACTTCTAAGTTTAAGAGAAGGATTGGAAGATCCAAAACTAGATGGATGGATGGCCTGTAAAAGGATTATCTGTGGCATTTCTGAGGAACTGCTTCAAGATAGATTGGAATGGGGAACAAGGACATGAGCTAACCCCATTTAGGCTATGGCTACACACCAGAGTTTACAGTGGCGCAGCTGCACCACTGTAAATTCTCTAGTGTAGCCGCTCTAAATCGATGGAAGAGAGTTCTCCTGTCGACTTACTTAATCAACCCCCTAGAAGCAGTAGTAGCTATGTTGGCAGGAGAAGCTCTCCTGCCAAAATAGCACTGTCCACACTAGTGCTTAGGTGGTGTAATTATGTCGCTCGGGGGTGGCTTAGTCACACCCTGAGCGACACAAATTATACCGACATAAGCAGTAGTGTAGACATACCTTACATGGAACTAAGGCTAGAAGAAGATGATCAGACACTGTTTCTGACAGTGCGAGCACCAGATGCTTTCAGAGGAAGGGGCAAGAAATCCTGCAGTAGGCAAATGAGGGATGATTACCCCCCTGCCTCTACATGCGTTAAGACCTTTCCTAATCCCTAATAGAGATTGTTTTAAGATCGGAAGCATGAGGTTTTATATTCCTTCCAAAACCCCTTTGAATTAAGTATGAACTCTGGATATTTTATTTGGAAAACTAGATGTCCAGTCCCTCTTTGAATCTTACTGAATTCTTGGCCTAGGTGCCATGTCTGAGTGTGAGTTCAACAGTCTAATTATGTGTAGAGTGAAAAAAGTATTTCCGTATGAGTTTTTGAATTTCCTATCTCTGTTTCATTGGATCTCTCCTTGTTCATGTACTCCAGTACCTCTTTGACACGTCAGTTTTTGACAATACAAGATAATTCAATAGCAGTCAAACAAAATCTTCAGTGAATCATATCTACTGAAAATACTGTCCCTGTAGCATGCTTCTTCATTGAGGATAGTAATTAGGGAGCCTGTTCCCATTAGAACAGTGATATGAGAGAGAGAATTTGATGTGGAAGGATAGGAGCAAATAAATGAGATTTTTTTTCTTTAAAAAAAAAAAAAACCCAACCTACTGTATATTTTAAAATTGGTTACTGCAGTATGCCCTACTACAGAGCCTTCCTCCTCCTATTTCATTTCAATAAGAACATAAGAATTGCAATACTAGAACATACCAGCCATCCATTTAGTTAATTATCCTGGCTCTGGTGATGGTAGTGAATACTGGATGCTTCAGTATAATGATGCTAAAAACCCTGGAGTGGACAATTATGAAGTAACCTGCCAATGAGTTAGTGTCTGGCTCATGACTTGAATCATGAGGATTTACATCCTTCTCTGGCACTTGCGTGTTGTGTCGTAACTATTGATGTTTTCATTGTCTTTGTAAGTACACCTCTACCTCGATATAACGCTGTCCTCGGGAGCCAAAAAATCTTACCGCGTTATAGGTGAAACCGCGTTATATCGAACTTGCTTTGATCCACCGGAGTGCGCAGCCCCGCCCCCCCGGAGCACTGCTTTACCGCGTTATATCTGAATTTGTGTTATATCGGGTCACGATATATTGGGGTAGAGATGTACCCAATTATTTTTGAATCCTAGTAAGATCTTTGCATCAGTGGTATCTTGTGGTAACAAGTTCCACAGGTTATTCATTGTATAAATGTATTTATTTCTAATGTGCTTTCTCTTACCCAATTTCTAATCCATGACAGTAGCTAATTTCTAAATCATGACTTTCTCACCCTGTTTCCTTAATCTTTTTAAGGGACTTACTGCTTTTGAAAGACCTTGGCTGTCCTATAACACACAATTCTAGTATATTTGTCAGAGACGGATGTGGGTGGACATGCCCAGTGGTTGGAGCAGGAGTCAAAATGGAGTCAGATGCTAGAGGAGAAGTCAGGAATTGGAGCCGAGGATACCTGAAGCAAGGCAAGACAGGAGTAGGGCTGAGGTTAAGGCTGGAAAAAGGTGCGGGCAAGGCTGGGAACCGTCTCTGTAGCCAGTTAGGCAGCCTACTACAGGCCAACTGTGCTCGTTAGGTTGCCCACAGGCTGGCTGTGTTGCGGGACCTGACTTGACAATATTGTCCTTTACAGAAGCTGTACTGGTTTGTTCTTGTCACAGGTGTCTTAAAATTCTGTTTTTTAACTATCATTTCCATCAGTTGTTCTGGAACTGATATAGGTCTCAAATTGCTAAGATCATAGAATATCAGGATTGGAAGGGACCTCAGGAGGTCATCTAGTCCAACCCCCTGCTCAAAGCAGGACCAATCCCCAGACAGATTTTTGCTCCAGATCCCTAAATGGCCCCCTCAAGGATTGAACTCACAACCCTGGGTTTAGCAGGCTAATGCTCAAACCACTGAGGTATCCCTCCTTTTAAAAAGATTAGTACAATATTTGCTGCCCTCTGATCCATTGGTATAGTGGCTGATCTTAATCTGTGATTGCATATTTTTGCTAGCAGCTCAGGCATTTTATCCAAGACTTCTGAACAAATTTAAGAATTAATATTATCCATTCTGGTTACTTGCTTTAATCTGTTCTAACCCTCTTTGACACCTCAATCACTGACAATACTTCATCTTTATTAATCTGAAAAGAATAGTTTTTGTGTTTAGATATCTTCTCCCCTCCCTCAAAAAAACAAACCCCAAATCCTTACTTTACTACTTTATCTTCATTACATACTTTCTGTATGTGCTAATAGTCTGGTGGACCTACTGATTCTCTTACGGGCCTCCAACTTCAGATGTATTTAATATCTTATTATTTAATTCTGTTTTAATCCTCCTATTTTTCTACCTGGCATTTCACCAGCCATATTTGTGCTCTTTTCTATTTGTTTAAGTGGGATTGGTTTTCAGTCATTGGGCTGACTGTGGAGCTTTTAATCTCTCCAGGAGTCAACTATGGGTTCCCTTTAAACTCTGGTATTTGGGTTTTAAGCTTCAACTATGAAAAATTAAAATTGGAATAAACTGGCTGTGAGAAAAATACTGTTAAAAGTTTTGCCATGCCAGCTAGAGCCACATTTGAAAAACGAAACTTGGAGCAGGGTTTGCTTTTTGCAAGGGCACTTTAAAAAGCTCTCACATTTCAAGTAATGTTTTTTCAACTTAAAATATTTAAGTTGAAAACCCCCTATTGTAGAAACAGATGTCAAGGTTTTAGCATGAATATTTAAAATACAGTTCACATCTACTCTGCTAAATGGAATTGCTCTATAGGAAGTGTTTGGGGTACAGATCTAGGGTAACAGTTGTTTGTAGTACAGATAATCTTTATTATTTTTGCTTCACACCTGCAATAACTAAACATCCTGGGTCAAATACTGCCAGTGGCTTGCATACTGTGCACTTCCACTAAAGCCCAGCAGATGTAAGTTGGGGTAGAATTTGGCCCTCTGACCTTAAATTCCACAGTTAGCAATAATTCTCTAACTGTATTGTAGTATTTCTGTGCAGTTTGCCTCTCCATGCCACACTTTTCTCTAGTTATCTGTTAGTTGTATAGGGTGATGTAGTAAGAGGGAGTAAGACTTTAGAACCTGGAGCAGTGGAATAACTAGAAGCGAGGTATGTGGACACCACAGGAGGACAAGGTACATATCAGTATTCTAGAGCTAACAGCAATCAGACAGGCCTGCAATACATTCCTCCACTTATATGGTCCTGCCATGTCTGGATAACGTCAGACAACCTTATGACCATGTTCTACATAAATAAGGTTAAATAAGGCAGGGGTTCATCTTTAGTAAAAGTCAGGCACAATAAATAAAAATTCACAGAAGCCCGTGACCTGTCTCTGACCCAGCCCTACTGGTGATCAGCTGGTCCGGCGGGCGGCTGGTCCAGCAGGCCCAGGGCTGACCGAATCCTAGCTGCTCCAGTGGCCCTGGGGCTGACAGCTGTTCCAGCCTTGCCCCAGAAGAAGTCCCGTAGGTCTCCGAAAGTCATGAAATCCATGACCTCTGTGACAGAATTTGTATTCTTCTATGCAAACCAGGAGGAGCAAAATCACTTCCTCTCTGCAGAGGAGCGGGGCACTTATGAATCTCGTGTATCTGGAACCACATCACACTTTCAATGATGTACCTCCCAGGGACTCAAAACTCTCTGGTGGACAATCTCTGCAGACACTTCTCCACAGACCACAAGTGGGAGATTTGCAATTCAGATATAAATGAAATCTTCACTCAGTGAGGAACACCATCCTGGAATCTGTTTGCCTCCCAGATGAAGAAGTTGTTCAATCTATACTGCTCCATAGCAGCACTAGATCAAGATTTCAGGTACGCCATTCCACTGCTACCCCAGGTTCTGTGGAAAAATTCACCACGACAAAGTGCAAATCATTCTCATTGCACTCAGCTGGCCTAGACAGTTTTGGTTTCTGGACGTACTGTGAATGTCAGCGTGTCCTCCCATCAGCAGCTGACCTTTCGCAGATCTGCTAACTCAGGAGAACAACCTGAGAGAACAACCCATATGGATGGGCATCAGACCTAGAGTGTTCATGTTCAGAGACAGTTCAAGCTTTTCTCAACCATGGCAGAAAAGACTCCACCAGAAAATTCAGCATAACTGCAATGGAGGCATTTCTCTACCTGAACTCAACAAAACCAGTTAACTTCAGAGACAGCAGGTATTCCTTCTATTCTCAAGAAGTTGGGCCTTTCAGTTAGCTCGCTCTGGGTTCACCTAGCAGCAATCAGTGTCTTCCACCCTTGAGTAGAGGGGTGTACTGTTCTTATTCATTTGATCACAGACAGATTCTTAAAACGTCTCATTAGGATTTCCCATCAGTAATGAAGCCAGTGCCACCATGGAACCTCAATCTCGTACTCTTGATATTTACTAGGCCACCTTTTGAAGCATTGGCTACATGCTCGATGTACCACCTGTCTATGAAGATCACTTTCCTTGTTGCTGTTATATCAGTGAGGAGGGTAAGTGACCTGGGAGCACTCAAGGCTGACCTGATATACACCATGTTCCATAAGGAAAATACTTTGCTTTGCCTCCACCCAAAATTCATCCAAAAGGTAATATCCAACTTCCACAAAAATCTATCAATTCATTTACTGGTATTCTTTCCAAAACCTCATGCTTCTATTGAGGAAAAGAGAGGATGCTTCTTTTCCTTGAGATCAGATGAGCTCTAGCATTTTACCTGCAAAGAATGAAGCCAATTAGAAACATGCCAAGACTATTTGTTGCTGTAGCAGAGCAATCACTGGGACAACCATTATCTTCTAAAAGGTTCTCTAAGTGGATTTTTTGCACTAATTCATAGCAAAGGGTTACATAGCATCTCCCACCCCCAGGTGAGGTGAGGGGCCATTCCACTAGAGTAGTGTTCTCCCTCCCCCCCCCCCAACCTTTTTAAAATTTGCGGACCACTAAAAAACTTCAAATGGAGGTGTGGACCCCTTTGGAAATCTTAGACATCGTCTGCAGACTCCCAGGGGTCTGTGGACCACAGGTTAAAAATCACTACAAGAGAGCCAGGCAACGTCAATTCCTTCGAGAATTTGATAGATTAGATGTTTGTAGGGTGTCAACCCGAAGTTCTATTCACACCTTGAAGCATTATGCTTTCATCCAAGCCTATTCTGCAGATGCAGCTATCTAGATTGCCTGCATCCTTCCACACCCCTCCTGTTTGAATACTGCTTAACAGTCACCCACATGTGGACTACACATAGGGTCCAGTGCTTGAAGAAGAAATGGAGCTCAGTTACCTGTAACTGGAAGTTCTTTGAGATTTGTGGCCCCATCTGTATTTCGCTACCTGTCCTCCTTCCCCTCTGCTTTGGATCATGTCTGGGTTTCCAGTAGAGAAGGAACTGGAGAGGTACTAAGCACAAAGGCAAGCTGGGGCACAGGCACAGACTAGAGGACACTACTTGCAAATTCTTTGGTCTCAGGAGCATGGAATACATGTGTACCACGTGTGAAATACAGATGGAGACCACACATCTTGAAGAAACTTCAGTTACAAGTAAATAACCTCCATCAGTCTAGTCACACACAAGCTTTGACTGAGATGGAGTTCAGAAAGCCCTAGGGTCGGACCATTCCTTGGACAGCAGTCTTCTATGCTGAGTACTTCCTAATTTGAACTATGCCTAGGATTTTCCTCTTTGGGTAGGTCTACACTGAATTAAAAACCTGCGTCTGGCCCATGCCAGCTGACTTGGGCTGTGGAGCTATTTAATTGTGGTATAGACATTTGGGCTTGGGCTGCAGACCGAGCTCTGAGACACTGAAGTGGAAGGGTCCCAGAGCTCAGGCTGCAGCTTGAGCCTGAACATCTACACCACAATTAAACAGCCTTTTAGCAAAGCCCCTTAGCCTGATTCAGTTAGCATAGCCCAGCCACGGGTGTCTAACTGCAGTGTAGAGCATTCAGGACCTTCTTCCCCTGTGCTCCAGTTATAGTATAAAGATGGAAGGAGAGAGAAAAGTAGATTACAATGAAATAGACCAGAATCGGCACTTCCTAATAGTGCAGCTATCTTGTTACTTTTTTTTTCTTAGAGTAATATAAAACATTGAACATTTAATTCTGTCAGTCCCTCTAGAATTTTTAATGATACAAGATGTGTAAATTCTAAGTAAATACAAATATTAACCTAACACCCTCAGAACAAAAACTAGACTTGGAGAGCTATTATTTGTTTCAAGAACTAAAAGAATTGAGCCATAATTATTTCAAACTTAATGATTGACGGTCCAGTCCTGATGTTGTTGTGTGACCTATTTAAAACCATGCCTTTGTATTTCCAGCATGTCATCTATTTCCCCTGCAGAGTCAGGGAGCACAAGAGTTTCTTGACACTGACAGCTTGGGTGATCAACTATAAGGACTCCATTCAAAAACCTATCCAAATTCTCTTTGGTATTTTATGCAGTACCGATGTTTGTTACAACAAATAGGAGAGTACATTAAGACTTTCAAGGTGAATAGGGGATCTCCTCCACCTTCAAAGAGTCCATATGAAGGATGCCCATGGAAAAATGACCAAGAAACAGAAGTGAGAATGTCAATGCTATTTCCTTGTGTGGACATATGAAGCCTATAGTGTTGGACAACATAATCCATGGTTTTTGCAGATTTTTGGCTCCAGCCATTTACTGTTGTTCTTTTGCCTTCCTTAAAGTTCAAGAGTTACAACACTCACCCTGATCTGACAATTGAGACTACTCCGATATCTAGAGAGCAGAATTGGTGGGGTCAAGTTATTATTTACTTTATTTCAGACCCAGGAAAGCAGGTGTGCTGTGAATGGTGTTGACGTAAGCTCAATTCTCGGGTGTTCTGAATTAAGTCCTTAGAATTGATCATCGAAGCCATCAATGTACAGGAATTCTTTTGCTCCCTATATCTATCTATAGGGTGAATTCCTACATCTTGTACTTTTTTTTCAGTAGGACAGCTTTATTGATTCCAAGTTCTGTCACTCAGTCCAACTTCTGTCTGACCACAGCATTACAATAATTACTGACACACTGTTTATTTATGAGCCACTGTGAAGTTGCCCTCTCGGCCATTATGAGACAGGAGGGCCTTACCTACATGTCAACTGGCTACTCGGGGTCAGATTGACACAATTGACTAGAGAAACCATTGCCAGGGTAGACTCATTCCTGGAACTCCTGATCAAGGTGGAAATAATTCTTGGAATGAGATTAATATCTCAGTCAGGTTTGGCATAAGTGAGCAAAATATTTCCAGCTCCAGCTGCAAATATGGAACTTGCTGTGCCATCAACTAATGTCTGGGTAGGAGTGCTTGCAGCCCTGGGATCTGTCTGTAAACTGGGAAGTAATACACTGGGCTTGCTAACACATGAGCACTGCAGTCCTTTCTGCTCTTCTAAAGAAGACCAGATTCAAAGGACTTCTCAAATGTGTAATATTACTACCTTTATCAAACTATCCCTTGGATGATAATGGAACAATCTAAGGGGATGCCCTGTGGGCCACTCACCAATAGAAAATTAACCATGGATTCATTCCAGCCTTCAGGACGGGAGCATATAGAGGTGACACTTAACACATTGTGGCATAGCTTGAAAAATCAAGATGGTGGCTTATATCAAATGGTTTTATGATTCAGAGTGTGTGGGCGGGAGAAGGTCCTTCAGCCAGCATGAAATGTAGGCTTTCCTACACTTTCAGTGCAGACATAGCAATAATCGATGTCCAGTTAAACAGTGAAAGCAGTCTGCTATGTAAACCTGAGGTGACACGGTAAGTAAGGCAGTGGTCAAAGAGTGATGATATGAGAAGAGAAACATGTGGGAAGCCATCTGCAATTCACATATCCAAAGAATTAAACAAACTGGCAGATTGGTTCTGTAAAAAGCAAATATGCCCAGGAATATGGGAACTCAACACGAGTGCTTGAATTTTGCTCGTGGGGGACTAAATCAACAAACAAGGTGTTCGTGGCATACAGATTAACACCAAAGCTCATGATAGTGTTCCAGAAAACAATCCAGTCCTCAATAAATGTTATCCTATTTGCCTCAGCCTAACCAAGGAGCTCAGGTGGCTTGGAGCTATTGAATGTCAGTGGAAACACAGATTCACCTTTTGGAAACAGGCACCGTTAAATCAGGGGTTCATCTTTTGCAAAGATCTGTTGTGGTTAGAGCTTGCAAAGTGGCTGTTAAAAAGACATGCCTCAGAAATGGGAGAGCCTTTCAGATGACATTGTTTAAGCTGTGATTTCTCACTTTGGTGAGGTATGAAAGGGCATTTGCTGAGTTGCTCCCCACCTGTTAGAAGAAGAGCAGAAAAATCCTATCCATGGTCCAGCAGGAGCCAGCGTAGGCGTGGTCTGAGTAGCTTTACTTAAGGTCATTTTTTGGTTTAGCTAGAAGACTTGTGCTTTTCTGTGTTAGAATTTTTTGACAAAATCTCTCACTTGTGAAATAACACTGGTTCGGCTCCACTGTTGGGAGCCACAATGTGAGTGCTGGTGTAGACAGGCCACTGGTGTTCTAAAAACTATTTAGACCTGGAACTGCACCAGCATTCGCACCGGTGAGGAAACTTGCCAAAATTGCTAGTGTAGATCCAGCTTGAGAGAGCTAGGTCGTCTCCTGCAAAGAGTCATTGGCACATCTCTTCATCCCATTGTGATGTGGCCATTTCCCTCAGTTTTCCTTTCTGGCTATTCCCTAATTTTCCTCTTAGTTGGTAGGGTAGTCCTAAAATTTTTCCTCTGGCTAAATTAGAACTTCATCCCTTCTGTGTTAAACCAAAGTCTAAACCAGGGGTAGGCAACCTATGGCACGCGTGCCGAAGGCGGCACGCGAGCTGATTTTCAGTGGCACTCACACTGCTCGGGTCCTGGCCACTGGTCTGGGGGGCTCTGCATTTTAATTGAATTTTAAATGAAGTTTCTTAAACATTCTAAAAACCTTATTTACTTTACATACAACAATAGTTTAGTTATATATTATAGACTTATAGAAAGAGACCTTCTAAAAACGTTAAAATGTATTACTGGCACGCAAAACCTTAAATTAGAGTGCCTGAAAGGTTGCCGAACCCTGGTCTAAATAATGGCTTCAGTAAACTGTTCTTCACTTTTCTAGGCCAAAGCCCTCTCTCCAGAGTCTGAGCAATCTCTCCCCCCTGCCTCCCCCAAGTGCTGGGGAGTAAAGGGGGGGTTTCCTCCCACCCACTACTGGCAGGGACTGACGAGACCATAGATTTCAAAAAGGAAGCAGATGTTTGTCCTAAGCTTCCTGTGAACTCTGCTTCAGTTGCTCATGGTCCCGTCCTTCACCCAGAAGAAAAACTATCCAAACAAATCCCCCAAATAGACAAACTTCTCTGTCGTGGGGCTTCTCAGTCTCTCTCTCTGAACCCTCTTTAGACACCTGTAATAGCTCCCTGGTCTGTCATAAGAACATCCCTACTGGGTCAGACTAAAGGTCCATCCAGGCCAGTATCCTGTCTACCGACAGGGGCCGATGCTAGGTGCCCCAGAGGGAGTGAACCTAACAGGTAATGATCAAATGATCTCTCTCCTGCCATCCGTCTCCACCCTCTGACAAACAGAGGCTAGGGACACCATTCCTTACTCATCCTGGATAATAGCCATTAATGGACTTAACTGCCATAAATTTATCTAGTTCTCTTTTAAACCCTGTTATAGTCCTAGCCTTCACAACCTCCTCAGGCAAGGAGTTCCACAGGTTGTGCGCTGTGTGAAGAACTTCCTTTTATTTATTTTAAACCTGCTGCCCATTAATTTCATTTGGTGGCCCCTAGTTCTTATATTATGGGAACAAGTAAATAACTTTTCCTTATTCACTTTCTTCACACCACTCATGATTTTATATGCCTCCATCATACCCCTCCCCCTTAATCTCCTCTTTTCCAAGCTGAAAAGTCCTAGCCTCTTTAATCTCTCCTCATATGGGACCCATTCCAAACCTTAATCATTTTAGTTGCCCTTTTCTGAACTTTTTCTAATGCCAGTACATCTTTTTTGGGATGAGGAGACCACATCTGTACGCAGTATTCAAGATGTGAGCGTACCCTGGATTTATATAAGGGCAATAAGATATTCTCCATCTTATTCTCTATCCCTTTTTTAATGATTCCTAACATCCTATTTGCTTTTTTGACTGCCACTGCACACTGCGTGGACGTCTCAAGAGAACTATCCACAATGACTCCAAGATCTTTCCTGATTAGTTGTAGCTAAATTGGCCCCCATCATATTGTATGTACCTGGTTTCTCCAGGTCTCTGTCTAGAGCAGGGATTGGCAACCTTTCAGAAGTGGTGTGCTGAGTCTTCCTTTATTCACTCTAATTTAAGATTTCGCATGTCAATAATACATTTTAATGTTTTTAGAAGGTCTCTTTCTATAAGTCTATAATATATAACTAAACTATTGTTGTATGTAAAGTAAATAAGGTTTTTAAAAAGTTTAAGAAGCTTCGTTTAAAGTTAGACTTCTACAACACCCATGTCAGTCAAATTCTTTTTCCACCCCAACACCATTGAAAGAAGAAATTAAAAAAAACAAACTTATCTTCATCCTGAGTCTCCCAATATATTTTATTTTTATCTGTGGCTATCTTCTAGACTGTAAGTTCCTCAGGACAGGGACTCTGATTTGCTCAGTGCCAAGCAAGCAAGCTCTTTAGTAATATACAAAAAAAACAAACAAAAAAACCAGAAAATGATTTCCAGCTCTTAGTTTGATCTTTCCTGGTTGGAGAAACCCAATCAGAAGTTTGCTTTAGTAATGGCAAGGAAGCACTGGATTCTTTTGAAGCCTGCTTCAATAAATCAGTAGCTTTTTACTGAGCAGAGACAGCGCACTCATCTCTGCATATTTCCAATGGAGTAGCCACCTGAGCTTTGCTGACGTTGGCAGATGAGGCATTTGGTAGAAGTGTCCTGAAGGCCATTATTATGAACTAATCCCTTCCTATTGCTTGGCAGGTCCTAAGTGTCTGAAGTAGTAGAGAAGGTTGTTCTCTTTCCAATATGATTTTTATTGTTCCTTTCCTTGACTTTCACTTTGTTATGCAGTGTTGTTGCAGCCATGTTGGTCCCAGGATATTAAAGAGACAGGTTGGGTGAAGTAATATTTTTTTATTGGACCAGCTTCTGTCGGTGAAAGAGACAAGCTTTCAAGCTACACAGAAGGTGTTTTTCGGAAGAGCTCTGTGTAGCTCAAAAGCTAGTCACTTTCACTGACAGAAGGTGGTCCAATAAAAGGTATTACCTTACTCACCTTGACTTTTATGTTAAGTTCCAGAGTTTCATAGTTTTGGGAGCTGGCAAGCCTCATGCAGGGAATGGCATCTCCAAAACAGTCCTTGTACTGTCTCCATTTATTGGCAAGGATGAAATAAATCCAAGTATTTGAACTGGCATGGCTACTGGGGAAAAAAAATTATGAAATAGGAATGTTTCAATTTCCAGTAATGCCATTTCAGTGGTGGATGTATAAAGTTGGCAAATGCAGTTTCATTGGACATACAATGTGAGGTATATTTTTAGAGGCACATGCATTTCTAGCTGTGTAGTCTCCATGGATTCAGTGGGACTTCTGTTAATTTAAAATACTGAAATTAAATGCAGAGTGATTTATGTCTGAGATACTCAAGGGGTGGATAAAGGAAGTAAATAAAGACCTTTCAGTCTGGCTCTATTTTGCTGCTGCTATAGCCTTTCTTCAGTTCCTTGTGTGTTTTTGTCTGGGTCAAATGCTTTTTCAGTTTGGACTTCATTTGTTCTCCCACAGCCTAGGTTCGATTGCACAGCCTTCATTAAGGAAGTGAGGGGATGAACTTTTCTTGACATAACCAATTTGTTCAGCAGAATACAGTTGCAGAACACAAATAGAGAAACTGGCCCAGTTGCATACTTGCTACGTAAGACAATATGCGTAAGTTGTTTGGTGCTATTTTGCTCTTCCTTTGAGATATTGCCAATAGACAAGGCTAAGTTCAATAAGATGTTTTTGGTGGGATAATTATTATTCCATATATTATGGAATTAACATCCATCAATATGAGAAACGTAATATGTGCCAGCACAGGTCCTTTTTATCTCCGTATCTTATGTTCAGAGTAACAATGGTTTCTGGGCAGAAAGTGTATTCAGTTTTATGTCCTCAGGAATTTTGCAATTTGAAATAAAAGTGAGAATCTAAGGCCAGTACAGAAAACATTACTGCATCTAAGGGTAAAGATAAACTATCAGTGTTTTGAAATCGACACCAGTATTTTAAATATGGGAAGAACAGTTAGGATTTACAGTATTTTGTGTTTTTTATATTCTGAAAAATCCATGCATGCTTACACTGATTATGTGGACACTTTAAATATTTAAACTTCAATTTTGGTCTCTTACCACTTGATGGCAGTGAAGGAGCTAGTGTTGCCAGGAGAGGTTCAGGGCAAGAACCTATTAAGAATAACAAAAGGGGAGGTACAATGGAAGTCTTTGACATTTTAATATTCTCATTTCTAGGTGATATTACGTATATTACGAACGACAGTAGGGAAAGAAAAACCTCTAGATGGAGCTTCAGTACTTCATAAGGAGGAGAGAGTTTTATACCTTTCTAAGTGGAATGTTTCTAATTTGTTTTAAATAATTCTGTCAAACTAGAACACTTCTATTTACGAATAGAATTTTAACTACTATAATCAATAAAACTGTAGATTCTGCTTTATAGTGTATTATAAATACCTCTCGAAGATCTCACCATTCTGCATGTCATTTCTAACATATTAGATTCAGATCTGTAATCGTATAGCTATGTCAACAGTTTTAAGTTATCGAAGCAATATTAGAAATCTTGTGAATGGTTAAGCGGATACTTGTTAGAAACTTGTATCAATTTTTGAAGGCAAGTTAAAGAAAAAGAACAATCTGAAGTTTCACACTTGATTGCTGTGGTGGCACAAGGCAATTATGAAAGATGCTGTTAGAATTCTAAACCATTTACCATCTTGGAAAAAATCTGTTTTAGGCCCGTTATGAAGGCTCCGCCACTTCCCATATCCTTGCACTCCTCTTGCCAAGGTGCTATGGAGAAATGAACAATAATGGGCTCCCTGTGAGTGGACCCTCATATGCAGGTGGAGCCCCATTTGAAGTAATTGGGGATTTATGTAGATACAAGGGTCTGCACACACACATCCAGTTGTAAATTCAGGACCAGCATTAGCATTTGTCAATGTTTTGATTCTGTGTATTGTACAGTGTCTTTGACCTGCAGGTGATCTGTGAGTTCTAGTACAGTGCATGTCTATATTTCTTCCACATAATCAAGTTGCTTTTTCCATTGTGTCTGTCCTCATGTATTTAGAGGAAGTTAGTGTTTAACTGTAGTTATGTACTGCAAATGCTATAGACATAGTTATCAAATAACACTTCATTGTGCCTAGAGTTTCCAGTTTAATACAGCAGAGTTAAGTTGTATTCAACTGGGGGAATTTTTTTAATGCTGCATAGGTTATATTATTCTTATTAAATATACAAATAAAGACCTATAGGTATACATTAGGAAATTTAGGAAAAATATTTTAAAATGCAAAATATAGTAACTTGTATTACCCACCAAGAGACCAGATATAAATACTCTAAATTACTTGAGGTATTGTGTCAGTATACTATAGGGCTTGTACTTCACTTATATTTAAAAGAATCCCAATGTAGACACCAAGTTATTGAAATGTAGATATTCCTTAACCTTGGTATAATTCAAGGACAACTCAGAGTCCTTACACTATTGAAAAAAATCTAAATCTAAGGATTTTTTTAAGGTTGCTCATGAGCAATATACATTCTATCTGTGGAATAAAATTGATAAGTTCAGTAATTGACTTGAGTTTCTTCTTTTCATCTCTTAAAAATGAGTAAATCAATGCTATTTCCGGAAATGCACGTGGATTATTTAAAGAAAGAAAAAATAAAATTTTACTTTGCTCCATAGTGGACAGTTCTGGCTATATTAATTTTGGTGCCTCACAGATCATTTTAATTGATTTTGTATAGCAACACCTTGTAAAAAGAACATAATGCAACTTTTCCTAATATTTGCTATATAAATAAGTCACTTTAAATTTAGTACAGAGAATGTTTTATGTCTGAAAGTAACTAATTTTATTTATTTAGGACACGAATGTGTTATGACTCTATTCTGCATGCTGAAACAAATTACAATATTACTAAATATCAAGGTATATGGAAAATTGAGGTATAGTTGTTTGCAAAATGTTAGTATTTCTATTTTCTAAGTTAAAGTAATTGACAGGTAATATAGTTGAATAAATGTAATGGTACACTAGCTTCTGCAGTTTACTATAGAAAAACATACATACACAGTATGAAGTGTAAAATGACCCCCTGAATGAATCAGGCAATTACATTTGATAAATCTTGTGTTTGGTAAATCCACACTTTAAAAAAAGGATAAGGTTGGTCGTGGGGAGAGGGGCACGGACAACGGAGGGAATGTAACACTCTTTCTCTTACTTCCTGGATGATTATTAGTTTTTACCGCATAGTTTTTGTGTTAATCAGCTCACTAGTAGCAGTTCCTCAGAAGCCATGTGTTCTATTTGCTCCTTATCTGATTAAGTAGTGCAGACTATGATAAAGAGAGAGAGGACACTATCAGAAATGTCTCTAAATTCTTAGAGTTCATCTTTAATGTTAGTATTTATTGAATTAAATATACATTTTAAAGTGACTTCTGCTATATTCTTCTGAGATGTGTAAAGGCAAAGCAAGTATCCAAAAATCATTACTGACAGCACATTACTATCTGTGCTTCTAAATGACTCTTCTTCATGGGCCAAATTCTCTGCAGGTATAAATAAGCATAGTGCCATATGCTTCAATGAAGCTATGATGACTTAACATCCTCTGAGAATCTGGGTCCGTGTGTGTATACAGATGTAAATGTTAAGCATAAAAAACGGTTGATGATGAAAATTGTGCTTGTGTGTGTGAGAAGTATATGGTTTGTTTTATTTTACAAAGGACATTGTTAAACTAACAGTTTTTCACTATGTTGGTCTTTTCACATTTCTCTTTAATAATGAAAATAGATTGGCCTCACTTGTGTTTATGGTCAGTTCCACTTTCAGGCTTTTCTCTGTTACCACAATGCTGAAGTTCTAAACACTGAAGGAAAATGTTTTTAAAAAAGCAGTTTCCATCAGTTAAAAATTTAAATTTTAAGTCACCTACAATTTCTGTTTTTTTGTTTTGTTCTAATTATCATTTTTACAGTACCAAAACTTGGTTTCGATTTTGACTTGAAAGACAAAGTCCTTAGTATAAAAATTAACTTTATGATGAAAGGCATTGAGGAGAGGATTGTAGGTTATAATGCCAAAACGCTTATCTTGTACTGCTGTGTAAATCCCAAACTGTTCCTGTTTATATTCGTAAAGCTATCTGAATTGTTGCAAAAGGTTTTCAGTTAGCAATGTTAAATGTGTGAATTCTAGCAACTCTGGTTCCTGAAATATCATTAGATTCAGTATATGCAGTAAACATAGTCTTAATTTCATATCTTCTTTGGAAATTTGGAAAATTTTAAGCTCTGTCTTAAAGAAAAGAAAATCTTGTACCGTAACTGGAAACGTAAGTGTAGTTGGGCCCTTTTTTACATTACTACCACCAGTATACTTTACTTTTATTTTATTCATGAATTGAAAAAATTCAGTTTGTGTGTTGCCAACTTCGCTGAAATTAATTAGACGATAACTTCCTCCAAACAATTTTGTTTTACGTTTGACTTAAACGGTTCACTTGCAAATTTAGAAATGTGTAGTAGTTACTTTGTCTTTTAAAAAAAAAAGTTTAGTGAGGGCTTTATGAATAACCCATAGGAAATATAACAGTTCATAGGATTCGCCCTTATTTCCCCATAAAACTAGCACGTTGGAAGGTAAATTGCATTGTTCTGTGACCATTTGGCTAACTCAGTGGGCTAGGATTTTTTTCTTGTTGTAATTTCTTGTTGTGATGTTAATATTAATTTGGAATTTGAATTTGAATTGGGAATTTTGGGGCAGCTTTCTCACTAAGGAAAGAGCAAAAAACTTTATTCTTAGTTCTCTCCATTTCTTTTCTCCTCCCCAAACCCTGATTATTATTTGTATTATTCTGAAGCTTATGTATCCAGTTATATTAAAAACTTATAAAGAAAACGTGAATAAAAGCAATAGTCATTAATCATGGATATATATTTTATAATATCCCTTTTAGTTACCTCATTCCAATATACCTCTGCTTGCCACTCTAAGTTTGCTTCAGATATTAGTATTGAAATGTGCAAATTGATGGCAATTGTTTTAAATACATTATCCGGATGAATGACATCCCCAATTTTTTTATATGAATGAGTGAAAGAAACTAAAGCCACTCCTTCGGTGGTTGGAGGTTATTAGCTGCCTAGTGAGGTGGTAGACTAAAATTTTCTTTATTTTGTTAGAAACTTGGAGGCTTTCAGACATATAGCAATATGTACATTAAATTATGTATAAACTTACATTTCAGTTAAATCTTTCTAAAATGGAATGATTTTAACATGGAATGTTTGATTTATTGGGAAACTTAACTCCTCTATATAAACATTTGATATGTTCAGACTGCTTTACAAAAGTGACTTTGTCATATGACTCAAACACAAGACAAATTGAAATATATTTAAACATATATGCATTTCTCTTCAGAATCTTTTCAGTGCATAGCTTCATAATCTTTAATTGTAAAGTTCTCTAATCATATATGTATAATGTAATTAACATAAAATAGAAAAATCAAAAGTCTGGACAAGATTGGTATCTCGGTAACAGTATTGTCTTGTAGAGCAAAATATTAGTGGTCTAACAAGATTGTTTTGGCATCAGATTCTGCAAATATTTATGCAAGCTAGTCCCATTTGACTTCCATGGAAATACTTAGGTGACCTCTGTAAGCTTTACTCTGTGGTTTTTGTAGGACTAGAACTTAAATGTTAAAACATTAGGACTGTAATTACTTTGTCTGTGACTAATTCACACAGCAATACTGTGTCTTTTCTTGTGACTTACTAGTGTCACTTTCTTCACAGGTTAAAAAATACAGGAAAACTCTAATGTAGAATATACGAAACCTATGATTAGGGGTATGGAATGGCTGCCGTATGAGAAGAGATTAATAAGACTGGGGTTTTTCAGCTTGGAAAAGAGATGGTTAAGGAGGGATGTGATAGAGGTCTATAAAATCATGACTGGTATGGGGAAAGTAAATAAAGAACTAGGGGCCACCAAATGAAATTAATAGGCAGCAGGTTTAAAACAAACAAAAGGAAGTATTTTTTTCACACAACGCACAGTCAACCTGTGGAACTCCCTGCCAGAGGATGTTGTGAAGGCCAAGGCTATAACAGGGTTCAAAAAAGAACTAGATAAATTCATGGAGGATAGGTCTATCAATGGCTATTAGCCAGGATGGGCAGGGATGGTGTCCCTAGGCTCTGTTTGCCCGAAACTGGGAATGGGTAACAGGGGATGGATCACTTGATGATTACCTGTTCTGTTTGTTCACTCTGGGGCACCTGGCATTGGCCACTGTCAGAGGACAAGATATTGGGCTAGATGGACCTTTGGTCTGACCCAGTATGGCCGCTCTTATGTTCTATTATGTTTAAGGAAAGATGGCTTAGAGATATTGTTTCCTCAATCATGATTTTTTTTTTTTTTAAATAAAGAATGTTTAGGTTTTTCACACTTGTTCTTATTGGCAGGGATTCTAGGTCAAAGTTGTTGGGTTTACTTTGACTATTTACTTTTGGACAAATTTGACTCCAGAATTCCTAACTCTGATGGCAAATTTTTACCCTTCCCTCCCCTCCTTCCCCCCCCCAAAACAAACAAACAAACAAACATTAGCATTTAGACAAGACTATATAGATTTCACACTGCTGGAGGTTATTTTTTTGTCATTGTGCTAGAATCTGTAGATCCATCGAAAACACTACAGAAATTACATTAAAAATGTTAAGGTTGCAAAGTTAAGCACTCAGAAAAAAACAGAAATGAAGTTGCCCATTTTACCATAATTTGTCCTGCTTGTGCATACTTATTATGTTATTTAATTATGTGATCCGTATTATTTTTTATCCACAGAATTCCTGCTTCATTCAACCTTTAAACATACATAGATATTAAAGGTCTGCTTCTAGGCTTCTCGGACGGGGGATTCTACTTTCCCTCTCCTAATCAACTCTGGTTGGGGAGCTGTCATTCTGTCTGTCGTCTTCTCCCTCCCTACCCAGGCTCCTGCTCCCCTGCAGCTTCCTATCCCCCACTTGCCCTTACTTTCACTTGCTCTCGCCTTTTATCACTGCCTTTCCTCTTAAAGTATCGTATGCCTCACACTTTCATTCCCTATTTCCCCCGAACTCCCTTCCATTTTCTCCTGCATTTTTTTAGTCTCCCTCCTGTTTCGAACATTCCCTTACCTACAAAAGTTCTTCCCTGTCCATTTTCCTAACTATAGACCAAAGACATGCAGCCTCTTCATCCTAAGGGCTAACCCTACTATTTTAAAAAAGGTTGGGTGGCCACAATCAGTATTTTGGGGCAGATTCTCTGTTCTGCTTCCTTGTTTCTGTAAAGGAGGCAGAAACCCACAGATGGGCATTGGGTGGGCGGGGAAGCACAGCAAGATGAGGGAGGGGAAGAGCCGGGCAGTGTTGTGTGCTCTGGCTATCCTCCGTTGGCAGACTGCAGCCAGCTAGGACAAGAGGAGCCCTGGATCTGGGGAAGAGAATTGGCATACCATAAATGGTGGCTATTTCTCCTTTTTTTGTCTATTCCATATACTTATTTGTTTTGGGGAAATGATTTTATTTACTAATATTTCAGGTCACTTTCAATAAAACATTTAATTAGTGTCATGAGGCACAAGTACATACCTTATTATAAAATTAATATTTAACAGTATAGTATAGAATGACCACACATTATCATTACCCTTTTTCCTTTTCAGATTTAAATATGTCCATAACTTTCTATGTGTACTACTTAATTGTTCATATTCACTTTTTAAACGCCTTTATTAGGAAGTTGACTGTTTTCTGTGGGGGAGGAAGAGACTCAGAAGATATGAAGTATGGAAAGTTAGAGGAAGGAGAGGAAGATGTAATGCAATGATTCTCCTCTGTGTTTGCCCTTGTTGACTATTTATTGTTCCTATAAGTACAAGTTTATCATGTCCATATCAAAGCAGTTCAATGATTTCAGTTTTTGTTGTATTTTCCTATGCAAGGTGTTTTATTTCATCCATTTTTTTTTTTTTAGTTTCTCTGGCATTGTTCTCACAAAATCTTCCATTTTTGGATATTATACTAATGGTTTTTTCCAGTGTACTACAGTTGGAGCCGTTGTCTGGGTCCACAGATTTAGAGTAGTTTTCTTATTTCCATCTTAGCTCTTTTAAAGAGGCCAACTCCCAATACACGTCTTTAAATCCTGTTCAAGTTCTATTTTTTTTTTTATTTACTACTTTCAGGATGAATTTCCAAAATATTTTTACCATCCAGCATTCCTATATCATATATGAAAGAGGCCTGGCTATTTTGCATTTTATACAGACATCTGGGACAATATTATGTATTTTTTGATGTAGAGATGGAGAAACATACATTCATAGATTCCAAGGCCAGAAGGGTACAGCATGACTATACAGCCTGCCTTTCCTCCACCCAGTGCACATAGATCACATACTTTCTTCCAGAAGCCGAATTAGGGCATATTTTTCTAAAAGGTATCTAATCTCGCTTTAGACACGCCAAGTGATGTTGAGTCTACCACCTCCTCTGCTAAGCTGTTCCAGTGCTTAATTACTCTTACTGCTAGAAAATAATATTTTAGACAAATTCCACCTTGAAATAACTTCAAATTCCAGCCATTAGATCTTGTTGTGCCTTTGTCAGAAAGATTGAAAAGCTCGCGCGCATACACACACACACACGCCCACACGCCCCTCCCACTATCATCTCTTCCATGGTTAAGCATCTATATGCAGTGACCAAGTCACCGCTCAGTCTTCTCTGATAAACTGAATAGGTTAAATGCCTTAAGCCTCACATTGTAAGACTTGTTTTCATTTCTGTGGCCCTCCTTTGAACTGTCTTCAGTATTTCCACATCCTTCTTGAAGTGTGGACACCAGATCTGGATACAGTATTGTAATAGTCGTCTTACCAGTGCTGTGTACAGAGGCAAGATCACTTCCCTACTTCTAACACTATTTGCACATTCTTAATATATTGAGTGAGTCTGCATTATTAGTCTTATATTGCTTCTGCAAACCATAATTTTTTCCTGTCTATTTGCTATTGCGTGTCTTTTTTCTTATAATTATCATATGAGATATGTCCTTTTATTACTACTTTAAAGGCCTCCCTGTAGTTCTCAGTGATATATCCTGTAACAGATTGTTCTTAAAATAGTTATCAATATGTTTTTCCATTCAATTCACAAAGTCTGTCTTTTTTAGCACTATTACCAAATCTCCGGCTTCTCTTGTTTCTGAATGAGACTTTGTATTCATGAAGACAGGTGCATGGTCAGATGTATTATTCCAGTTCTAACATTAGGGATTTTATGTACGAGACATTTCAATATCAAATCTATTCTAGTATATGTACATCCCTTTAGGATATAGGAACCTTCAATTATCCATCATTTCCTGTTCTATATATGCTAATTCCAGTATTTGAGTGTTTTTTTTTGTTTTTATGAAGCTTCTTGACTACTTGTAGTCTTATCGCACATGCGGTTAAGACAACAGTTAAACTCACCTGCCACCATTATCTGTGAATTCTAGACCATTGCAGTCATTCAGAAGTTATTGAAGAAGGTATCTTCCTCATTTGGGGCATAAATGTTACATTTTGTAATAGGTTTACACTCTACACACAGCTGGGCTTCCCCTAGCATGTGGAAAGTGTGGGTTTGACCCACCTTATATAAAAATTATTTTATTTTTATTTTTTAGGATTGCCAAGAATATCGTAGACTTTAAGGCCAGAAGGGATTATCTGGTCTGACCTCTTGCACATCGCAGGCCACAAAACCTCACCCACCCATTCTTGTAATAAGCCCATAACCTTTGGTTTAGTTACTGAAGTCCTCAAAGCTTGATTTAAAGACTACAAGTTACGGAGAATCCACCGTTTACTCTAGTTCAAAGCAGCAAGTTACCTGTGCCCCATGCTGTAGCGGAAGGTGAAACCCCCCGAGGGTCTATGCCAATCTGACCTGGGGGGAAAATTCCTTCCCGATCCCAAATAAAACTATCAGTTAGATCCTGAGCATGTGAGCGAGGCCCACCAGCAAGACACCTGGGAAATAATTCTCTGTAGTAATTGAGTCCTCCCCATCTAGTGTCCCATCTCTGGCTGTTGGAGATATTGGCTATTAATAGTCACAGATGGGCTATGTGCCATTGCAGGCAACTTCATCATACCATCCCCTCTGTAAACTTATCAAGCTCAGTCTTGAAACCAGTTAGCTTTTTGCCGTCACTACTCCCCTTGGAAGGCTGCTTCAGAACTTCACTCGTCTGATGGTTAGAAACTTTCATCTAATTTCAAGCCTAAACTATATCCATTTGTTTTTGTGCCGACATTGGCCCTTAATTTAAATAACTCCTCTCCCTTCTTGCTGTTTATCCCTCTGATATTTTTATAGAGATAAATCATATCTCCCTTCAGCCTTCATTTTGTTAGGCTAAACAAGCCAAACTCTTTAATCCTTCTCTCATAAGTTAGGTTCTCCATTCCTTTGATTATCTTAGTAGCCCTTCTCTGCACCTGTTCCAATTTGAATTCATCTTTCTTAAACATTGGGAGATCAGAATTGCTCACAGTATTCCAGATGAGGTCTCACTAGTGCTTTGTATAATGATATAACATTTCCCTATCTCTACTGGAAATACCTTGCCTGATGCATCCTAGGATTGCATTAGCCTTTTTCACAGCTGCATCACATTGGTGGCTCATAGTTATCCTGTGATCGACCGGTATGCTCAGGCCTTTCTTCTCCTCTTTTGTTTCTAACTGATAAGTCCTCAGTTTATAGTGCCAGACTAACAACAAGAATTTTTGCTATCTACCTTTTATAAAACCATGTTGTATTTTATTCCAATTACCATTTACCTCTGTCTGTAATTAGTCTCTCTTTCAAAATTTGTTTTAAGATCTTGCATACAATTGAGGTCAGACTAGCAGGCCTGGAGTTTCCCATATCACACTTTTCCCTCCCTTTTCTTAAATATAGGTACTATATTTAAAATTCTCCAGTCATAGAGTACAACCACCGAGTTTACGGATTAATTAAGTCCTTGCTATTGGGCTTGTAATTTCATGCGCAAGTTCATAGAATCATAGACTTTAAGGTCAGACGGGACCATTATGATCATCTAGTCTGACCTCCTGCACAACGCAGGCCACAGAATCTCACCCACCCACTCCAATGGCTCAGACATAGGTTTGATACAGAAGTCCTCAAATCATGGTTTAAAGACTTCAAGGTGCAGAGACTCTTCCGGCAAGTGACCTGTGCCCCACGCTGCAGAGGAAGGCAAAAAAACCCCAGGGCCTCTGCCAATCTGACCTGGAGGAAAATTCCTTCCTGACCCCAAATATGGCGATCAGCTAAACCCTGAGCATGTGGGCAAGACTCACCAGCCAGACACCCAGGAAAGAATTCTCTGTAGTAACTCAGATCCCACCCCACCTAACATCCCATCACAGGCCATTGGGCATAGTTACCGCTAATAGTCAAAGACCAATTAATTGCCAAAATTAGGCTATCCCATCATACCATCCCCTCCATAAACTTATCAAGCTTAGTCTTGAAGCCAGATATGTCTTTTGCCCCCACTGCTCCCCTTGGAAGGCCGCTCCAGAACTTCGCTCCTCTGATGGTTAGAAACCTTCATCTAATTTCAAGTCTAGTTCCTTTAATATTTTTGGGTAGAGATTATCCAGGCTCCCTGATTTGGCCCCATTAAGCTGTTTGAGTTTTGCTGAAAACTGAAGCAAAGTATTTGTTTGGGTGTTGGACCATACGTAAACGGGGCCGGGGATAAGGGGTTTGGGGTGCGGGGCGGGGCTCTGGGCTGGGCCTGAGGGGTTCAGAGTGCGGGAGGGAGCTCAGGGCTGGGGCAGGAGGATGGGGTGTGTGAGGGGGTGAGGGCTTCAGCTGGGGGTGCGGGCCCTGGGGTGAGGCTGGGGGATGAGGGTTTTGGGGTACAGGAGGGGGCTCCAGACTGGGGCCGAGGGGTTTGGAGTGCTGGAGGGGGTTAGCTCTGGGAGGGAGCTTGGGTGCGGGAGGAGTTATGGGGTGTGGGTGCCAGCCAGCCAGTGCTTACCTCAGGCAGCTCCTGGAAGTGTCCAGTTCCTAGGCGGAGGGCTGACCAGGGGGCTTTGCGTGCTGTCGCGTCCACAGGCACTGCCCCTGCAGCTCCCATTGGCCGCATTCCCAGCCAATGGGAGCTGCAGAGCTGGCGGTCGGGGGAAGCGCGCAGAGCCGGACATGCCAGCCGCTTCTGGGAGCTGGGCGAAGCGCTGTGCCACTGACCAGACTTTTAACAGCTCGGTCAGCGGTGCTGACTGGAGCCACCAGGGTCCCTTTTTGACTGAGTGTTCTGGTCAAAAACCGCACACCTGGCAACCCTAACATGCAGTGACTAAATAAATTGATAAATTGGCAACTCTTGAAAGGTATGTCTGAGTTTTTCTCCTCCTAGGTTCCTCTTTATATCCACAGAGAAATTTAGCGTAAACTGTCCGCTTATTGTCTCTCTGCACAGAACAGTGCTATAGAAAATGATTAAGCAGCTTATACCACCAGCCTGCCAGTGCACAGTCCAAATGGTTGTAGACCTGCAGTAGAAATTCACTATCCAGGGAAGAAATCTTCCAAATATGGAATAACTGTAAACCCACTTGAGCTGGGCCTTCTGCATGCAGTGCGTTTTAGAGTGAGGGAAGACTCTGCCTTTGACAAGCTCTTCCAGTCTTCCACAATCTCAACTTCCACTTGGGTGGAGGACAGTCCTTTGTCCCTTCAAGGAGGTCATGGACTCGTTTAGCAGGGAACATTTGAGTTAGTAATATCTGATTAAAACGCTGGAGTCAGACAGATATAAAGGACTATTATGGCTTCTTCCTTGCGTGACAAGTAGGACTGAATCCTAAATAATATGCTAGAGAGGGGATTCTAAATTAAGAGAGTCTCTCGCTAAAAGAGAGAGCATGCATCTGTTAAATGTTTCTGGGGGTGTTTTTTAATGCTGCCTGTTTTCAACATGTTTCAAAAGTCCAAATACAAATAAATGTATTTGGCATGTACTAGAACAAATTGTGGATTTCCCCCCCCCCGTTTTCCAAAGGGGAAATACCCTGCATTAGCTGATCAATGTTATTTTATCATGGGCTATGGTAATATAGCTTTGGTTGAGATTATGCAGGATATTGCTAGTTTTGGCCAGTTTGGTCTTGAAATCAAAGCTTAGTTAAAAAAAAGCTCTGTAGTATTAAAAATATTTTTTCCACAAATATTGACAACACATGTTCTATATCCTGGAACTACAATTTTTTGGTCCTGGTTGTTGGCATTTTCTTAAAGAGGGGAGTTTACTTTTGAAAACAAAAAGCTTCCATAATCTAAGCTAATTCATGCCAAATATTTTTTGTTGTAAGATCCCTTGACATCTTAGTTATTGTGACATCATTCATGCCCTTTTCAATGGTACTAATTTTCTTGGGTGATCCCTTGAGAAAGTTGTCAATGATTCATCCAAACCGAATAACCTGCTTTCTCCATTCAGCTGTGTTACGAGGGATGAAACAATCTTTGTACCAAAAGTACAGATGTATGCTCAATCACAGTGAATCTTTCTGGTTGGTTTGTTCTTTTGGAGCCAGGAAGTATTTTTCCAAACTTGCAAGGCTGTGGTAAACAGATCCTTCGAAATGCAGCAGATTCTATACATTTACCATTTTATTATTCCTTGAACTTAAGGAGAGAATTATTTTTTTCCTTCTTGATCAGTGTCACCTCAAAAGCATTCCAAATATTATATTAAAAAGTGGGTTAGTTTGCAGGGTGCCAATTATACAATTAAGTGATTTTTCCTTCTCTACTTTTTTTATACCAGACAATTTGTATTTTGCAGTAAGTAAATAAATATATGTCCAGGCATACACAGCAGCCATAGCTCCAGTACCTCCATCAGATCATCATCCTTGTTTTTTCTTCTGGTTTTATAATATCCATGAAGCAAGGTGAAATTCTACCTTTGTTTAGATCATGACCCTGCTCCTGCAAGCTGATCCTTTCATAACTATTAACTTAAGGCTTTCTGCAGAAGTAATGGCCTGTCCACACATACAAATCAGCTTGCAGGATAATTGTGTTACAAACCAGTTTTAGAACAGAAAATATGCCTTGACTCATTTTAGAAGTGGCTTCACTCTACCTTTTTGTGCTCCTATTCTCAAAAATCCTACCTTCCTTTCCCCATCAGATATACACCTCTACCCCGATATAACACAAATTCGGATATAACACGGTAAAGCAGCGCTCCGGGGGGGGCAGGGCTGCGTACTCCGGTGGATCAAAGCAAGTTCAATATAACGCGGTTTCACCTGTAACGCGGTAAGATTTTTTGGCTCCCGAGGACAGCATTATATCGGGGTAGAGGTGTAGTTCTCATTGTTCTCATTCTACACATTCTTACCTATTCATACCTGGCATTTGACATTCCCCGTTCATCCAAGACTGTGATCTGAATGGTCCAGATGAGGAGAGAGGGTGTTTTCATTGTCTGGGTGACATCTCTCTGAAAATATGCTTACAGAATAGTTCTCACCACATAATCTGGCAATTGTATCACTGTTGGTGTTGTGTTGCAGTAGTGCTTAAGGTTCCAAATCATGGATCAGGACCCCACTGTGTTACAAATTCATAACAAAGAGATGGTTCCTGATCTGAGGAGCATAATTAGCTAAACCAAAAACACTTGTATCATTTCCAGGTCTGTCCATCTCAGTGCTCTTTTTTTAAAGATGCCGCAACTGGTATTTCATTTTGATCTTTTTTTTTAAATTCAGTGTTTAAGCCTTCTCTTCCAAAATGAGGATCTGCTCTCTCTAGCGTGACTGGAAATTATCTCATCTATTGATTTCAGTTGAAACTGTTGTTCTGTTTATATAAGCAAATGTGATAATCACTAGATGCTCAGCAGAGCGTTCCTTGAGAGTGTGCTGTACACTCTGAAAGTGGGAGTGGAAGATGATAGGCTTACCTAACTACCTAACTTTTTCATTTGGACACCTACCACCTTTGGAGGTTAATGTAGCATACATATAAGGTTACAGTGCTAAATATAATCCATCTGTATTTTTGTAGCATCTTTAATAAAAACCTGTCATGATGTGCTTTGCAGAGTTAAATAATAAATTGAAAATTTAAATTTAAAAAGTTAAATGGCAGAAAGAACCAGTGGGAGATGGCATGATTGCATATCTGTTTTTATATTGATAACCATCACTGTGCTGTGAGCATATGTAGCTTGTTTTTTATTCGGAGTTCTGAGCACCTGTAACTCCCAGTGATTCCAGCCAGAGTTGTTGGTGCTCAGCACTCTTGGGAAATCAGACCCATGTGACTCTGCTCTTCTTCCTGATTAGTGAATGTTGTAAAGATTGATTGATTACGGGTCTGCAGGATTTGGGAGAGATTATGTTGGTCTGATACCCTGCTGGGTTTGATATCCCTATCCTGGCCAAAGAAAAAGGAAAAGCTTTAAAAAAACAAACCCGTAACTTTCCACTTACAGGATACTGAAGTAGACTGGGTCGTAGCCGGTCAGGCCTAGCAGTCAGAGTCTGAATGCCAGAGCCAAGGAGGGTCAGAACCGGATTACCAGGAGTCAGGGAAGGCAGGAGTAAGGCTGGGTGCAGTGTAGGATCTGGGCTGGAGCCTGGAGAAGCAAGCAGGGCTTGCAGAGTCGAGCACAGGGAGGCAGTGTGTGCATGGGCATGCGTACTGAGCAGCCAGCATCAGGCAGGTTCGTCCATCAGGCAGCCTGGCTGACTTGTTAGGGTGTCAGGAGTACTGAACAGGCGCAGCTGCAGAACCTTGCTCCTGACAAGCACAGGAAAATCTGATGGTATCTGACTTCACTTGCAACTGTGTGAGACGTGTGGAGAGAGGAGTCCTGTTTTCAGAAATAGTGTTGAGCAGTCTTGTTACAACAGGGTGAACTACAACACACAGTCTCCATACATTTCTTTGAAAGAAAAAACGTAAAGCCATGTCTGTAAGAATGAATAAAAGATTGATATGGATCAGTGACTGTAGAAATGTGTTTTTGTTTTTAAAAGGAATAGGCTGTAATACTAACCCTGGCAAATAATGTTATAATCCACGTTTTTGGTGAATACTAATATACTGGAGCAAAACCCAGAGCTTCTTGAGAAATATATTAGCCCAAAGTACAATAAAGAAGAGTTCTCCAGGAAAGAGCCAAATAGTGGTGTTGCATGTGGAATTTTTTTGCCCAATTTACAAGATACACAATTTAAAAAAAAATGTTGGGGGTGGGGAATGACATACTCCACATGGAGAAAAGTTATTAGAGTAAAGAAACTGGTCTAGAGGAGACTTAGTTGGGTTCATTTCATCTCTGAGTTTACAGGATCATCAGCAGTTATTTTACTAACAGCCATAAAAAAAGTTGAGAGAAAAGTATTTATTTTTTTTAATCATGGCTATGCAAAATAGGCATAGAGGATTTTAAAGTAATAAAGCAAACCCTTATAAATTAGCATGGAGTTAGCATTGATTCCCCCTCTTCTCCCCAATTCCCAAAATAAAGATGGTTAACACAGCAACTAAACAAACCTTCTATTGGCAAATACTAGAAGTCCCCAACAGGAAACGTAACGCATTCCATCTGAGATGTTTGTGGAGAAAACTTGGTGTCTGCTGGTGGGATAAAGTAAGTAATGCTGTTGTGTTTACAAAGAACACAGGTCAACAGACTGCAGAAACAATGATTTAAGAAAGAAAGCTCAAGTGGTTTGGGCACATTGTATGGAAATTTTATCCTGTCTTGTTTTAAGTTTAACCGTTGTTAAAATTCCACAAGTCCAAGTAAAATGTTACCTTATTTATCTAGCTTTTGAATAAGTTAAATCGGGTTCATTCACAGAACAAAGTGTAGTTTTGTAAAGGTGAGAACATCATTACTTTTTTTCTCTTGTAAAATGGAGAAATGAAAAGGTTCTTTTTTGGGGGGGAGGAGTTGGTCAGTCTCCTTGAATTAAATGTTTAACTTTCCATCCTTTTGCCCATCTTCTGCTGCTCCCATAAATGGAAGATTGGCAAGAAGTGTGTGAAACACTGTTTCATTCTAATCAAGTTTTAAGGCTTTCATGTTTTTGCAAAGCTATTGTTTCCTTCATCATTTAACACCAAGAGCAAATATATGCACCCAGAGAATTCTGA
Organism: Emys orbicularis; assembly: GCF_028017835.1. Taxonomy (NCBI): domain Eukaryota; kingdom Metazoa; phylum Chordata; order Testudines; family Emydidae; genus Emys; species Emys orbicularis. The sequence continues at coordinate 261,906,039 of NC_088684.1, read as the reverse complement.
GGTGAGGAAAATGGGCAGAATACAACTAATCTTCCATCTTTTTCCTTTTCTCAAGTAAGAGCTCTCCATCTCCCTGTTTTGTTCTTTGCCCCGCTTTCACACAACCCGCAGGAGGAAAAGCACTCAGCAGACTGTGAGCCTCCCTGTCTGCCA